>NW_027395669.1:500509-810727 GCF_004382785.1 Trichoderma ghanense
TTCACTTTTTTTTTTCTCCTTCCCCCCCCCCCCCCCCCCCCCTAATTCTTTGACGCTTTTTCAGGGCCAGCATGTATATGTACACATTCTCAGTCGTATGTCTGCCCAAGCCCACACTCGCTTTCTCCCCCGCAACTGTCATATCATCATTATTCACATGCCATACATACAGTACATGTACAATATGCCCGTCCAAAGCGCCGCCATGCAGTTTGTTCGAATGCCCAGTGCTCGTGACACTCTCCGGCTCCAAGCTATAAGACAATACAGAAGCAAAAAACAAGAACCTCCAATGGCTATAACAAAAGACACTCAAGATACGGGAAAGATCAAATGCTTTAACTCCGCAGACCACAAGTCTGATGCATGCACCTACGAGTAGAATGAAACGAGGGAAAAAAAAAGACCATCGCTAACGTGACACGGCTTGTAAAGATCACGGCGCATTGCCCAGGATGAGGATGAGCAGCATGCCGTTGAGGAGACAGGTGGCGATAAAGGTGCACCAGACAATCAGGCGGTAAGCCAGAGACAGCCGGTCTTCTCGGTACAGCGTCATGCCGAGGCCCGAGCAGGCGCAGAACAGGCTCACCATGGCTCCAACCGTGGCTCCGGCGTCGACTTCGACTCGCAGCTTGTGCCGGCCCGTCGAGATGAGAATGCCGGCAATGCCGAAGAAGACAAAGGCGGCGCCGAAGCAGCCAACTGTGCCCCAGAACAGCACTCGCTCGCGGTAGCGATGCAGACGCTGGCTATTGACGCTGGGCAGCGCATAGTGCGCGGCATAGCCTTGTGTGGGGAAGTTGTCGGAGCTGGCGTAGGCCTCCTCGTCTTCCTCCGAGTCGGTGTGCACGGCCGTCGTGGAGCCGTAACCCTGGTTGGACGGGTCACCGGCCGAAACAGACGAGGTCAGGGGCTGTCGCTCAGCTGACCGCGGCTTCCCCAGCCACTCCTTGGCCTTTTCCAAGGGAAAGGAAACAATGGCCTGGGCGTACTTCAGGCCGGGGAAGCTCGAGCCCTCGTCGGGATCGACGTAGATTGCGTAGTCGTCTTCTGGACCGCCCGCCTCGCTGCCGTCATCGTACTCGTTCCAATACTTGGTCTGCGGATAGAGATAGGATGGTGGTAGAGGGTCGAAAGTGACGCGCGGTGAATTCGAATCGCGTCTCGTCGAAGGGGCCACGGGGGTACCGACAGACGAGGGAGAGCTGGGTTCGCTAAAAGCCGGGCTGGCATTGCGAAGCATCTCTTGGATTTCGTCGTGTCGTCGTTGTAAGTGGGTGAAGTCGCGTCGGGTGAAGCTTTTGGGGTTGCTCAGCACTTCGTCGTTGAACCTGGTGCTTAATGATGATGAGCCAGTCCACTTCTGCCGGGAGGTTAGCCATGGTCATTATGCCCGGGATTGTGTGTATGCGCGCAAGGGCAGTAAAGAAGCCGAGAGGCCACCGGCACGACATACTCTGTATTTCTTGAGAATCTTGCGAAATGCAGTGACCTGCGCATTGACAAAGCGAATCAAAGCTTGCGCATCTTCCCTGCATCGTAGCAGTTCGCGCTCATACTTGAGGAATTTGCGCTGGTTCCTCAGCGATACACTCGGCAAGTCGGACTGGTGGTGGCTCTTGGCGGTAAACCGCTTGATGCTGGCGGCGATGTGATCTGGGCCGGGTTAGCAATTGGAGCTTGGGAGACTGGGGACTGATCATGGCGCAAGCATACCCAATCGTCTGGACACCTCGTCCGCCTTGCTGGTGACAAACAAGTCGAGCCGGTCGTGCTGGTGGCAGAGTTCGTTGTACAAGGCATCTTCGAATCGGCGCAGGGCAGTGTCGGGGTGGCCGGGGATGGTGAGAGCTGTGGCTTGGTCGCGGGTTGTGTGGACCTTGATCTCGTGCTTCAGGGAGTTGTAGTCGACGTTGTCTATGATTGCGATGTCAGTCGGACTGTATGATACTTGCAACGGAGGACACAGGTGTCGAGCCGATTCTTCATGGGCGAAAGGCGGGAGATGGGGGACATACGTAAGCTCCACTCAGGAACAGACTCCCGCTCCAGCTGCTGGCCGTATTTCATGATTCGCAGGCGCTGCTACTGGCGACGATGCTCTCTCGGGGTCAATTGGGTGGCTGTTGGCGATATATGGTCGCATCCGTCGGCGGCGGCACTGTCGGAGGCGCAGACGACGTTGGTGGAGCAATTGGGCTTCTCGAAAGATAACCGCGGTAATGGGAGCTGGTACGTAAGAGTGAGGACCGGGCGAGGACACTGGGGAGCTTCCGGATCGTCTTATTCGGTCTCTCGGCACGGCTACAAGAAGAATTGCAACGGATGGGAGGTGCGCCGAGCGGCTTATGTCAAGCGCAAAATGTCTGCCCAGAGTGTTCGGTCTACTTTGTACTGAGTGGAGGGGACCAAGCGAATGAATGCCGGTCGAAGGTCGTGGAACAGCCGGATGGCGGTCGCGGCGGTCGCCGGAGGGAGGGGAAAGCACAGGAGAAGCCAATTGTTTGGAGACGAGAGCTGACTGTAGCAGACGCAGAGGCGGATGCAGATGCAGCAGATAGACGCACAGGAGCGATACCGGTCGGATGAGATGGGAATGAGACAGCAAGGAAGCCCGGGGACGAACTGGATAGTAGAACCGGGCTGTGCTTGGCTGGAGATAAGATATTGGCGGAGGATCAGAAGCAAAAGGTTAACGTCTGATTGCTGGCGCTAACCGAGACAGGCCAAAGCCGGAGCTGCGGGTGCTGTGAAAATGGTCGGAGGATGACTGAGTTGAGACGTGAGAGGCAAAAGAGAAGAGAAGAGAGTTTCTGCATATAGCCGGGCTGCTAGTACTAGGTTGAAGGTGGTGATGGGATGAGAGGTGAAAGTGTACTTCGTCATGCACTTGTAATGGTCTCGAATACGCTGCACGTGCGGCAAGGTTGTCGTTCTAGGCAAGTACTCCGTACAGGCACAGGCACAAATCGAAGTACCCACGATGACGCACAGGAGCTGGACAGAAGAGGCAGCAGCTCAGGAACCGTCAATGCCGAGCCGATCGGGAAAAAAAAAAAAAAAAAAAAAAAACAAGGCGGTCGAGCGCAGAGAGGCAGAGGTTTGATCGGCAATCCAGAGCAGCCAACGAGCAAAGCAGGACCGCGCACGGGGCTCGCGCAATTATATCATCGACGAGGGACACGCCTTGGAAAGGAAAAAGAAAAAGATGGAGAGGCAGCTTGGGACCAACAAGGAGGCGGAACCGGGCCAGAGTCAAATTGCACGGATAAAATTCAAGATAAGGTGCCCACTATCCGCCACAGTGCCTACGTTAGCGCTGGCCGGGCCTCGCAGGGTGGCAGCCCGGTGGGTGCTACTAGTACGAGTTACAGTAGCTGTTGCTGCACGGCTACGGGGCACCCACGGGCTTCAGTATGGGGGGGGCTTGGGGGGGCGCATGCGACTATCGCTGCTGCTAGAACCAGCACTTGATGGCATCCACTTGCATCCACGCACGGTCCATCATCCATGGCACGTTGACGTGCATCTCGCAGTCGAGTGGACGGTATGCACATGTCCTCAGTTTCAGTTGCTGAGTGCTGGCCAAACTTCTGGCATTGGAGCAATGACGCCAGCTGTGGCTGACGGAGTCATTGGGTTGGCTTGAGATCCCGTGACTTGGGCTGCTGATGGGTTGAGGCCAGTGGATGGAACACAAGGGGAAGGTAAAGGTACACGAGGCAAGCGCGTTATCAGGGCGAGTCGGCGGTGGGATGCAAGTACTGGACATTGAACATGCAGCAACAACCAACAGATAGAATCGCCCCGTGGTGAGACAAGCACGATAAGAGCGTCTCAGCTACTAACTGCTGTAACGAATACTTTCCATGCGCTCTTGTGCTACATCTTGTACAGCACCATTGGGTGCCAATTGCAGTCGAGGCATACTGCTACACGCGCGTACACAGATCATCAACCCGAGCAAACACCGTCCCTTGTTCTTCTTCCAGGACCCCATCAAGGGAGCATGAACCAACGGCCAAGCGATCCCTCGGCCCCTCTATCCGAGAAGAGCCATCAAGAACATGCATCACAAAGTAACTACTTCCAAGTCCACTATTCATTACCTCAGAATGTTACATCTACCACTGCTGCCGTCACGGCGAATAGCTAGATCGTAATTGATCGAGTCAGTCTAAGAACATCAGATAGACATGAATAAGTGACAGGAAGCGGCATATCGTCGTGTGCTTCCATGTGCTTCTCGCTTATTAGAGTTGGAACATTCTTCATCCTCCCACGCTACAGTCCAAAGCCGTCCATCGTATTCTCTCGCAGAATCGTACATTCATACTCGAACCCTTGCCGCATTAGCACGCCCCAATCAACAACCCGGTCAACGACTTCAGACTACATCTACCTTGACTACCTAGGTAAGTACCTTGCTGGAGTGCGTCGGTTATACTCCTCGTCGGCTGTTGTGGAAATCGTCCGCCCGCGGTAGCCAAAGGAATTTGAAGGCCTGCTGCCAATTGAAATGCAGAATGGCAGTAATATCGTGCTTGTCCTTGTGCCTCGTACAGTAGCGCCCCCATGGGATGTGGGATGCTGCGGGCTGGTGAAGGAGCTCATCTCATTGGTTCATGGGGCCGTTCAAGGTTGTGCTTTGGCGGCCGCTGCCCTACAGTACGGAGTTCGGCTAAAGGCGCGAGAACCTGTCAAGGAGTGGTGGACTCGAGACTTGCAGGGGAGTGACAAGGCGTCGTAATCGTCCGAGCTAACAAAAGCTTGCCTACTTGATGTCGAGGCGCTGAAGAAATTTCATCACATGGAGCCGTGATGCTTGTACTTCTCACCTACAGTAGCAAAGTAGGTAAGTAGATCTTGGGAAAGAGTACAGGCCCGTTTCCTCGCTTGAGATCTACCTTGTATGCGTTCGATTGCCTCAGATATAGCACCATTGTACGATGCTCTCCGCAGCTGCCATTGCCCCAAAGCCGAGCTTTCAACCCATGAGACGTCGTAGTGCTGATGCACGAATATCAACAGCATCGATGCACTGGTAACATTTGGCTTGGTGGGATTCACAGGTCAAGCCATTGCTACAACACTCGTACGGAGGAGCAAGTTGCTACTCTACGGCACGATTCCTCAAGAACCCCCCCCCCAAGTGAGGTTGATATCCATACAACGCGCTGTAAGTGCCGGATCCGGCACTAGAGCCGTAAATCTCCTTTCTTCTGCCTTATTTGCGAGTCTAGACTTGCGTCTCCTGATTTATTGCCTGCACGATACCTTTACGAAAATCGCTGACTCGGCATCCTTACAAAAGAAGCAAAAAAAACCGATGTTGCCACGTTTTCCCACATCCAAACCTGGCAACCAAGGAATATCAAGGAAAAAACAACAGGCATCAACAGAAACCAAACGAAAGCGAGCAAAAGCCAGGGTCCACAATCTACAGGTCCTCCTTTCCCGCGCCCACAAGCTCTTCTCAATCCGTTCACCGAGACGGCCCAGCTCCAGCGAACCAACACCCTTTCTTTCATGATAATTCTCCGCCTGAACCCTTTTTTCCCCAATTTCTTTCCCCTCTCCTGCTGGGGTTCTTCTCGTGTAACTTACAAGGCAGAACCCGATCGGCCCGTTATTATGGGCTCCTCCTCTTCCCTTTGCCACTGGTGTCCGCGTGAGGTCTTGCCCAAACTGGGAGATTGTTGCAGCTTTTGATGTTGCTTTCTGTGTGCGCTTCTAAGTTGATTTGCTGGCTTTTGGTCTTTGGCTCCTTCGCGAGCTGAAGCTGGGTGGGAAGGCATGGTTTCGGGTAAACTCGAGCGTTGCATTCAGGTGCCTCGTTTCTTTTATTCCCTGTTGCTCTTGTTCTGTCCAGCATGTCCTAATCGTTCTATGTCGGGTGAAGTCAAATTGGACCCATTGGTGATGAGGATTCTCCGTTGCAAAACGTCATTTGAGCCTTGCTGTCCATGGCCTTGCCTCCCCATGCATGCCCACATCACGACGCAACCCTACAGAGCAGTTACTCCGTAGGGAAAACTTCAAACACGTCTAAACGAAGCACCACTTCCGTTAACGATCCACCCAGCGGTAAATCTAGATTGCGAGGACCCGCCGCCTATCCATCCCGGAGCCCGCGCAGCTCCATTTGACCCTCGACCCTCGAACAAGGGTCCTGTATTTTTTTTTTTCCTCCTCGTTGTGTTTCTGTAGCTTTTTTTTTCTTGTTAATCTGGATACTACAGCAACTGCATACTACGATATACTACTATTCAGCCGGCGCCAGCCGCTGCGGTGGGTTTCGTTATAAGGTGGGTTTCTTGCGTCCGAGCTGGATGCTACCCTTTGCCGTCTTCCGAAGGGCAAGAGGGAACACGGTCTTGGCGAGAGGGCGTATCCGAGGTGTGTCTACAGTGTCCGTTGCCTTTTGACGACTTTCTGCTGCTGTCTACGCCTGACTGCCATGGCGTGTATTATTATCACGCCCATATCATACATGAGGCGAGGCAGACGAAGCATCACCACTCCTCCTTGCATCAGATACTGCCGCCTTTGATTGGTAGACGACATGATCTCTTGTTCGTGCTGTCCAAGCGATGGCCACACGTACCATCAGGAATGAATACCTCTAATCACCTCCAATCCGCCCCTTCATTGCCTCTCCAGCATCTAGACTCCCCGAAGAAGCTGCGTATATACATGTATCAGGGTAGTATTAACTGCTACAACAATAGTCCAACCACCTCCGCAGCCTTTGCCGCCCTCCTTCCGCATCTCATTAAACCTGCAGATTACATGTAACCATGCATGTATGCCTATATGCATGTAGGGTACTCGACGATAAGAAGCATGAAAAGAAACTCACTCCCTTTGCCTTGTATGCACAAAAGTACGCCCGTATCGCCATCACGCAAAAAGCAACAAGTTCTTGATCGAATCGTCCGGTTTCAGGGCGTTGGAGTGGGGGGTTTTGCACACATGCTCCCTCCCTCTTGCTGCACTGCCAATGCACCACGAAAAACTCATACGTACATACTTGCACACACACGTATAGCACCTAGGTGCCACTACCATCTCATGGCCTCTTCTCCGCTTCTTATACTGTCCATGGAGTCTTTTAGCGCTTGTAATCTTCCTTTATCAATATGCTCTTTACGAATTGCCTTCAGCTTTGCCATCCTCCACACCACAGACAATGCAATTTGCTTCAGCCTCGCATGTCCATTTGCGATGGCAATCGTAAAGAGTGGTATCCTTCCATCGGCACCACACCAGCCCGATCCCCGATGACAAAAGGAACCTCAATTCTCCAACATGGTTCCGTATTGGGTATCTCAACCCAAGAGTGCCGATTCAAAGCAGGTGGAAGGGACGGGATCTCGCAATCCCCGTCGCCGGTCCGCCAGATCGGCCAAAGTTAACCATGCCCATGGCAGTCAATTTCCACTCTCGTTTTTCTCTCTACATCTCTACATGCCAAAGATGCCAGCAGAAACATGCGTGATTCGATCACAAACGGTCCCCAGCGTTCGATTGTCGATTCAAATGAATAAGCGCGGAACCGCCCCATGTAAGCGGTCACGCGACAGTTTTCCCTTTCCATATCCCTTTCCCTTTCCCCTCCCATCCGCAGAAACATGTCTCAGGCATACGGTATTGGAAAGGATGCGGTGAATGTACTCCGTAGGTAATGAGTGGTAGCTAGGTCTGTATAGAGTAGACACTCGTGAGTCCGATGCCTGACACCCAACCGCCGATAAAGGAGCCAGAAGTAGATTGCGAAGAGAGGCAGACAAGGGTACGAAGGACGGTGCTCGTTCTTGGCCGCTTGACAAGGTTGCAGCTATGTTTATCCTTACCCTGATTTTGTTACAGTCATGTTATCTATATTAGCTGCATGAGGCCGCATCCGGCCAAGGAGGTGGAATGCCTGGTAGCTCTCGCGGCGTCGCAATGTATTTCCCTCCTCGTCCTTTGGACTGGATACGAAGCTTGACATGAATGTGAGACTTACCCCTTCTGGTTCGCTGGCGGGGATTGAGTTGAGATACCTTGGGTACATGTAAGTCATGGGCCATGAGCTTGCCGACGTTCTGCTTGTGTGTTGCCATCAATGCCATCAGTGATATCATCAAGTAAGCATACAGACCACCAACATCTCTGCGTCCTGCTCTCAGCTGTCATTTTCAACCAGCACCTTATTTGTATGGAAATTCAAGCGTAAAGTTCAAATGACAATTACCGAAGAAGACAAGTTGTGTCGACACTCTCAATTTCCGATCTCTCACTGAACGAAACTCCCTTCATCCCCGAACACGGTCTATCAAGCGTCGTACTTGTACCAGCAAGGATTCAAGTAAATACGGGGAACGACCTTGGTCAGGACACAAAGAATAAGCATAACAAAAACTCTCTTTCATAAACCAACGGGGACCCACGGGCCCCCTCAGACCACCTCGTTTCTCCTGTGTGGCTGGTGGATTTCCAACTTCTCGTGGAAGTACTCAATTTCTCCACAGAAGAGGCCAAGGTTCCCATGAGAGACTCCATGGTGACGTTGAATAAACCCATGCAGGCAAACAATTGCACAAGTACACGAAGCATTGGAGTACGCGACCCCCAGAGTCACCCTCCACCTCCATCACAACGCATCAAGTTAATTGACGTATTCAATAGTGTGAGCTAGCTGCCCACATTGCAATATATTACATGCATGCTGAAATCGATATTGTATGCAGCTCAGAGATATATCATAGCAATTTGCCTGGTATCTTTCGCAAAACGATGGCCATACAAAGGTTCCCTTCTAGAAATGTGTGCTGTGCTGTCGCTGCAACCCCCTCAAAGAAACGGCACATGATCGAACCAAACATTCATTGTGGCACAATGAAATGGGGCCCGTCATGTCTCCCTGTCACTTTCGTTTTCTCGTCTCATGCCCCAAGTTCCGATGCTTCACGCCTCCTGGTGTTCAAGGACTCTCTCAGCCTCCAAAACGCCAATGATGCTCCCGTTGCTGGTAACGGCAATGACGGACGCCCCGCCCATTGCCCGGTCATGCTCGCCCATCTGCGACTGCATGTCCTGCAAGATCTGCCGCGCCTGGCGGACCGTCGTCTCGGACGACATGGCCAGCATCTGGTGACGGGACACCGTGATGCCCGTGACGTCCTTGATTGGTCTCACCATGTCTGCGTCACTCAGGGTCCGAATCCGGCTCGGGACGGCGACCTGGTCGCCGACTCTGACCCAGCCCGTCTTGGACTTGTACGCTGTCCGAAGCAAACTCAGCGCGAGATCGTCGCTGCTCAGCCCACTCGCAACGTCAACGTCGTCCCATGAAACGAGGATGTGACCCAGCGTCTTGGGACCCCGGGCGGCCATCGCCACCGCAGCACCAATGGCGCCGCCCGGATGGTTTTTGGCAAACACTGTCGAGACACAAGCATGAAGCTCGTGAGCGGCCGTCAGCGCCAGCGCATCCCCCAACGCCATGGCAACCGTTGTCGATGCTGAGGGCGCCGAAACCCCAAACGATACCTTTTCGGGCTCGATGATGGGCGCCGGCAGCAGTATCGTGCTGGGCCGATGCTTGACAAACTCGCATGTTTCGTGTCTCATGTGCGAAGTCAGAAGGATTGTCGGGAGTCGCTCGTCCAGGTGAGGTAATGTGAGGAGAAGCTCCTGCGTCTTTCCAGAATAAGTGATGAACAAGAGCGTATCCTCTGGGCCCACGATGCCCAGATCTCCGTGAAGAGCTTCGGTCGGATGAAGGAAGACGGAGCGAATGGCCAAGCTTTGAAAGGTAGCGACGAGCTTCTTTCCAATGTGGCCTGATTTGCCCACTCCCATGACGACTAGCTTTCCCTTGGTCTTGGCCAGCCGAGTAATGGCCTTGATAGAGGCATTGAAGCCATTTCGGGCAACTGCGTCGACCTCGTACAGCTTTGTAAGGTTTGCCAGTGCCGCAGCCTCGACATTGAGCACATGGATGCCGCTGTGAAGTCTCCTGTCCATCATGGCTTGCTCTCGTACAGAGTCCCTGTCGAGACTGAAGCCATCCACGGGGTCGCCAATTTCATTGGCTGACGGCGAGGCTGATGGAGTTGGCGGAGAGGGAGGTGGAATTGAGCATTTTGAGGCGCTCAGCACAATCACAGCACTCGTCTGGATGGGCCTGTGGTCGCCGTGTCGTAAGTCAATCATTGTTTCTGGTGATGAGGTGAGTTGGCTTAAATCGAGTCGATGAGAAGGAGCAGAGCAAGAAGCGGCATATGGCTTTTATGCCTCTGCTTCAACTTTGCAACTTCAATCTGCTGACAATGAGAAACACCGAAGCCCAGGTGGCAATGGCTGAAAGGAAACGCCAAAGCAATGGAACCTCAGACCAGCGCACAAATCTGTCCCAAGAACCAGGTGACTGTCAATGGTCCAATGGCACAACGGACACGTCAAATGCGAGGACAGCTCTGGATGCGCACAGAGTCCACGTTCCCCAAACACAATGACGCCTCCCCCGGGTTTTCTAAAGCAACTAAGCCTTCCGTCGACGTGTCGCCGTGTCACTTGTCGAGTCCTTCGAGGTTGGACCCTGAGCCCATTTCCAAATCGGCACCAGAAGAAGATTGAAAATTTTGCTCGACAGAGGCGGATCACAGGCTTTTCAAGGCATAGCCATGACGGGAATCGGAAAACCCCCAGGAAATGAGGATCGGGAAGGGCTTATGGAATCAGGGTCTGATCGCCGCAGATAAGGGACCTTTAAGGGATCGAGCAGAGTTGCATAGAAGTGTCGAAAAAGTCGCAGAGTCATCGATCCGTGTGAGTGGACGTAGCGGCGATTGGTGGAGGCGGGCGATTGTGTGCTTGAGATCCTAGAGCCCTATTGGGCGACGGCTCGGGCTGGAGTGAGGAAGGGCGATGCGATTTCTAATGGGAGGAGCCCACTCGGCTGGGCTGAGCATGGCATAACAGTTGGACCGACGCAGCGACCAGTTGGACCGCTGCAGAACGTGGCTTTTTGTTGTTTTGTGCGAGGTTCATGTCGAGCGGTCATGGAGATGGGCTGGAGCATCACATGTTTTGGACTTGACTGCGTGGAAGCAGAACAATAACGTACCTACAGGGTCAATCGTGTGTGTCAGCCCTTCTTTCTTTGACTGTAGGTACCGGCATCAAGGCAGATATCCATGCAGCCCATCTCGTATCTCCGCCATGCAGCTGTGCTCTGCTTCGACCGAGAGCCCGGCGTCGTTCCGCGGGAGTGATTTGATTGCATGTGCGCAGCCCCCGCATCGTCACGCCATCAGCAGTGCAAATGAGTGCTGCTGCCGGTGCGAGGGAGAATAAATTTCCGAGGCTATCCGAAGGGGTGGCATTTCAAAGGAAAGAACGAGTCGCGAACGACCTGCTAATAAGCCACAAAGGAGAAGAGAGAGCAGTGTCTGCTCTAGGCAAGGAAGGAGCACAGAGGAGCAGCTACCTACTATGTACCTGTATAGCCTATCATGAGGGCTTTTCACCGACTCCTCCTACAATCATCTTCCGTGTTGCTTCCAGACCAGCTGAAAGAGTGCAATCACCCATCAATGCCGCCAGATCTGCTTCCAACATGTCCCAAACCCGCCGGAAACGTGCGAGCCCGTCTCTTTGTCTCCATCCCGTGGACCGGGTTCAGCCGTGAATCATTGGTTCAGCCCTCCCGGCTTTGTCTTTGTCTCAGGCTAGCGGCCGCTTCAGGGAATTAATTATGCGAGATGCAATCTGCCATCACCTCCAATTTCTGTCCGCATGCGATCTTGCATACGAAGTACCGCTTTCTTGAGGACTTCAAGTCAACAAGACCAGCGCGATGGTGATGCCCTGCCATCAGCGATAAGGCCAATTGAGCGCCATAAAAAAGCTCACCTGCCCCAGAAAACATCCCCCAATGCCAAATTCTGCCTCAAGGGGAAAAACAAGGAAAGAAAAGCAAAGAAACACCGTCCGCCCGCAAGCCCGCTCGGTGGCTTTTGGTCTGGTTTCTCCACGATAACACCCAACGCTGATTCACCGTGTCGACGACGAACCGAGCAAGGAACCTGGCTACCCCCCAGAAAAAGCACAGGCTCACGAAGAAACACCACGTCCTGCCCGTTGGCCCGGGCTTCTCCGGTCCATCCGCCAACCTGCAGCCGCGGAGAGCCAGAAACAAACGAAATGGGCCGCAGCTATTGAGAATTCAACACAATAGGAATGAAAGAACAGTAGTAGTTCACCGATAATTGTTCACGGTCCTTTCACTGCTCCCCTTGGTTCTTACGTAAGGGCGGGAGAAGGCCTGATATAAAATCTCATTTACTTTCTTTTGCGCCCCTGGGGCTTGTTGGCCCTGTGCTACTATCTTCATCAATATTGACTAATTTCAGACAACTTTGAGAAACAATATTCGTACCGTGGATTTGGACCAATATAGCGGCAACTCGGGAAATAGCATCCTTTTTTAGCCGACCCGGAGCCCGCGATGGCCTCACGGCAGGCTGCAGAAAAGGGGTCTCCCTTAGAACCGGAACCCTTTCTAGTGCAGAACGAGACACGCGGCTCACGCATGCGAGACAGGCCACGCCGAGGCTTGCGGCATTACGTCAAGTGGCTGTTGACCATCACCGTCTTGTTCTTTGCCTGCCGCAGTGCCGTCGTTCGTACCTTTCGATGGGCCACGGTATCTGGTGAGATTTACAGCAGCGAGGTCCAGCAGGAGATTCAGGAGGAGCTTGCGGGCAGGAGACTGGCGGCTCTACTACGACAGCAGTCACAGGAGGAGCATCATCGAGAACAGAACCATTCAAGTCTCGGGAGCGGGGGCAAGGCGCAGGCTCATGACACGGCTGGCGGCGCTGGGGATGGCCACTATCTCATCGGAGTGGGCAAGGCCGACATCACGGGGCCCGTGGTCGAGATCAACATGATGGGATACGCAAACACTGACCAGGTTGGCAGTGGCGTGCGGCAGCGCCTGTACTCGCGCGCCTTCATTGTGGGCGACCTGGACCAGCCGGAGGACAGGTTCATCTACCTCGTCTTGGACACGCAGGCCGGGGACACCGCCGTGCGATACGGCATCCTCAGGGGGCTCGAGGAGCTTGGCCCCGACTATGCCATGTATGGCCACGACAACCTGGCCGTCACGGCAACGCACTCTCACTCCGGGCCTGGTGCCTGGCTCAACTATCTGCTACCTCAGATCACCAGCAAAGGCTTCGACAAGCAGAGCTACCAGGCCATCGTGGACGGCTGCCTCCTATCTATCCGCCGCGCGCATGAGAGCCTGGAGCCCGGGTCCTTAACCGCCGGCAACACCAAAGTCTATGGCGCCAACATCAACCGGAGCCTCTATGCGTATCTCGCCAATCCGGCAGAGGAGAGGGCCAGATACAACATCAGCGCCGAAGACGACGGCTCGGTGGAGAAAGATCTGAGCCTGCTCAAGTTCACAAGAGCCTCCGACGGCAAGAACATTGGCGTGCTCACATGGTTCCCTACTCACGGCACATCCATGCTGGCCAACAACACCCTCATCACGGGAGACAACAAGGGCGTGGCCGCCGATCTTTTCGAGAAGAGAGTCCGCGGAAGGGATGGAGAGACGGATGATTTCGTCGCCGGCTTCTCTCAGGCCAGCATGGGCGACGCGAGCCCGAACACGCTCGGCGGCTGGTGCGACGACGGCTCCGGCGAGAGATGCGACCTGAAGACGAGCTCTTGCAGCAGCACCGGCATGACAAAGGACTGTCGCGCGAGGGGGCCCTTTTTTAGAGAAAAGGACTCAGGGGCCTCATCGTGCTTCGAGATCGGCAAGAGACAGTACGAGGCGGCCATGGAACTATACGCCTCGATGGAGCAGCAGCCGCCCAACGTAAAGGGGTCGGGCGTCAAGGCCTTCCACCGCTTCCACGACATGTCCGACTTTCAGTTCCAGCTGCCCAACGGCTCAGCCGTGCGCACGTGTTCGGCGGCTTTGGGCTATTCTTTCGCAGCCGGGACCTGGGACGAGCCAGGGCATTTTGATATCACGCAGTGGGGCTCCGACGAGTCCAATTCGTCGCCGGCCTGGAAAGCTTTACGATGGCTTGTCGGGGCTCCCAGCGAGGAGCAGGTACAGTGCCAGGCTCCGAAACCTATTCTTCTCAACGTGGGCAAGACGCACAAGCCCTACCACTGGACGCCAGATATCGTGGACATTCAGACTTTCAGAGTCGGCCAATTCATCATCATTGTCAGTCCCGGAGAAGCGACGACGATGGCGGGCCGGCGGTGGAAGGATGCTGTTGTAGAGAGCAGTAGGACTCAGCTGGCCGAGGAATTAGACGGAAGGGAGCCAATTGTGGTGCTTGGAGGGCCAAGCAACACTTATACCCATTACATCACTACAGAGGAGGAGTACGGGTAAGATTCACTTTCACGCAGTACACGAGTGTGGCTAGTGTGGGTAGTGCTAACACGCAGAATGTTCAGCATCCAGCGATATGAGGGAGCTTCAACTCTTTACGGGCCACATACCCTGGCAGCTTACATAGATCGGACCGACGCGCTGCTTCATCTTCTCAAGGACGATGCTCCTCGCAGCGAGCCCGGCTCCCGTGATACCGGCCCCTTGCCGCCCGACAACAGTGACCGGTCCTTTGGCTTCAACACGGGCGTCTTATTTGACAGCCCGTCGCAATCTCGCCAATTCGGCGATGTGATTGCGGACATTCCCAAAGGCCAATTTACTCCTGGCGAACGGGTGGCGGCAACATTTGTCGGAGCCAACCCACGAAACAACCTACGACTAGAGCAGACGTTTGCCGCCGTCGAGCGCCGCCGCCCCGGCGAGACAGAGTGGACAATCGCGCGCGACGACTCGGACTGGGGCCTCATCTACCAGTGGAAGCGAAGCAGCCTCCTCATGGGCACCAGCTCGGCGAGCGTCACATGGGAGGTTGAGGCGTGGACGGAGCCGGGCGAGTACAGGCTCTGTTATTTCGGCGATGCGAAGTCGATTGACGGCAAGATTACGGCATTTGAAGGAAGAAGCGCGGCGTTTATGGTCGTTTGATAAGGCGTTCCATTGCGATTTCTTTTGACGGCCCTGGGAGGTGCTTTTTGTACTACTAAGGTGATTCTCTACCTACATAGACAGTGCAGACTGGGATAGACTGGCTGGCTGGCTTGGTTCTTTTCTTTTCTTTTTTTTTTTTTTTTTTTTTTTTTTTTTTTTTTTTGANGCTATAGCTGCCGGATTTAGACGGACAGGTTACGCGGATGGCGTTTATAAAGGCTACGGTTCTTTTTTCTTTCATTTACCTGGATACGATAGATACATCTAGACAGACTCACAATTGAGAATGTGAGGTTGAAGACTCGAGAGAGTGCTGCATCACTTTGTGAGCAATCATGTCAAAAAGCTTCAAGCTTGTGCCTTTACCTCCTCACGCAACACAGCATCCATCCGCATTCCCATCACCCCTGACTAATCGTCGCCCATCCCTGTCGATCTGTGTTGCACGAGTAAGCACCCAACCTTGAAAGTGTGAACACGAGGCAGCCAAGCAAATGGCGCCATTGTCCAACGTGGCTCCCGAGTCTAATGAGAATGGGTTAGTACCTTATGTAGGAAAAAATAAACGTCTGCTTTTTTACCGTACCTATCGTATGCAAGGAGTTGCCTTAAAAGAAGAAGTTGCCCTATCAAACGCATTCTGGATTCTATTTCTGTTCTATTTTTTTACTAGTGCTGGAATGGGAAAAGGGGGGATTGATGGGTGAGGGCAAAGGCTGAATGGTTTGTTGACTTGTGTGCAGACTATTGGAAACGAGGATGAGAGAGGGAGATTTTGTATGAGTACCTTGAACCAGAGAGAAGAAGAAGAGTGGGTGTTTTCACTCTGGGGAAAACCGAACAGATGCACAGACGTTGTTGATGATTGCTTGGCAGCGAGGACAGAAGATGAAACAAGCATCTGCGAGTTCGAGCACGATCATGTTACAAAGCGTTGTATCAATGGAATGTTAATTGGTACTTGTGAGCAACGGCTGCGGATGCAAACTTGTCGCCGTAAAGGGCGGCGATTCTTTTACACTGCCACCCCCCTTTTGCCCTTTTTTTCTTCAGCCGCTCTTGACATGGACATTGAAACATGGACAACTTCTTATTTCGTGGTACCTTGCCCTGAGTGAGAGATTGACAGTTGGGCAATATTGACTGCCGCATTCCCTTTGCTGCTGCCAACCAAGGGAAATCAGTTCGCTCCAACAAACCCTCGAAAGGGCATATCTCGTCCATCCCCAACTACAGCCCCTTTCCAACAAGGCATGCTCTCGAATTCCTGCTTTCATCCCGGATCCCCGGTTGCGGCAACGCTTCCAAACCAACCACCCAACTGCCTTGCGTACCGTCTATACAGCGCCCCCTCATCGAACCGCCTTGACGATAAAAAGTCTCCAGCAACCAAAAGCAAGGCAACGTGCAACATGCAACATACAAGTACGATGCAGTAGGCTCGTAAAATGTGGATGCCCCATGTCCGTGTGGGGGCTGCATGTTTCCCCCCTCCCCCCTTTCGCCTCCCCTCTATTGGACGCCCGTGAGTTCTGGCATGTTTCAAAGCACACACGGCAGACCAAACAAGCATCGGAGAGAGGGTCTGTGGGTGGTGGTGCTTGTTGCTTGTTCCTTCAGCCCTCCCGACGAGGCCGAGTTGCATGTGGTCAAGGTACCTGTACCGCTGCTTGGCGCCCGTTCACATGAACGCTGATGCCGGCTTGAATCAATCATCAATCAATCAATCACTCAATCTTTTGGGTATCACAGAAACGAGCAAAAAAGTTACACTCATCAGATGAGCCGCCGCATGCACAGACTGAGAGCTGCGCAAACGTCGTCGCACAGCGTCAAGCCATGTTCTGGCTGCCCTCGTCTTTTGGCCTGCCGTCTGCGTCTGCTTGTCCATCTTCAGCTGCATCTCGACGCTTCGCTCGTGCCATCCATCCTCCTGTCTCTCTCGGCCGCTTCCCAACTCGTCCAACCGCCCTCTGCCCTCGGTACCTGACTTGGTCGTCGTATGACTCCGTTGCTGAACAGCTTCACGCTCTTCACCACCGGAAACCCCGTTCTTGTCCGCCTCAATAGTTCTGTGCCCTACTACCAACTTGAAGGTGATCAACACACACTGCGTACTTGTACATTCACCTCTTCCCTCCGCTGTCGTCATTGCCTGCGGTTCGACCCCCCCTGCAGCTTCGTCCCAAGTACCCGTACAAGCACCAGACCATCGATGGATCCCTCCCCTCCAGACGTGCATCATTCAAATGCGCTGCCCGGGATCCCGCGCCGCCTGGAAGCTCTAGCCAGCCAGATTAGTGGTGCTAGCGCCAGCGTCCGCAGCGCCTGTGCCCCTCTGCACCTCGTACCTGTACCTGTACGAACGAGTGCCTGGAGCCTGCTGGAGCAGGAAACTATCGTATACGTTAGAAACTAGGTGGACTGATAGCTGATCTCTGGCTCGCCTCGCCGTGATTCATGGGCCCTCCGGCTTTTCCCTCGTCCAGCAACTGCCGCCTTTTTTTTTTTTTTTTCCCTTTCTTCTGCTTCTTCTTCTGTTTCTCTCGCTTCGTCCTGGTGTTTCTCTCCCTTGTCCATCCTCACCTCATCGTCGATCCCATTTTCATGTCTCGAACCAGCTCCCCCTCATGATTGGCTGCCGCCGGCATCCCTGATCGATAAGCCACATACGCGAGCCCCAAAGGTGGAGATAGCCTCTATAATACCGGCCCTGTACTGTACGAATTACCCGTCTGGCTGCAGCCTGTGCCTGTGTCTCTGGCCCTCTCAAGCGTCAAATTCCAATCGCCAGGCCGGACTCTCGTCATCTCACACATCCCGCCGTGTGTGTTGCTTGCGTTACGCAATACGAGAGAGATAGCGAATCTTGCCTTCTCTCCTTGTCCTCCCCTCGTCCTCGCTTCCCCGACCTGCTGCTGGACGCAGACTCTCGGCTCTCGTCTTATTCTTTTCTTTCCTTTTTTTTTTTCCCTCTCTCAATCTCACACCTTTGGCCCAAGGATTTGGACGTCCCAAGGTCAACCGCCCACCCCTGGCCGAGGTGACGTCTTTCGCGCCTTGTTAATCTAATTTCCTTTCCTCCCCCGGCTCTTCCAGCTCTCAACCTCGACCTTCTACTATACGACAACCCTCCTCGCCTTCTCTCTCCTCTTCTCCTCCCGCCTCCCGCCATCGCCATTGTCCCGTCGTTTCCCGCCAAGCATGGGAGCGGACCGGAGCTGGTCCTCCTCTTGGCGAAGCTTCCTCAAGATGCCGTCCCGCAGCTGGCGAGCCGCCCTCATCGTCGGCTGCACTCTGCTGCTGACCCTGCCCCTCTACCAGCTGCGCGACCACCAGGCCGCCGGCTACTACAAGCAGTACATCTACGACCACCTGTCGCCCTATCTGCAGGGCCAGGGCGTCTACAACAACACCCTGTACCGCGAGGGCACCGAGGCCGCCGTCCACTCGCGCTGGAACTTCAGCTCGCCCTGCGATGGCTTCCCCAACATGGACGGCATCATGCTCGTCATGAAGACGGGCGCCACCGAGGCCTTTGACAAGCTGCCCACCCAGTTGCTCACTGGCCTGCAGTGCATTGACGACTTTCTCATCTTTTCCGACCTGGTATGTTGCGCCTCTCCTCTGTCTGTTCCCCTCTCCTCTGTCTAAGCTTCTTTCGCTGTCACATGCCTTTGACGACTGTTTCGCAACCCGCCTTGGCAGCTGCATTGATTCGCCGAAGCCCAACAGCGTCAAAGGTATGCAGCAAAGGGCTTCTACTTCTTCCATCACTCAAATCAACGAGACACACCCAATCACCTCCACCAAGGGACGCAAGCTAACACCCACCCAAGGAGCAGCAGATTGGCAAGTACCACATCTACGATTCCCTCGACCGCGTCGACGACAAGATCAAGGAAAAGTACAAGGAGTTCCAGCTCTACCAGGCGCAGCAGGAATGCCCCGTCTCGCAAAAGGACTGCACCACCGGCATGGACGGCGGCTGGGAGCTGGATAAGTTCAAGTTCGTCAACATGGTGGTCCGCGCCTGGGAGATGCGCCCCGACCAGGACTGGTACGTCTTCGCCGAGGCCGACACCTACGTCGTCTGGCCCACGCTGGTGCACTGGCTGCGCAACAAGGTCAACCCGCGCGACAACGTCTACGTCGGCAGCGTGGCCATGATCTCGGGCTTCCCCTTTGCCCACGGCGGCAGCGGCTACATTGTGTCCGGCGCCCTCATGCGCAAGATGGCCCAGATCCCCGACATCACAAAGTACGACGAGAAGGCGGGAGAGGAGTGCTGTGGCGACGTCGTCTTCGCCAGGGTCGCCCATGAGGTGGGAACCAAGGTCATGAATGCGCACCCAATGTTCAACGGCGAGAAGCCCAACACGCTGCCCTACGGCCCCGGCCACTGGTGTGAGCCTCTCTTGACCATGCACCACATGAACTCGGAGGAAATCAGCGGCGTGTGGCAGTATGAGCAGACACGCACCAAAAAGGTTAGTAGCCTCTTTTCTCTTTGTCTGCCTCAAACTTGAGCTAACCAAGTGTGCAGGACTTTATGCAAATCCGAGAAATGTACCACGCTTTCTTCGCTCCCAAGATGGTCGCCTACCGAAAGGACTGGGACAACCTTTCAGACGATACTTGCTACATTGCTCCGGACGAAGACAGCCAGAAGAGGGCCACTGGTCAACAGAGAGATCGGCAGGTCAAGGAGGCGGACAAGAACGTGGTCCAGAAGTATGCGCACAACTCGCCAGCCTCCTGCGCCAAGGTCTGCGAGGCTGCGGGACTCGATATCCCCGCCGACGAGTTCGAGAAGCTGGAGACGGAGACGGATCGCGGCAAGCTGATCCGGGCCAAGTACGACGAGGTCGCCAGCGGAGACGCCGCCTTCAAGAAGGACCGCAAATGCTTCCAGTGGCGGTTCCAGAAGAACGTGTGCTGCACGAGCAGGAGCTTCAAGCTCGGCAAGCCGAAGAGGGAGAAGAACGACGCGGACAAGTGGACGAGCGGGTGGTTTGTCCGGGGCATCAACGACTGGATCGAGGCAAAGGGCGAGTGTCCCGTTGAATGGAAGAGCCCTCACTAATGGCTCGGTTTCCTCACATTGGCACCCGACGGCGACAGCCGGCGATGTGACGAGCGACAACCGCCATGACACTCTAACAGCGACGAGATGTGTGCATCAAGTGTGGCTCAATTTCTCCCCTTTGCTCTTTATATCTCTCTGTTGCGGACACGAAGAAAGTAACCGGCGGGATTGTGGTCGAGAGCATTCTTTCTCCAACGTCTTTTGCTTGTTTTGTTGGTTTTCTTTTGCATAGACTGGACGGGTTATTAGACAACCACGGCGTTATTTTGATGGGGGCATGAGATACAGGGAAGGGAAACATGGGGAGGTTGGGATAAACCTCCCCTTTTCCCTGTTTGTTTTACTTGTCTTTGATCCTTTTTTCCATCCCTCTGCCCCCTGTTTCTCATTCATTCATTCATTCGGCATGAGGTTGGGATCGGCGGTCGGGAGAGTGAGCCGTGGCTCTCTTGTCACAAAAGTTGTATTTGGTTGGGATGGGTTGGACATGGGGCATGGTCATTCTGTTTGGATCGAAATGGAGAGAAGGCATTGGAACGCACATATACATTTTATCTTGACTACTTACATAGTACATGGCTATTTTGGAAGGCACTTTACATAGATTTTTTTCAGTTATTGGCCTCTTGTTCTCTGAATGAGAGATGGGAGGCATGAGGGGGAAAAAAAAGATGAAAAGCATATTCGCTCATTGATTTTGCACTACAATGAAGTGATGCAACTCAACATGATAACATACTAATCCCTCACGACTTACAAATGGCGAGAACTGCAGAGTGGGCATTGACGAGAATTGCTTGATTTCTTCTTTCGTATTCTATTATATTCAAGTTGTGATGTGTTCTCTAGCTTTGTATTCTTCTAGCTTTGTATTGTCAAAGAAGAGTTGAGACCTCGCTTGGTGTATATCGTTCTTTGCGCTTATCGGATCCAACTCCATTCCCAGAACAAAGGAAACCCCTCTTGTTCAAACATGTTCGTGTACCGAGTTCCCCTCCCCAGAAATCGTTTGACCCAGAAACAAGGAAACCAATCAAAAATGAAAATCCAGTCCATCGCTACCGTTCAAACGCCCCTCCCTGTCCAGAAGCGCCTGTAATCCAAATCATTCGGCAATAAAAATTTCCGTTGCCGGCAATCATGCTGCCGCAGTAGCAGCCAGCTTCTTGGGTCCATGGCGTCCGCATCCGTGAGGATTCTTGGGTGACTTCATGAAGCAGTATCCCCTGGCGTTTGGCCCGGCAGGCGGGCCGTACATCTCCTTGATCTCGCAGTATTCGTACCCATTGCCGAACCAGTCCTTCAGGTGTCTGTGCAGTTCGCAGCGCGAGATGCCGCACTTGCGGCAGTACACCTGGCCCTTGACGCGCAGCCGCTCCAGCTCGCTCTCGCTCGCCGAGGACTTGGAAGGGGGGTGCACAAGAGGCCCGGCGCCTCGCCACGCCCACTCGATGTCGTTGGGGCCCGAGTATCGGCTGGACAGCGGGACCAGCCCGTTCTTGCGACGGTGGATGTCGTACAGCTTGGAGTGCGCCAGTCCGAAGCATGCGCCATCAATGGGGTCGAGGAAATCGAAAATGGCATAATGCAGCTCCGAAGGAAGGTCCAGCAGGGTAAGGCGGGAGGATGGTCGTGGCTGGTTGGCCGGCTCCGGCTCCTTGTCCGTCACAGAGTGCGAGCGGCGAGGGGGGGGCAGCTTGGGCCGCTGCGGGAGCGGCAGGTGCTTGGAAACAGGCGTCGACGGCACAACCGCGTGCTCCGGGATGCGACCAACAGTCCCAGCCACGGCAGCGTGGAAGTAATGCGGCCCGTCGTTCTGGCCTTGGTAGTCGGTCAGGGAAAATCCCCGTCTGGGCGTCCTCATCATGCCCCTCTTGACGAGCAGCTCTCGTGCTCTCTGGGCGTGTTCCTCCCTCGACAAGACCATGTTTTCAGATCTGTCGTTGCCCGATTCGAGCATGGCATTGCCGCCCTGAGGCAGAGACGGGGCCGCAAGCAGTTGAACCATTGTTACGGAGTTCAACAGGTGTCCAGATAAGTATTCGTAGTAACTCGTAAATCGGGATCGATCGAATCGGCAGGGTGAGTGCTCTTGTTGGCGAGCGTTGAGTGAGGCGCGATTCGGTGGTTGGAAAAGTGCTGATAGCCCCCCGCGATCAGTAAGGGGGGAAGGTACAGAGTGTTTGACTCTTGTTCGTTATCGCAGCTGGGTGATGCGGCACAATGTTTTAGTCTGAGGCTGCAGGCTCCTCACTAACGACTTCATGAGCAGGAACCAAGACTGCTGCGAAGCTGTGCTGTGTGCGAGTGGTCACCTTTATACCCTCACACTCTGATCCGGGGCAACGGCAGGTCTTCTTATATGCGCAAAGCCGGACCGAGGCCTGGAAACGCCGGGCAGAAGCGACTTCGGGGGGGTGTGTGTGTGTGCTTGTGGGTGAATACGTGGATGTGTGTGTGGTGTGACGGAAGAGACTTTCAATCGCAGCACACCTTTGGCGGGATCAACCTCCGGTCGTGGACCCTGGCCCTCCAGCAGAGTTTTTCTTTTCCCCTGGGAGGCGAATTGCGACCGTTAGCAGCGCGGATGACCGTGTGCCACAGCGTCGCCGTTGAGCCAGACACAAAGCCAGGAGCCGGTCTAGCGCGAGGTACGGGCGGCCAGCCAGACGCCATCGGCTCCACTGGAGCCAGGCCCATGGCCAGATGCTCGCGCTTGGGGAAACCCGGGCTGGCCTGACGTACGACGGCTGCGTATCACCGCAACATCATGTGGTCGCCGCGGATTCCTCGCGCATCGTCGTCGCTTGCGGGATGTCGAGCGCCAGGCGCAAGGCGGGGGAATCGGCGGGCATGGCCTGACTACCCCAGCACATCTCGCGGTGGCAAGACAGAGGGCAGGCAAGCAAGGCATGAGGCCCGCGCGGAGATGCTCGCCCGTCCAGCCAGGTCCATCCATCCACCACGATCGTCCATGGGGCCATCCACACTTGATCAACAGCGAGGCGGAGGCCGGGAGGGATTCGCCAGGCAGCCGCATTCGGATTGGGTGCTGCAGTTCCCGTCGACGTTCTCGATCGAGGCCCATGGCAAGGAGCCTGCAATAGTATTCCCTCCATCAGATCAACTTGGAAAACCCCCAATTGATTTCGGGTGTGGATGGGTGTTGCCCAAACTGTGTCGCAGACTTGTCTCGAACACCTGATCGCTGTTCCCAGCCTCACAGGCTTGGCCGCAAACGCCGAAGATGGGATTCCGAGTTCCTTGCTCGTTCTTTTTCTCTTCCCACCATTTGTCTTAACACTGGCCCCCCTCAAAGAAGCAGCTCAGCAATTATAGAACCTACTGCCGGGCTCGCAGTAGAAGATCCATTCGGGACTTGGTGCCCGGCGAGCATGTCGTCTCCCGTCCTCGGGCAACCCGCGCTCCCTGTTCCCGCACCATCGCCTTATCCGTGGAAAGAGACCCTTCGGGGACGGTGCCGATCCCTTGTCGGTGGAGACGACTCGAACACCTTGTTCCTCTTTGTCGTCAGCGTCCTTTCCACTCGGCGGCGGCCCCAGCGAGATCTGAAGCTGGAGGAGCTTCTGCCGCAGGAGCGAGGCGTCAATCGGGGACGAGCACTCTTCCGCAGTGGGCGGCGACATGAAGTCATATGCGCCGGCCGGAATCGAGTACTCGTCTGCCCCCCGAGTCTGTGGCTTCGGGGGGTTGAAGGACCGGAGCTTGCCCTTCAGACGGGGAAGCGCAGCCTTTAAGCGTGAAGAAAAGGAACGGGAGGAAAGATGGGTATCGCCTTCCCGTTCCTTTTTGTCCTGGCGGTGTGTCCGGCAGGTCAGGTGCGGCTCGCCGCGTGCCGCTCCATTCCTGCCGGTTTTTCTCCCTGCTTTGGCCGAGAGGGGAATCGGGAGAGCCATGGTGAGAGCCGAGATTATTATCGTGAAGAGGCTAAACACGGTAAGGCGTCGAATGAGGTGGTGTTCGCCCTTTATAAGCACGATTATATGGCTCGACATTATATCGAAATAACATGGACGGAAAGCGACTTCGTCGGGGAGGAAGAGAGGGTTTATATACGTCTGGGGCCTGGACATACTTTGCCCTTCGTCTTTACACTTCTTGGGGATGCTCTTGCGCCTTGTTGGGGGGCAGACGTCGGAGAACTCAATTGTCGAGTTCTAACTTGATTAACCTCGAGGGCGACGACAATCTTGAAAATTGGCTTGTTGTGGCTGAAACAAACTCGACGGTAGACTCAATTGTCGGAGCCTACGGTAAGCTTAATTCACGTATAAGGAGACGAAGTCTCTGTCCAATGGCTTGTTATGGTTCGAGCAAAACTCGATGATAAACTCAATCGCCAGACTCTCAGCCCTATCAGCGTAAAGACGCCGACAATCTCCGGGATTTCTCGCTTCTCGTAGCTTTATCAAGCCTCACGCTGGGCTCGTTCGTCATGATCCAAGCTGAAATCGAGGTAAATCACATGAATCCTCTCCGTATTGGCGTGTTATAGCTCAAATGAAATACAATAAGCTCAGTGGCCATATCTAGCCTCAAACTTACACAACGGACGCCGACAATCTCCGGACATTGGCTCCTTGTGGCCCTAGCAAACACATTTGGCTGAAGCCTTGAAGAAAATTTGCTAGCAAACAACCGAAGAAGCTCAATGTCCCCGTTGATAGCCACATATAAGTGCTAGGGATGTGACCTGCAGCGTCAAGGCTCTTCTATAACAGCAAATACTTGGATAGGTAGGGTCAGTTAATGGTATAGCAAAACAGATTCAGATCAAAATGTATTATGTAGCACTCAAATAACAATCGACTCCGTAGATATCCCGAGTTTCCATGATATGCCTCGGTCACTCACCGTCCGTTGCAGGATTCTGTCGCTCAAATATGCAAGTACCTCGTCAGCGATGCGAAACATGGGCGGGCCCTGGCAACAGAACGGCCTCCCCGAGCCGCCGCAGTCCACAGAGGAGCAGACTGCCCAGGCCTAGCTCATGACGTACGTACTCAACATCATGGCCACGGTCCGTCTTGTCTGTTTTCTCGGGACGCAGGTTCGGAGCATGGCCCTTCACCTTTCCACCCGACCCCTTTTCTCAACTATTCCCTCCATCTCTCTCAAACGGCAATCCAGATCAGCATGATGACCACGTCCATGCCCTTGCCCTCACCGCCGTCGTACTTGAAGGTCCACATGCCGTCCTTCTTCTCGTCCCAGTATGCGCCGGTCGCGCTGTGCATTCCTCTCCGGCCGACGTGCGGCTTGCCGTCCGTCGCGGTAGCGTCCGTGCTCGTCGACACGTGAGGCTCCTCCGTCTTGGTGTCGGTGCCGCCGCGGGACTTGTTGAGCGCCGACGTGGGGACCAGGTGCTGCACAATGGTGCTGTTGCAGGCAAACTTGTACGAAGGAGCCGTGGCGCCCTGGGGAGTCGATTCAGAGATGAGCGCCTTCAGCATAGAGTTCTGTCGCATGTGTTAGTTCGGCGGCAGGTTGGTGGAGCTCGAAGTCGTTCGTGCTGGGGAGGATTTCTGGCATACAATAATGGTCGAGTTCCATTGCTCCGTCTTGGCGTGGTCGTAGAATTCCGCACTGCCGATGGCGCTGTTGCAGACCTTGATTGATCATGATACGTTAGTCTCGTGAGCTCCTTGAGATAGCTCCAGCGGTCTCCTAACCCGGCAGAGGAAAAAGGAGAGGGAAGAGGAAGCGGCAAACGTACATCTGTGGCAATCTGCTTCAGGCGGTTGAAGGGCACGGGCTACTCTCCATCAGCATGTCTCACAGCCCCTCTGGGCGCCTCTAGGCTTGCGTACCGGGGTCGACATTTTGACTGGCTGCTGGTTGGTGATGGTCCGGCTGAGACGTTTAGGGGCGACGACGATTGCGACGGGGGGAAAGCGAGCTGCTGGTGCGTAGGAGCTGTCAACGAACCGGATCCTGCCTGTGGCCCCGACGCAGCCCTGGGCTAGCCGACGACGGCCCCGAATTGCTGTAGCTGCAGCGACGAGCTCACCTGTGACACACGATTCTGCGATCAATTGCTTTGCACTTAGAGTTCTGTGCTTGTGCCTCCAAGCTTCGAGCCGCGACAAGTTGCTTCTCGCCCTCCATGCTTTTCCCCTTTTGGCACCGCAGCACCAGCAGCAGCGCGGCGCCGTCCGTGCGGGGCGCTGCACGTGACCTCAAGCCAACTACGCAGCCCACGTGCTCGCCCAATCCGGCCTTGCAGAAGCAACCAAGTGGGACTGGCAGCTGAGCAGCTTTGCGCCTGCAGGCACTTGCCGCAAACCTCCACTGGTCGCATCTCTCTGCGTTTCTTTCTCTCTCGATCGTACATCTACCTATCCATCACCTCTGTCGCAGCAGTTCCTAATCTTCAAGAAGCTTCAGCAGCTCTAGCAGCGTCTCCTACGTGCAATAACATTGACAGAACCTATACTTTGACCGGTCAATTAAGCGAAGCATCAGCTTGAGCTCACCGCTCCAAGACGTCATCCTTTTGCTCCAACCAAGAGTAGCGGCAGCTCCAGCAGCCTCAGCAAGAAACTCTCCCCCCCTTCGACTCCCATTAACCCAACACATCATGTCTTCTCAGCCACTCCTCCAGACTGCTCCTGGTAAGTCGCCGCGCTGTATCTATCACAGCTGTGCCGATTGCTCACCAATGCTCAGGCAAGCGCATTGCCCTCCCTACCCGCGTCGAGCCCAAGGTCTTCTTCGCCAACGAGCGTACGTTCCTGTCATGGCTCAACTTCACCGTCATCCTCGGTGCCCTGGCCATTGGCATGCTCAACTTTGGCGACCGAGTGTCCTTCATCTCCGCCTTTCTCTTCACCGGCGTGGCCATGCTGACCATGATCTACGCCCTGGTCACATACCACTGGAGAGCCAAGTCTATACGAATGAGGGGGCAGGCCGGATTCGACGACCGATTCGGCCCAACGTTCCTGGCCATTATCCTCCTGTTGGCCGTCATTGTCAACTTTGTCCTGAGGATTATGGATCAATCCAAGAAGCAGAAGGGCCACGCCGTCTACTAAGGACACCGACGTTTGTTAGAGAAGGGCGAAGAGACCCTCAGTTGGTCCGAAATGGTTCCTATGGTTCAGGGCTCCGAAGCAAAATGATGAGGCCGTCATGTGTTGGAATATTAAGTGTGCCCAGTCTGTCCATTCAGGCACCCGTGTATTGGGGTGAGGAGGGAAAAGGGGAGTTTTTTCACCAATCGAGCGTTATTTGCAACTAGTGTATCATATGTTTTGGTTAATGAACTGGCGATAGTAATAGCCGAATAAAAAACTGCATTCAAAGCTGGGGTATCATTTGCTGCAAGAGAAATAAGAGAATCCCGTCACCAGATCCAGGGACTTGAAACCGAACGCTTTGTCCGGCCATCCCCGCAACCCTCTCTATCATGATGCGTCTTCGCTCGTTTGTGTTGTTACGTTTTCCCTCGACTTGAGATCAGGAATTGCCTGGTGTGAAAGGAATATTCTCAACGACTTGTACGTTCGAACTCGCGGTGGCGGCAATACGGCTTTCTCGAATCGGCTCTCCATTGCCTCAAAGGCACCCTCGTCGCTGTCGGGATCTTCTTCAGCCTCCTCTTCCACATCCACCTTCTCGGGCGCAGTCTTCTTCTTGTTCTTCTTGCTCTCCGGCGGCAGGTCGAACAGTTCGTTGTACTGATACCACGCCTGGCCCTGTTCCCCGAGCACTCTCTTGCACTGCTCCGCCACGGTGATCATCTTGCAGACATCCGCTGGCCGCGCATGAAGTAGAACAATCCGTGAGCCCGAGTCCTTTTCAAGGAGATGAGAAGTCGCGCTGGAGACTCGCTTGCGGATCTGTGTGGACGAGAGGACGGAGAGGGCGAGGACGTTGTGCGCGGGAGCGAGTTGTTTGAGGGTGGCTTCGTGCGGGCCTATGAGGGTGTTGGGTTCTTGCGTGCGCGGCTTCTTTGATGAGGCTGGCTCTGGAGACGGCTGCTTGCGCTTCTGGGGCGCATTCGTTGCTGACATTGTACAGTTGGTTTGTGGTGGTTGAGATTGATGTCGCTGCGGTTCGGAGGATTGAGATGCAACTTTTTGATGCGGAAATGTGGGTTTGGTGCTAGTGAAAGCTGCAATGGCACTACGATAAGGTAAGGCGCAGCTGGTAGTTTAGCTGATAATGCGCCGGGTTATCAGAAACATCTTTTGTTCTCAGTTCAAAACAATAGCAATGCTGGTGCCACTGCTGGAAGGTCATTTTTTACTCAAGCCATCTATATACCTTCATAGAATTGGCACTATTGGAGGATAATTACATCAAATGAAGCTCAGGGTACCCGCGCTCTCAGCTTTGAACTTCCTTGGTACAACTCAAGATGCTGCATGGCGCAAACGTCCGGTATAACGTAGATCCGATGCCACGCTAATCTTGCCAGGGTTGAGCTTGACTTGTCTTCCGAAGACCAGCCGAACCGCGGCCCAACGGTCCTAACAAACCTTGTTCTCAAATCGGCAGATGGTGTGGCCCGCCTCGGCCAGTCAGACGGGCTGCGAGCCGCCATCAGAGGAAGAACTAGAAACAATCAATGGCAGCCGAGAGTAACGCTCTCCAAATAGAAGCCGCCGGAGAGGAGTGTGCATGAAGCGCTTGCTGTACTTGTCATGTCACCGGTACGGGGACAGGCTATATATGGAATCAAGAGACCCATGCAGATGCAATGCCTTGTCTGCACTCTCCATTGGAAGAGGTCGACATCCAGACTCCGTGGTCGCTCGCATGTACGAGTACGAATCCTGTTGTTGTAAGAAGCACCGTCAGTGATGACGACGGTGCCAGCAGTTGTGGTGGAGACAAAGTACACGTTCGACGTTTGACTGTCTGGTGGTCTGCAAAAGTGGGCATGATGTCGTCGTGGCGCTACTTTTTGCTTGTTCTGATACATAACGCACCACCAGCGTTGATCGGCCCACCAGCCCGTCAAGAGCTGGGCGCATATCGTAGTGCCTGTCTGCAGTACAGGTTAGCACAAGAGACATATCGCGGAAGACAGTTGGGTTCTGTGAAGAAGAACGGGGACAGCACGCAGGCCGCTGAACATCGAATGCCAGACTGTACTATTCAACGGCCACTGCTCAGCGCAATGGGTATCTGAGAAGCCGGGGGATCTCGATAGATGTTTATCGATCTCGAATTCCGAAATCGAAACCATTTGACCCCGTCGATTGGTCCATCGATTGGGCTGCATTGGGAGCCATGCACCAACGACATTAGCTCGACCCATCAATAGGCCAGACCACCAAGCGTGCCGTCGAGACGATGCTACATTACTCGTTACAAAATACTTGATGAGACATACTCGAGACACTGTACAGAGGTACGTACTCGTACAGGCACCGGAGAAAAGCGCCGAGGGCGTTGGGCTACAAGCCGCAGCTTGATAGGCAGCCGTGCAGGAAACCCACCTACAAACTTGATAGGAGGACTGATGGAGCAGAATGCGCCCTTCTTCAAGCCCTAGAATACTTACTTGCTGATGCAGGTATTGCCGGAGGTTCAGAGACATGTGAACTACATGAGTCGACTACTGTACCACTCTTCCCTCGTGGATGGCGGAGGATGGCAGACGGGCACACAAAGCCTCACATCACACCAACCGCCTCAAGTGAAAAGGTGGCGGCAATAATCACTGCTGCATCACAACCGTCTGCTGCAACCACAACTTCTAGGGCGGGCGGCTGCGTCGTCCATGTTAAACAACGAAAGAAAAAAAAGAAACGAAAAGAACGGAAACAGGATGAGCGCAACAAGCCGTCAATGACAAACCCGCCAGCCGCCCAAAGTCCCTCTTCCTTGTCCCACGGGGCAAACAAGAGCTGGTTGGTGCTCTTGTGCGGTAGCGTGGCAGCGTGGCTTACGGCCCCCCTCCTCCGGGACACTCCCCGATGGCTCCTCTCGTCGTTCGAAGCTCTATCCTGGTCGTTGTGCGCTCCCTCAAGGCGTGCCCCATTCTGAGCTTGTACTTGGACTTGGAGTGTACATGCCTTGTGAGAAGTCCAAAACTGGAGCTTTACGCCCGCTTCTCAAGGGGACTTGGGGTGGCTGCAGGCGGCGGGCAAGACAGACGCTCGCCATTGTCTGCTAGCGTTGCTGGGCGTTGGACAAGCGAGTCGAAGCAGGCAGGAAGTCAATCTGAGAATCAGGAGACGGCAGAGACGCTACAACACAGGCAGCATGAAGTCAAGATGCCTCGGGGCTGGAGGCAGAAGACAGCCCAGACCCCGCACTCCAAAAGGATTCCAAGGCAGAGACAATGAGGATGTTTCCTCCAGGCATGCAGCGGCAGTACATACAGCATCACGGAAGCCTTATCGGCCAGAGGAAGCATCAGTCGACGCTCGATTACTCCGTATAGGTAGATCACGACACCATCACCGAGACAAAACAGGTGAGGCGATAAGAACTTGGAGACGGCGCTAGCAGGCCAGCAGGTGCGCTGTCCTGCACAATGGAAACCAAGGACGGCAGCCGTGCCGAAGTACCTGTACTGCTTGTTTGCCCTTGATCGGCCTCAGCGCTCCCGTCCGGTCTTTTGTCTGTCTTGTCTTGTCATCGTCAAGCGTGCGGAGGCAGCACCGGGCCGTGTACTGGTACTTGCGCAAGCAGGCGGCCAAAGCTCCCCACCCGGGCCCACTCCCAAACACGCACGCCCCCTGGCCCGGAACTCAGAGCGAACAACTTCCAGCGCTAGCGGCTCTGCCTCTCAGTGTGAGGTGCGGACCTCTGTCGCTGCCTGCCAGCGCCCAGCCCGCCCGCTAACGGCCAGCACTGATGAGCGTCGTACTCGGCCCTCCAGCGGTGGCCCCAGCCCCTACTGCACTGCACTGTACCAGTACGCTTAGTGCTAGCCCCAGCCCAGCCCAGCGCCAGCACGCGGCCCACTCCCACTAATCGCCCGCCCACTGGACGAGTCACAGGCCCTTCGCCCTTCCAATCGCCTTGGGCACTCGCCTCCGCCTGTGCCCCTGCTGCCTCCCTCCCTCGCAAAGAGCCGGGCAGGTCCAGGTGTCAGCCAGTCCAGAGACTCGTGCAAAAACAAACCGCCTCTTTCACGCAGCGAGTCGCCTCCCCCCCTTTGCCTCTGCTCTTCCACTTGTCACCTTCCCGCCGCCTTCTGCAACTTCTCATTCTCCCCCTTTCATCTCATACCACCAAACTCTCTCTCACTATTCCCCCCATCACTAATCGTCTTCTTTTTCCTTCTTTCTTCCTCTATCGCTCTCTCGACAAGAGGCATCACTCGAGGCTTTCGCTAGCACTCGATCTCCCCGTCTCTCCCCCTTTTTTTTTTTGCCAGGCTTCGCGCACCGGCCGTCATCCACCCCCTTGTCCATCTCTTTTCTGCGCGCTGCCTTCACTGCAGGTCAGGTCAGGTTCAGCGTTCTCCCGACCTCTCCGCTGGCCGCAAGAAGCCAAAAGAATACGAGCCGCAATTCACAAGCCTCCCTCGCCCAGCGCCACTCTCAAACGGCCCCGGGCAGATTACATCAGCACGCGCATTCCAGCGCCCCACCCAGCGCCTCCCTCGCTCCAATCCAGTGCCTTGACCTTGTTTGTGCCGTCGCTATCGCTGCAAGGCGCATTACCTCATCGCCAAACTTCGTCCTCGTTGCTCACAGGCGCACCTCGTTCGTGCGCCCTTTCGCGTCGCATCCTGTCGCGTCGCATCGCTGGCTTTGGCGCAGTCGCACCGCAGCAGTCGCGGGCATGTCCATGTTTCGGTTCTGGAGTTCCGATTCACGGGGAAGCGACAAGACGATCCATGGGTCGTCCGCTCTCGCCTTCAAGCAGCCCAGCAGCAAGTCGTCAGTCGCATGCGATCCGGCGTCGCAGGCAGTGGCCATGGACGACGGCCCTCGCAAAAGGCTGCATCGTGACGTCGAGACCGATGATGACGACGACGACGCCATGAACTGTTCTGCACCGGCAAAGCGCCCCAGGACCGGCTCCGAGGCGTTGGCTACGGAGTCATCCTCCCCCAAGCCACAGAATATCCCACGTTCGACGGCTGCCGAGTCCAGTGCCGCCGACAAGGCTAGAGACCTGATTCAAGCCGAATTCTGCCAGGAGATCCTGCTCAAGCACCAGGAGCTAAGACTGATCAACCAAGAGCTAGCCAAGTGCCAGATTGCGCTTGAGCAACTGCGACGGTGCCATCTCATCCCGTATCCCGTGAATTGTCCCACTCCTCAACAAATGCTAGACGTCAGCGACGGAAAGGGTCCTGCGGTAGTGGCCAAGGCGGGCGATGCTGTTCCTCGCTGGGCGCCTCCTTTTGGCGTCGTCGACGGACCTTACTCTCGGCACTATGCCAAGTGGCTCATACCCGATCCAGCCTTTGATGGCATTCAGCCAGAGTTGCCGCCAGTCTCTGCACGTGGTTCCGTCTCAGAGGGAAGGACGACCAGGAACAGTAATGGTGAAGTGGGAATTGGCATAGTCAAGGGCCGGCGTGGCAACGGCAGCCAGAAGTTTGAGTCCCTGTCCAGCGGCTACCCTCCACCCAAAGACAAGGCAGGCCCGTGTGTCCTGACCCGGGCAGACGGCCAGACGGTCAAGCTCGTATGCTTGGACTGCCACCGAGACAACTTCTCGAGCACCCAGGGCTTCATCAACCATTGCCGCATAGCACACAAGCGTGACTTCAAGAGCCATGAGGAGGCCGCCATCCATTGTGGGCAGCCTTACGAGGCTCCCGAGGGGGGTAACATCCCCAAGGACAACAAGGCTACGGCTCCCGCCGCATCTTCGGCGGCTTCGATTGGCGCAACCACCACGTCGCCTTTTGTGCATGCCTTTGCGCGTCCCGACATGGCGGAGCAAGAAGTCTACAAGTCGCTTCGGATGAGAATTTCCGACTCGCTGACTCTGTACAGCCAGGGCAAGTTGTCGGTTGTTCAGTTTCCCCGCAACATCAACGCTGTCTCCTATCCCGGCAAGGCTTCGGCTTCGGCGTCAGCACCGGACTTTGGCCCGTCCGCCGATGCGCCGCATTTGTCCCGCCTCTTGAAGGCCCGCAACTTCCGGGGCAACTTCCACGATGTCGTGGTGGACGCAAAGGCAAAGACGTCACTGGAATATGTTGCCGGAGAGGAGTCGGAAGTCGATGGCTCGGTGTCTCCCACGCAGGACGCACCGCCAGCCCGGGCGTCGGTCGTTATGCGCATGCCCGCCAGAACCGCAAAGACTCCTGTTTCCGCTGGCTCCTCAGCCCGGCCGACGAGCAGCAAGGGCCGTGCCGCCCACATGGTATTGGCCTCGCCATCGGATTCTGACATGGCCGTCATGGCCAACAGGCACCGGTCAGACGCGGTTCTGTCGGACGAGGACGTGGACATGGAGGATGCGGAAATGAGCCCCAACACGCTTGTCAGCAACAATGCGCCTTCGCTTGTTAGTGACGACGGGGAGTATGACGACTCCGACGAAGGCTCTTCCGTTTCTGGGGCAAGTGACCAGCTGGAAGCGGAATCAGTTTCGGATGTTGCCGAAATCACGCTGGACTATGAGACCGACCCGCGAGCACTTCGCCGAGAATCGTCGGGCATGGCAGGACCTGTACGGCTGCGCAAGGAGGCGGCCAAGCAGGTCACCTTCCTTGGTCCGGTCAAAAGCAGTGCCCAGGAGAGACGGCACCGGAAGTCCTGAACACACGACTTGTTGTTTATGTACAGCCACATCGATCTCCGCCACACGACTCAGGCTCTACTCAACCACGGACCCCATGACAACCCGATAGACTCCCCGTTTGGATTCTTCTTATCTCTTCTCATTGTTTTCCCTGCGCCTTTTACTTAAGAACTATAACTCCGCTTTTTTGGTGCCTAACGACTTTTGATGTCCTTTTCTCTTTATTATTCCAGTTTGGACTTTGACCATAGCTGGTGGATTGGTTCGGTTCCGTTCGGTTTGCTTATCAGGAAAGTGTGAACACTACTTTTTTATCTTTTTTTGGCGCTACGAGGTCACTGAGGGTTTTATTGCGGAACGAAATTGCTTGCTTCCTTTTTTTTTTGTTCTTTTTGTATTAGAGACTGGGCTCGCTTTGTCTTTTTGTGTTCAAGAAGGGTGCTGGCGCAAAAGGGAATTCGATTTTACAGGAGGTTGCTTGAGAATTGCTTGGCCAAACAGAAACAAAGGGGGCCCCAAGCATAAAGCGCCGGCTTATCAAGGTGGCGGCCATGAAAGATTGTTCTTGTCTTTTTCTTCCTGTCAGTGGTCTTTTTGTATGATACATTAATGCCCGCGAGGATTTTGCGCCCTGATGGAAATAAGAATGACGGAAGGCTCAATGCTTCCAATTACTCTAGTCTCGCAACATGCGCATATCGTGCCGCGATGCCTTGCCTAAAAACAGGTACCTTTGGTATTGTTGAGGTGGGCACCAGTTACAAGGTTGGGGATGCGACTGAGACGTCTCAGACGTGAAGACGTCGTTTGTTTCACATGTGAAGAACATCACACAATGGTAGACGTGGTATGGCGCGGATCCCGACGTGATATTAAGAGGTAAAACTAGAATTACATGGACACAATGTGCCGAAACAGTACCCATTGATACGATACGCCCTCTGCCAGTCCCGCATCCCATTCATTCAGTCTTTTCGCATTACTCGACATTCAACTGCTCTCCCTCCATTACACCATGGCAGCAGCGGCACCGGCGACAGCCATGACGATACCCGCAACACTTCCCATCATGGTAGCGGCGGCGTTGGTGCTTGAGCTGGCAGCAGCAGCAGCAGTGGAGGCGCTTGTACGAGAGCCAGACGTCTGGGTAGGGACAGCGTCGGTGGCAGAGGCCTCGTCGTTGTTGCTGGGACTCGAGGCAGACGTCTCCTCGGAGCTCGAGGACTCATGGGAGTGGGAGGGCTTGGCCTTGGTGGCGGTGGTCTTGGGGTTGAGGATGGAGGCGGTGCGGCAGTAGGAGTCGACCTGCTGCTGGACCGAGGGGGCGCGGATGTCGTTGGGGCAGTTGTTGTAGCAGCTGGGGATGTGTAAGTGAGTAAACTGTGTGTGCCCGTGATAAGTAGGCGTGTGAATGACTTACGTCAAGACGGCCTGGTACGCGGAGCAAAGGCAGTCGTAGTCGGTGGGCTGGCACGAGTTGGCCTAGGGTTACGAGTCAGTCAAGACGCTCTCTCAGACACACAAAGAATTGCTCTTCTCGTACAGTCTTGGTTGTTGAGCCGAGGCAGTCCTCGAGGATGTAGTCGGCCAGACAGGTAGAGCCCGGGGCGGCTGAGCCGGTAGCAGAGCCAGCGGCAGAGACGCCAGCGGCAGCAAACAGAAGAGTGGCGAAGAACTTCATCTTGTCTGGTGTATGATTATGGAGAAGATATGGGATGCTAGGAGCAATATGAGATCCGTGAGCTGTTCGATAAAAGAGGTCAAGAGAGACCAAAAATGCTTCTGTAATGCGACGCGTGGAAGACTGGACGGTTTATTATGACAAGTTACGGAGAGCAGAGAAGAGAAGAAAAGAAAAGAGAGGGAGAGAAGTTGAGTCCCGGGAGGAGGAAGGGAGAAAACTAAATAAGTCGGTCCTTCATTGCTAGGGGAGAGAAGGTACTTTTCAGGTGAAGCTCTCATTTGGAAGCGACGAGCCGGGGGGGCGTGATAATAGTAAGTGGCATGTTGGGGTTTCTCCTCTTTCAGGCTCAGGCTCAAGGGGACCCCCGGATTTGCATCGTGAGGTTGCACGGGGCGACGGCCGAGAAAGAACGGAGGGAAAGACAGGTAATATCAGATAACTGACGGGATGGAGCGGGATTGTGCCTTGTGCCGTGCCTGTGTTTGCCCGGTGTCTTGGACGGGAGAGAGGGCATCGCAGGGAGGAATCTATCATCATCTCATGCCGCCTCCCTTGAGCACCAGGCCTCGTGGAAGGGGCGCACAGACGATACTGGGGAGGGAGCACGGTATTCCGGAGCAATAACAGCCAAAAGATGACGATACTACCTCAGCTTCATGTGAAAGTACAGTACTCCTAGAGCGTGGCGTGTCGTTAACAGAGTTCACGCCGGCAGCCCAAAGACGAGAGACGGTATCGTATCGGCTCTCTGTGCTCCGAACGACTGGCGGTGATGCCCCGACGGAACCCCACGGCCAGTGCCACTCAACAGACGAAGAAGAGAGAAAAAAAAACGATGGAAACCTCGTATCTGCCGGGTGTTATGCAGAACAACTCCAGCAAAAATGACACCGGTGGGCTATCGCCAATATAATAGTCAACAGTATCAGATGTCATCGCTTTTGCGTGCTGGCTGTGCTGCAAATTGGTGAGCTGACTGGATCAATGAAAAGGGAGGGTCGAAGGTCAGGGAGTTGCATTGGAATCCGTATCCGACGCTGCTGGCCAATAGCAGTGGCATGTCGAGAACGGCGAGAAATGGGAGTTCGGCTGTCTGTGGAGACGCGGCCGGTGGTGGACTAACGAGAAAACGGAAGATGCAAAAGACAGAGATGAAGCTCCCTTGCTGGAGGGCTAGCTGTGGTGTTGATGATGGCAGTAAGGGTACATGGCAGGGCTGCCTTTACGGGTGTGGAATGAGGTTGCGGTGATTGATGATGTTGACCACGATGCGGATATCGGGCCAACTTATGGATCAGTCGTCCGGGTCAATTGGCTGCTCGGATTGGCCAAGGGAGCAGGGGATAGAGTTCAATAGCTGCGAAATGCCCCTGAATGGCGCTCAGCCAGGACAAAACTCTCTTTTCTGGACCTCGTCTTGCGCAATAGTTGAGAACGTTGACTTTGTTCTCTTCACCCGAACTGGCGATCCCCCGGGTACCAAGGAGAAGAGGCTCTCCTCCGGACCAGGGACAGAGAGTCGGGATACGGGAGGAGCCTGGTCCAACGCTCGGGAGCCCGAGCTCTTCGCTTCCCATGGGGTTCGTCAAGACAGGAATCGGTGTAGAGAATCTTGCTGGGGTTGAGGCGGTCCGAGCGTTTATGTGACCGGAGTGTCTCTTCCTGTCGGTTCTTTAGGCGATGCTTCCATGGAGCTTCTCGTTTCTTCTTGATTCTGAACTGGACAGCAGAAAAGGTCCACGGGTAGGAGATTGGGAGGTTGATGGCGCTGTGTTAGTGTGTTTACCCCTGTGCGGGAGGCGCAACGCCACGGCATCTGGTTTGTGGTTGGTAGCAGCGTCGTCAATACGGGCTTGCGGCTGAAGACTGGATGGAAATGAGTTGTGAGCGAGTTGGTGTCTCGTCTCTGCCAACAAGGGGGTTCCACCACCTGCAATGGCACAGCCGATGGACGAGGTTGCACTTGTGATGGACCGAGGCGAGTGCTGGCAATGGGGCCTGCTGTAGTTGTTGTACTTGGTCGCCTAGAGGTATAGAGGTACTCGGGAGGTACTTGTGCTCACCTGCGTTTTGAGGGCAGCTGCAGCTCCGAGCTGGCCAGGCTGCAAATGTTCCGATGCTGATGCAGAAGCCGAGGACTGCCATTGATGACTTGGTGCTTTCAATGTACGGGTATGGGGGCCTTGATGTCCGCTATTCTCTCCCGACATTCTTCCAGTGAATGGTTTGTTCACCATGGCCCCATGTGACGTACTGTCATGTGTCGGATCCGATTGTGTGTTGATGCGGCTCGATGGCTCGAAATGATGCCATCTGGACAACGAACAAACGACAGTGCTGCTGCCTCGCTCGAAGGGCATCACGAGATGGTCAGTACATGTGTGTACATACCACAAGGTCATGAAACGGGCGGCCATTTGTTTATACAGCTACTCCGCTAGTCGCCACCCAATTGTTGCTGTAATGTGAATTCCTGATGCCTGATGCTTCACAGAGCTATCAAGTGAGTAGGTATGGCCATGCATTTCTCTGCCTGCAACTGCTCGCTGACGACTCAGCCAGGCAGACGAATAAACTCGCACCATTCAGAGATGCCGTAGCCTATCGAGCTCAGTTCTCCCAACAAGGTCCATGATAAACAGGCAGCGCATATAAGGGCCATCTTGGAACCGCCGCAGAACAATTCCCAGAAGCAGAGAGTTCATGAACCTTGAACAGCACTCCAACAGCACTAAAAAGTGTTAGTGACGCTTAGCTTGGGCCAACCTCTCCCCCGTGCCCCACCATCGACTTACACCTGTTCGTTTCAACCCCTCCTGGATCACGAAGCTCTGGCAGCTCGACCCCGAATCATTCGCCAAACAAAGCCACCCATTTCCGATCCTCCAGCTTCCTCGTCGACACCGGTCACGATCATGGCTTCCATCGTCAATGAACGCATCCTGGCTGCTGCCCCCGTCACAAACCGAGGACAGGGAACCCAGCTGTCGGCAGACTCCAAGGGCAAGAGGATCGCGTACGCAGTGAGTCGTCCATCGCTGACCGCATCTCCGCGAGCCGACGCCTACCGTGGAGAGGCGAGCTGCTGACTTGGCTTGATGCGATACAGTCTGGCAAGTCCATCTTCGTCCGGTCCATCGACGACCCCTCCGACTGCAAAGAATACACCGGCCACACCCACCCCACCACCATCGCCCGCTTTGCGCCCAGCGGCTTCAAGATTGCCAGCGGTGACTCTGCCGGCATCCTGAGGATATGGGAGCCCGAGTCCATCGAAACCACCAGAGGCGAATACCCCATCATCTCGGGCCCCCTGCTGGACATTGCCTGGGACGGCGACTCCCAGCGCATCATCGCCGTGGGCAATGGCCGGCAGAAGTTTGGCAAGGCCATCATGGCCGACAGCGGCAACTCGGTGGGCGAGATCATCGGGCACACAAAGTCCATCAACGCCGTGAGCATCACGCCAAAGCGCCCTCTGCGTGCCGTCACCGTCGGCGATGACCGCAACGTCAACTTCTACCACGGAGTCCCCTTCGAGTTCAAAAACGCCACGACCCTGCACAGCGGCTTCGTCCTGAGCGCCGTCTACTCGCCCGACGGCTCCACGTTCGTGACGGTGGGACAAGATAAGCGGATACAGCTGTACGACGGCGTGACGGGCGAGCCGCTCCGACAGATTGGCGAGGGCGAGCACACTGGCAGCATCTTTGGTGTTTCGTGGACCCAAGACGGAAAGAAGTTTGCGACTGCCAGTGCGGATCAGACAATCAAGCTGTGGGATGTCGAGTCAGGCAGCGTTCTTCAGACGTGGAAGTTTGGCGACGGAGTGAGCGTGCGTGACCATCAGGTCGGAGTGGTCATTCCCCACGGTCGAACAGACGGCCTCATCATCAGCATCAACCTGGCGGGTGAGCTGACGTACCTGCAAGAGGGCAAGGACGAGCCCGTCAGGGTCATCCAGGGCCACGACAAAGGCATCACGGCTCTTACTGGAGGCTCAGACGGCAGCGGAGCTACTGTTGTGACGGGCAGCTTCGATGGCCGTGTCTGCTCCTGGGACCTGGAGACGGGTGCCGCTACCGTTCTGGATGGCCAGTCGCACACGAACCAGATCCCCCAGTTCGCCACCAGCTCTGGCAAGATATACAGTGTAGGATGGGACGATACCATCAGGACGATTGACGACGCTGCCAAGACCTTTGTCGGCGAGTCAGCGAAGCTTCCCAGCCAGCCCAAGGGGGCGGCTTCGGCCGGTGACATCGTCTACGTGGCCGGCGTGAGTGGTGTGGCAGCTTACTCCAACGGCAAACTACTCAAGGAGACGCCTCTCGACTTTACGCCGGATGCCATTGCCGCCCACGGGTCCTATGTGGCCATCGGAGGACAGGGCAACACCGCAAGAATCTACACCAGCGACTCCAGCGGCAACTTGGAATACAAGGAGTCCGTGTCCAGCCCTCTCGGCACCGTCACTGCTCTGGCTTTCTCCAAGGACGGCAGCCACTTGGCGGTGGGAACAAGCGTGGGAAAGATCCTGGTCTTCAAGGTCGGAACTTGGGAGCTCGTGACGGACCGCTGGTCGGCACACACCGCACGAGTCACCTGCATCTCCTGGGAGGAAACGGGCGCGTACGCCGCCAGCGGGAGCTTGGATTCCAACATTTTCGTCTGGTGCCTGGAGAAGAGGCTTCAAGGCCAGCGCATCAAGGCGCCGAATGCCCATCTGGACGGCGTGACGGGCATCACTTGGATTGCAGGGGGCCGACTGGCGAGCTCTGGAAAGGATGCGACGGTCAAGATCTGGGAAGTCAACAATCTTCCATGATTGGGAACTGTATATACGATGATGTCCTTCCCATCTGTTCTGTTCTTTCCCCTTGCGAAACATTGCCATGATTCCCAGTCATTATAGCCCCAAAGTAGATAGGCATGCTCGCGTCTGACGGGCCCTTCCCAAACTCCATGCCTAAAATTACAAGAAAATTTGACATAATGCTGTTGTTTCTTCTGTTCCGAGGACTGATTATCTGTCTCAGCCAGTCCATAGGGCCAGACGACCACAGAAGCCAAACGCCTAGTCGTTGGTCATCTGAGCGTCCTCCTCTTTCTCCACCTCCTGGGGATGCATTTCCCACAAACGAAGGGCACCGGAGGCCTTCTGCGGCTTGATTGTGTGAGGGGGCCAGCGAGACTTGTTGTCTTCCCAGAGGAGATCTGCCTTATGGATTGCTCCTTGGAGGTCCAGGTAGCTGTGAGTGGGTATGGAGTCAGACTGTGAAGTTATCACGGCGAGATGCGAGATGAAAGGGAGGGTGAACGGTGGGCAGGAAAAGAAGTGAGCGAGTGAGAATTACCTTGCTGTACTCGTAATGGCGTAGCCTTCCTTTGCGAGGTGCTTGGCCATTTCGGCTTGGTGATTGTCCAGCAGCGTCTCGTTTGGCACGACGACGACTGGAAGGCCGACTTTCCATGCGTCCAGGATCGTCCCAGTTCCTTAGGCAGTCATCAATCGTCAGTCTCCATCTATGGACCATCAAGATATCCTGTCATATAGCGAGCCCCAAACTCACCTGCATGAGAAACAACCACCCCCATCCGGCGCGACCCGCTCCAAGCCTTGCACAGAATCATCTCATCCATCATGAGATTCTTAGTCGTCTCAAAGACTGCAACCTCCAGCCCCTTTGGCACGCGATCCTGAAGAGAAGCCAGACGGGCGCTTGCCCAGCCGATGTCGGGCCCGCATTGGATGCGAAGTGACGTGAAGCCCTCGGCGCTGAGGAAGTCCCAAAATTCGGGCTGAAGGACTTGTTCCGTCAGTTGCTTGAAGCCGACGGTGGCGCCTACCGTTACTAGGCAGTGCCGCTGGAGATGCGCCATGTAGATGCTGGAACGGCAAAAGCCATAGAGGGGATGAGATGGAAGCAAAGACAAGTCGGATGACGGGGGACTCGTATGGTTCAACTTTAAGCTCAACCAAGGTGTAAGTCGGTACCTGGATACATGTCACTGCACTTGTTCGAGGCGGCGCATCTCAGAGTTGGTGGTTGATTCGCCGAGGAACACCCACGGTGAGCCGCCAATGGAAACACAGCCCGGAAGAATTTCGGCAGCCCGCGCGTTGTCATCCCACCAAAAATTTGAGGGCGCTTCTCATTGCCGTCCCGCATCCCGCGCAACGAAATTCCCTGGGTGCGGCCGCCAACTCGAATTCACCTCTTTCGGCATGGCTTCAGCATCGAGCGCCGGAAGGCTGTGCATGCTGGCCTGCCGGCGGGCACTCCGCGTGCCTCGGATGCCTCGAACACAGCCAATTGCCTGGCACGCGGCTCCGACGACGACGGGCCGGGCATTCGCTACCTCACCGCGGCGGCTGGCGGACGAAAAGGCCGGGCAGGACGACGACGGCGATGGCGAGGCGTACAAGACGCTGGACTTGAAGTTGCTGAATAAATCGTTTCTGGAGCGAGTCACGCCTGAGAGCTTGAGGCAGCTGGACGAGCTTGCGAAGAATAACGGATACACGACTGTGGAGGAGTATCTCGAGGCGACGATGCGGCAGACGCCAGGGTGGGCTTCGGAGGACAGGGCGCTGGAGGAGGATCTTTACAGAGATGACGTCGGCGAGAAGCCGAACAAGTCGTCCTTCTGGTTCGACGAGGATGACCCGGACACGAACACGGAGGAGCACGACGAGTTTGACGAGGACGACATCACGTCCATGGCGCACGGCAAGCTGGACGAGATCCGAGACATGAGGCACTATGATCGGTTGGCGGTCTGGGAGATGCCTCTCCTTGCCAGTGGGTGCCCTCCTGGGCTACGTTACGATCTTTGAATGCCTAGCTGACCATTGACAATGCAGAGTTCGCCAAGCCATTCGTCCCCCCTACAGAGAAGCAAGTGTTGAGGTGGAGGTACACGACGTACATGGGCGAATCCCACCCCGCCGAGAAGAAGGTGGTTGTGCAGTTCGCCCCCGACGACTTGAAGCTTTCCGACGTCCAGACCGAGAAGCTGAAGAAGCTCGCCGGCCCACGATACAACCCCGAGACGGAACTCATCAAGATGAGCTGCGAAAGCTTCGAGCACCAGGCGCAGAACAAGCAGTATCTGATCAACCTGGTCAACGACCTGATTGCGGCAGCCAAGGACCCCAAGGACACCTTCCAGGACGTGCCGCTCGACCTGCGGCACCACAAGGTTGAGCCGAAGCCCCAGTTCCCGAAGGAGTGGCGGCTTACGGAGGAGAGGAAGAAGGAGCTGGCTGAGTACCGGCAGAAGGCGGCGATTGCCGATGCGAAGAGGGCTGAGGAGGGACTGTTGGTGGATGGGCAGAAGTTGATTGATGACTTTTTGATACAGAAGCTGGCGGAGGAGCAGGAGAAGGAGAGGGTGGCGCTGCTGGAGGCGGTGCCGAGGGCGGCGAAGTCTACGGGCGGAGCCACAAGGGCGAGGAAGTGAGGGGATCCCTCGAGAAGCAATGGGGACGAAAAGAGAAAAGGAAAAAGGAAAGGCATATCCGTGACGGTGGGCAATGTATATGTGTGCGCCTACCCGGTACCAATTTGGTGTTGCGTTGGTGGGACATGGCATGTTTTGACGGCTGCCGAAAAGAAAGACATGTATAATAGAAGACGTGGGCACCGCTTGGGCTGGGAGGCGGTTGGATGTACAATATGAATTTGACGCTTCAAATGTATATGAGATGTACGACGAGAATTGATCGTCTGCTGAACATGGGCTCATGAGGGTTGGATGGACGATGAGTGCTTACCTTCTTCAGACCTACTGTGTAGGGTACAGTTCCTCCATTTCGGTGTGACACTCGCAGAAGTTTCGAAGGCGACAGTTGAAGCAGACATGTGTCTGATGTTCGTTTCAGGCATCATCTGAAGTTATCTGAAATCGCCGTGCCAGCAGAAACAGCCTTGGCTCGCTATACTTACCATTGAGTTTGCTGAAGGTGTAAGCTCTCCCTACCTAGGCACCAGAAGAACACCAGGAGGCATTGAGAATTTAGGGTAATTCCTCGTTAACACAGGCCGACCGCATCCAATAAGCCGTGGACTCTGTGCCGCCAGCGACTGTTGCCTTACATCCTTGTAGAGTTGGGCAGATCTTCAGTATCCTCAAATGCAACTCCAGGGACGACTGAGAGTACATCGTCCGGAGCGATGCCATCCCGGCCGCTGAGTTTACCCTGTGGCTTTATCTGGAGAATGCTTGTTGTTTCCAAGGCGGATGACGATGCCATTTTGAGAGCCAAGCCAAGCGTCTATACCTTGCACAGCCATTGAGATCCTGGACCAATCCAAATACCTAATCCTTTCTTGACAAAAATGACTGGCTCGGACTCTCTTGAGAATGGACAAGATGCAGCGAAAAGAATCGAAGCTCGCGCCTCAGGTAAATCTATTGCTTCAGTCAGCTTCTACTATGGTTGACGCAGCAGCACTTGGATCTTGTTGGAGAAGAAGAGAACTCGAGTCATAAAGGAACAATTGAACGTCTAAGAGAGCCTCCAGGAGAAATGGTCAGTCGTAGTACTTCATACCTGAGTTGATGATCGCCTCAAGATCTCACGTCAGAATCCAAAGTCGACGTCCTGGTCTTTTGACTCCGCGGTTTCGACAAATTTAGCTACCTAGGTATTATCTTCAGCAGCAGCCTACACGTAGACTTGCACTGTCTTTCTTGGACTTGCTGTCCTCACAGCACGAAGAAAGCAAGCCATTGCTCTGTTTCACGGCATCCTTGGTTCCAGGCACACACGCAAGTTCAACATTTGGTTCTGCTGTCGGATGTCGTTCAACCATCCATCTCGAGCGTCAATCAATGCCTCGGCTCCTGGGCCGAGCTTCATCCTGCATGGGCTCGGGAGTTCTGTTACAGAATACGAAGCATTATGCAGCCATTTCGCACGGAGACCATACTTGAGCCGGCATTCCGTGTCTGTAGGTGACAAAAAGGTGACAAGCTTTACACCAAGAAATGAAGCACACCAGAGGCTCCAATCGGGGTCGCATATCTAACCAGGTCCGGCTGTGGGGGGTCCATTTTACCAAGTCCAGGCATAGAAACCAATGCGAGAGCGAGAGTGAAGTTGTGACTTGTTGGTTACGCGAATTGCCGAACTATCTGCTAGCGGCAGGCCGCGGGGGGACCGGCAAGGATCTCGTTGAAGAAGCGACCGGGATTCATCCATTCAACGGAGCCAGACGGGGTTGCAGTTGGTTGCTTTGCCTTCGAGGTCTCTAGCTGTTATTTCCACATGCCACCCGAGCTGCTGCTGCTGCTACCGCGGTCTGTTGTTGCGGGTTGTTTGATGCCAGAAGAGGAGCCGGCCATTGCGACGCTGAAGCCGGGAATTTCTGATTGCTACCTGGCTTGAACTCTTTGCCCGCAACTCCGCACTGATGATCCATCACCACCATCCATCGTCGCCACAGCATCGCCATCACCGGTCGCTGTCGTCTCTCTACTTGCTTCTCGACGGCTGCTGAGCCGTTGTCCTACCACTACTTTCCTACACATTCAAAGGCTGCCGACATCATGGCGCTCGAGACGACTGGCAGCGGCAGCATCCCGCCGCTGGAATTGACCTCCCTCGACGACATCACGGCCAAGTATAACACGCTCCGGACGACGTTCCGCTCCGGCCGCACCAAGGATGTCGAGTACCGCAAGCAGCAGATCCGCCGCCTGTACTGGGCCATTGTGGACAACGCCGAGCTGATCGAGCTGGCCCTGCACAAGGACATGCGCAAGTCCAAGTTCGAGGCCAACATCTCCGAGATCGACTGGTGCAAGCAGGAGTGCCTCGACGCCGTCGCCGGCCTCGACGACTGGATCAAGGACGAGCCCGTCCGCGGCCTGCCGCTGCAGTTCCTGCCCATGAAGCCGCGCGTCCGCAACGAGCCGCTGGGCACCATCCTCAACATTGGCGCCTACAACTTCCCCTTCCAGCTCAGCTTCACGCCGCTCGTGGGCGCCATCGCCGCCGGCAACACGGTCCTGCTCAAGCCCTCGGAGCTGTCGCCGCACTCGGCCATGGTGATCAAGAAGATTGTCGACGAGGCGCTGGACCCCGAGAGCTACGCCTGCGTCAACGGCGGCATCGACGAGACCAAGCACGTCCTGGAGCACAAGTTTGACAAGATCGTCTTCACCGGCGGCCGGCGGACGGGCACCATCATTGCGCAGAAGGCGGCCGAGACGCTGACGCCGGTGCTGCTCGAGCTGGGCGGCCAGAACCCGGCCTTTGTCACGCGAAAGGGCGACGTCAAGCTCGCGGCCCGGCGCCTGCTGTGGCAAAAGTGCCTCAACGCCGGCCAGGTCTGCCTCTCCCACAACTACGTCCTCGTCGAGCGCTGCGTCCTCAACAAGTTCGTCGACGAGGTCAAGAAGCAGTACGCCGTCTTCATGCCCCAGGGCGCAAAGGCGAGCCCGGATTTCTCCCGCATCGTCAACCAGGGCCACTTCAACCGGTTGAAGAAGATGCTGGACAGCTCCAAGGGCACCATTGTCATGGGCGGATCGATGGACGAGTCAGACTGCTTCATTGAGCCCACGGTTGTCCTGGTGAACGATATCCACGACAGCATGATTGTGGAGGAGACGTTTGGCCCCATATGGTCCATTCTGCCCTTTGATACCTTGGACGAAGCCATCAACATTGCCAACGAGGTCGATCCGACGCCGTTGGCTCTCTTTACCTTTGGCTCGGATGCAGAGAATGAGAAAGGTATGACCCAATCCCCCAAAAAGCAGCACCGTATACCCGCTCAGCCCGCTTTGTATGAGGAAACCCCAAAGAGCTAATCTAACATGCTTCTGCAGTACTCAACAACGTGACATCAGGAGGAGCCACCATGAACGACGGCTTCTTCCACTCCATGCTCAACCAGACTCCCCTCGGCGGCGTCGGCTCGTCCGGCATGGGCAACTACCACGGCTACTACTCCTTCAAATGCTTCAGCCACCAGCGGCCCATCGCAAAGGTGCCCGCCTGGACCGACAAGCTGCTGCGCGTGCGGTACATGCCGTACTCGGCCAGCGAGTACAAGCGCCACCGCCGCATCAACGCGCTCAAGGCCGACTTTGACCGCGACGGCCGGGTCGTCAAGGGCCTCCGGTACTGGGTCTCGGTGCTGCTGAGCCTGGGCTCCAAGAGCGCGGCCGGCCTCGTTGTCAGGTGGGGGGTTCTCGTTGCCTTGGCTGTGACACTGGGTCTGAAACGCAATTCTTTAGGGATGTGAATCCGGGGGCGAGCCAAGTGAAGCAATAGGCTTCGCAGGCACTTCTCTCAGATTCTGCATTGCACGAGCTTCTTCGTTGTAGACTCTTTTGAGGAGAGGGCATGAGCATGAAGATGTATGTTTATACATTTGACTTCAGCGTTTGATGAGGTTCACAAGCCTGAGATACCGTGGATTTTGTAGAGCCACACATTCATGTATTAAGTAATAGGATGCCTTGGGGTTCGCCCTGCAAATGGAATCTTTGTGCTGTCTAGCCGAAGGACCTATTGATGAGAAGAAACGGTTCTTGACGAATCTGAAATCCAATCCCCAGTGACCTGTACAGCGCCTCTACTCTTCCCCCCACCCCCCCCTTCTTTCACCGCCCGGATAACGCTGCAGCAAGCCTCTGCCCCCTCTCGCCCCCAAGATAGATGTCATCCTCCGCAGACTCCCTGCCAAACTCGACAGCCTCGAGATAGCCCCTGGTGACGGTGTCCTCGTCGACCTTGATGCCGTTCTCCACCAGCGCGAGGATGACGCTCCGGCAGCGCGCAATCTCGCGCATGGTGGGCACGTCAATGTGGTTGTTCTGGCTCGAGTAGATCTGCGAGCTGACGCTCTCCTCCATGCGGTTGATGCCGGCGGCCTCGGCGGCGACGTCGCTCTCGAGGTGCTTGCTGATCCAGATGTATCCGTTGACGCCGAGCAGGACGTCAATCTTGCCGCCGCCGTTTGCCGTCTCCATGGTCCACAGCTGGCGCTTGGAGCGGACGACGCCTCCCCCGCCTCCCGTGCCCCCCACGGCGACGAACACTCCGTTCCGGAGCTTGCCGTACTTTAGGCTGCGCGTGTGCAGGCTGGCGGCGCCGTCCTGGTGCAGCTGCTGGACCTCGGCGACGAGCAGGTCGCCCTCTGCGAAGAAGCTCCTGATCTGGAGCTCGTCCGTCTCGGTGCGCTTGCGGAGGATGCCGCCGGGGAGGTTGATGGCGGAGATTTGCAGGATGGCGAGCTGCGCGGCGGCGACGTCGACGCGCCACCGCTTGGCCTGGACCTCGACGATGCGGCCGACGACGAGGTCGCCGATCTCGGGGTTGTAGCGGGCGCGCAGGGGCCGCACGGAGAGGAGCTTGTTGGTGCGGGTGAGGGTGCCGGCGAGGGAGGAGGTGATGTTTGTTGTGCTGGGGGGGACGTATGTTCCGTGGCCGCTGGGAGGGGAAAAAGTCAGTATGTGGTTGTGGATATATGAGATAACGTGAAGAGATGTGTAGATGGCTATGTGTGGGTTTGATGTGATGGTGATGGTGATGAGCTTGGTTGGTATGGTAGGGAGGATAGGAAGATGGTAAGAGAGGAGAGTGGTGGTGATGACGATGTCATAGCACAAGAAGATGAAAGGCAAGATGTTCGGGGGCTCAAGTACCGCATCCATTGGGGATTCGACGTAACGACTGTCCCCGGCGTGAGAATCTGATCTCTCGCATCCGCCTCCTCCTCATCCAGATCCCCATCCTCGTCGACACTTTCGTCGTCTTGCATCTGAACGTCGCCCTGGACGGCCGCTCCGCCCATCTCCGAGTCTGAGTCTGAATCTGAGGCAACGTCCATGTCAATGTCCACTGCGCGCGGCCGCCGAGGGGCCGGCGTGCTGGGCTGAGGGTTGAGGATTGTGATGGGCATGGCTTGTGAGTATGGCGGTCTCTTCCTGGGTGAGGAATCGGACGGCGGGAGGAGAGCGCCGGAATTTTGTCCGTGGCTCGAATTGAGACTCAAACTGCTCGCTTGTTTGTGGACTATGCTATTATGTCGGCCTTGGGCGCTGGATTGATGTTCTTTGGTGACGGTTTGATATGTCTTTTGAGTGAGTGAGTGATGTTGTTTTTGCTTTGTATGAAAAAGTTCAGTGTGATGAAAGGTTGAAAGTGGGGCCGAAGTTTGGCGCTGCCGGCCTGCGTTTTTGGCTGGTGAGCTGCTTGCTGGATGGCAGCAATATCACGATTAAGCAGGAGAGCCATGAGATGCTCCGAGACACATAAGACTTGACTGAGAATTATTAAGATTGTGATGAAGCTCTTACGGCTTACTTTCATCGTGTATTCTACGCTGCCCTTGCAATGTCAAGTCTTACTAGCACGCCCAATGAGCAACTGAACTCTGCAAGTCTACCGCAGAACGTCTTCGAAATAGCAAAGGTAAGGTAGGGGACATTGGTCGAAAGAGGAGAGAACATGAGTCCCGCGTTCAGCTTTTCCCGTGCCTATAAACGCCGTATCCCATGCTGTTGCCCAGTCATATACAATAGAGATAGTACACTAATATACACACGTTCATTGCTTCATCCAACCGCCTTCATCATGCCTTCGCTGGTCACGTACGGGTTGCATCCGGCATGGCCTTGGCTTTGTAAAGAAGCCGCGGGCTTAACAATTGCGAAGAAAATCGTCCATCACTTCGCAATGGCTCATTTAAAGGCCCTCCAGAGGCCCATCCAGGCGAGACTGGCCGAAATCGTGACGATGCCAAACTTGCGACTCCTCATGCCGAACATGGACTTGCTCTGCAGAATGACGGCCCTCTGCTTCTCCAGCTGCGACATGCCCGAGAAGTAGCTGTACGCTGCAAGGCCGAAGAATGCGCCACTTCCTGTGAAACAGTCAGCCAGCCGTACAATTTTCTTCTCCATCACATGAAGAGCTTGAAGCTAGGTAGGTCAGGAATCAGAGGGACCAACCTATGACTTTGCAAGGCAAGCAATCGTCGCCGCGATCCTGGCGCAAAATGTCCTGCAGCCGCTCCGGCTTCTCGAGCGAGTGAAGGGTCGGGATCTTGTCGCCGGCCATGATGAAGAAGCCCGCTGTTTGTCTAGAACAGTTTGATACCTTTTCAGCATCTAGCTATGCAAGAAAGTCTGGCTGACTGGGAGGATTTCGAGCTTCAAAGATGCCGCAAGTAGCGACAAGCGGTGATTGGCTCAGGCTCGTTAGTCAGCGCCATCGCATTCGACTGCCCCGAGTTTCGTCATGCTGTACAAAGTACTTGTACTTGGTAGTCGCGCGACTCAAATCGCTGCAGCTTCTGGCAAACCGTTTGGCTGGGCAAGGCGCTGGGCTGTCATGATGAACGGCGTTATTGAAGCGCTGCACATCTACGATGACAACAGGTGAGCCCGTCGCCCTCTGAAAAGGGCCTCTGGAAGCTCTGCTGACTTGCCTCAAGAAACCCCATCCTGTCGCACACCTACACCGGGCGGCCGCTCTCGGCCTCCCACCTTCTGTCCCTCTATCTCGAGCATCCGTTTCCGCGGCCGAGCCTGATCTACCTGCCCAACGCCAACCCGCCGACGCTCGTCTTCAGCCTGACGCACTCCAACCTGCTGTTCCTGGCCACTTCGTCCACCGAGATCGAACCGCTCCTCGTGCTCGAGTTCCTGCACCGGATCGTCGATGCATTTGAAGACTTTGTGGGGGCGCCCTTGCTGGCTGTCAAGCTCGAGAGCAACTACGATGTCATTGCGCAGCTTCTGACGGAGATGTGCGACGCGGGCACGGTCAGCACGACAGAGCCCAATGCTCTGCGAGAGGTGGTCGAGATGGAGGGCTGGGTCGACAAGCTGCTCGGTAGCATCAACTTGCCTGGGTATGTGTCCAGCAGATACGTGATGGCATAGCGTAATGGTCTCCTGTCGACTAACGTTGTGAGCAGGAAATCTCCGCTCAACACAAACTCAGCCGCACCGTCGCTGATAGCCTCCAACACGCCAGCCCTGCCCTGGAGACGAGCCAACGTACGGCACACCTCAAACGAGCTCTACGCCGACGTTGTCGAGACCCTGTCCGTAACGCTGGCTCCTTCAGGGAGGCCGCTGGCTGCATTCGCTAATGGAACGATTGCGTTCACGTCAAAGGTGTCGGGGGTTCCGGATGTCCTGGTGACGCTCGGCAGTCCCTCGGGGAAGCATAACATAGGCGGCTTCATGGAACTGCCCGTCTTTCACCCATGCGTTCGATTGGCACGGTGGAATGAGCGGCCTGGAGAATTGAGCTTCATACCACCCGACGGGCGGTTCATCCTGGCTGGCTACGAGGTTGATCTGTTACCATTCGCTAGTGGGAAGAGTGGGAGCGTCAGCTCAAACAATCTCAAGCTTCCGGTCAACCTTGAGATGAAAACCGGGCTTGGGCCCGTGGGATCCGAGTTTGAGGTCAGGCTGCAAACCAACAAGATCTTTGGCACGCCGAATTCATCATCAGCGGTCAGCCAATTGGGCCGCGCAGGCGTTCCTGGACGGCTATCGTCACCACATCCCGGGAGCCCAAGCTCGCCGCTACTAGATGATTTGATTGTCACCATTCCTCTGCCCGAAGACGTCAGGAACTTGTCTGATATCAGGCCGTCCAGGGGGGATGCAAGCTTCAACAGAGCCGAGGGGCGACTCGAGTGGCACATCCCGGCAAAGGAGATTTCTGGCCCGACGTCTCATTTCGGATTGAGGTGTACGGTAGTGGGATCTCTAGCTGACGACGAAGAGGAAGAGTTTGATCCTACGGGATTCGGGTTTGGCACCGACTATTCATACAACGAGCCATACCAAAGCACGACGGCCGCCAAGTCAGGCAAGGACAAGGTGGGCGCGGATGATGAGCAGGACCCCAAGAAGACGGCGCAGAACAAGATTCTGATGCCTAGTTCGGCCGCCGTGAGCTTCTCCGTCAAGGGATGGCTGGCGAGCGGGCTGAAGATTGAGAGCATAGTATTAGACTCGAGGAAAAGCCGGGGGCTCAGCGAGGGCGTGAAGCCGTACAAGGGCGTCAAGTACCTGACGGTCAGCAAGGGAGGAGTAGAGATTCGTTGCTAATAGACTGCTAGAACACGGCGTTGCATTGGCCGTCTCATTGTTGATTTCTTTATGCTGAGCCAATGATGCCGTCCAGCCAGATGCCCGAGTCAAGACCGAGGCAGCTTCGAGGCTAAACCCCCCTGGCAGTCATAATTCAACAGCACCATTGATACTGGCAGCAGATCCTCTGAACCCAACAGTCTTGTTCGCCCGAACAATGAAATGCAGCATCCATGTGTCAAGTCGAGCTATAGATGCTGAGTCTGATTGCTCTCTTTTGTAGACCAAACAGCCAATGGCTCGGTGACAGCTCGGCAACCGCTTACTTGTGGTCGTAGCTTGTGCCCCACGTGCTTCTTGTCCAAGTGCGTCACTGCTTCTGCATCCTCGGGTGAACTTCTCCTTCGTCTTCACTTACACCACCTGTCGCATTCCATCCTCACCTCCCCTCATGCCGATTCTGGCCCTGCAAAGCGCGACATTGAGCTGAGAGAAGGCGGAATCTCTGTGGCTTCCCGCATTGGTCGTCGCCAGGCCATGAAGCGCTTCGCGGGCCCTGTTCTGCAGCGCCGGCGCGGCGCGAGGGTCAGCCGAGATGCGTCAGAGCTGACACGGGCTCTGCGATGCTGCGCGCCGGCCTCGGGAGCATCTGCTGCGTCTTGCCCGGTGCGATGGGGCTCGAGCCGGCCTGGGAGGCCGCGGACGGCGATTTTCTTCCCGGGTGAGCTGCTGTTTCTGCCTGTGCGAATGCCGAGGTCGGGCAAGGGAACCCTGTGTGACTGATGATGCGTGATTGCGCGTTTGCGCCGAGCAGGCCAGGGAGTGCAAAAGGTCGGCATGCTGTCGCCGTGGCTCGAGGCGTTTCCCGCGACGGCTGCGCACGTCATCGAGGAGATTGACCACGTCGCCGGCTTCAAGATCTCCGACGTGATCCAGAACGGCCCGTCCAAGGTGCTGACCCAGACGACCATGGCCCAGCCCGCCATCATGGCCACGTCCATCTTCATCCTGCGCATCCTCGAGCGCGAGTTCAACTTTCGAGTCGCTGACCATTTCGACGTCACGCTGGGGCATTCGCTGGGCGAGTTCACGGCACTGGTCGCGGGGGGATACATTGCCTTTGAGGACAGCTACTACCTCGTGCAGCGGCGCGCGGCCGCCATGTCGGAGGCGACGAAGAAGGCGATTCAGGAGTATGGGGGCGAATACGGAATGGTGGCGGTGATTACGGAGCCGGAATACATGCAGCCCCTGATCAAGGCGATACGCGACTTCGTGGGGCACTCGAGCGACGGGAGCAAGTCGGAGAGCAGCGAGGACGTGCCGCCGATCGAGCAGGTGTTGATTGCCAACATCAACAGCAAGAACCAGATTGTCCTGAGCGGCAACATGGAGAGGATCAAGACGCTGATAGCGCATGTCCGCCAGTTCTTGGGCCACGATCCGCGCGCCGTGCGGCTGCACAGTGATAGCCCCTTTCACAGTCCCATCATGAAGCCCGCGGTGACGGTCATGAAGAATCTGCTAGCGAAGAAGAGCCGTGTGCCTGGTCGGGAAAAGGAAGACATGGTTACGTTCCCGGGGCTGATGCCGTGCATCAGCAATGTCTCGGCCAGGCCGTTTGAAAGCAAGGAGCAGCTGAAGGATTTGCTGGCCAGAGGGTGCCTTGAGACGGTTCGGTGGTGGGCGTCCATCAAGCATCTCGACCAGGAAGAGAAAGTCAGGCGATGGGTAGGCATTGGGCCTGGCAAGGTAGGAAGAAACCTGGTGGGAAAAGAGGTCGGCATGAGAGGCAAAGATTTAGTCAAGGGAGGCGGCGTATGGGCGATTACAGATCCGCTTGACGTGGAGGAGGTGCTGCGGGGATTGGAAGAGACGGCGAACATAGTAGATGACGAAGATGAGTGAAGGGGAGTTGATATTGTTGAAGATGATGTCAATATATAGACGAGTCGTGAGGATGGGCTGTATAGTATCAGCGTGTAAGATTGCATGTAAGATATGTCGGTGGAAGCAGTGACGGGTATGTTGGGATGAATGTCGAGTGTAATCAAGACAACAAGTTATTTATTCAAATACTGTACTGTTTACTATAATATCTCTCTCTGTACTGAAAAATTGTTGACTTTATACCAGCTATCCAAGAGGGTGTTGGCATTGACATGTGAAGCCTCTGTTGTGTTGTTGCGGCTACCCCCACAATGACGGACGAGGCACTCTAATTGTACGTGCATCCCAACCCACTTCCGCAGCTTAAGCTCCTGCACCTGCACCTCAACCTCAACCTCCAAACAACACCCCCCCCAAACCACCATAGGCAAAACAGCACAATGTCCGCCGCAATACCTTCAATCGCCTGCCTCGGCGTCATCGGGCGCAACGTAAGCCCTCAACCTCAACCCTATCCATCCTCCAAAGACCCAAAAAATTCCAAAGCAAAAACAGCAAAGCTGACCGAAAACGCAGAACAACCCCCTACACATCTCCATCTTCCCGTCCTACGACCCCCTAGCAAACGCCTTCACCCCGATCCGGAACCCCCTCCAGTTCTCCCTCCTCCTCTCCTCCACCATCGACGTCTTCGACCTCCGCTCCAAGAACAGCACCGCCTCGGGCGACTTTGGCCTGCTGCACGCCATCGACGACCGCCTCGCGGCGTACGGCTTCGAGACCAACACGGGCGTGCGCATGGTCTGCATCGTGGACATGCGCGGGCGGCGCGTCGAGGCGGGCGGCAGCGGCGCCGCCGGCCCGACGACGAGCTCTGTGGCTGCTGGCGGCGGCGGCATGGGTGCCGCGGCCGCGATGTCGGCTTCTTCCTTGGCCTCTGGCGGCGGTCCTTCGAGCTTGGCGGGTTCGTCTGCGGCGGCGGCGACGGCGAGGTCTGCCGTGGGGAGCGTGGGCGCGGGACTGCGCGACGCGGAGCTCAAGCCCGTGTTCAGGGCGATGCAGAGCGCGTACGTGAGGCTCCTCCAGAATCCGTTTTACGATCCTGACGAGCATGCGCCGTTGGGGGGGAAGGGCGGGAAGAGGATCACGAGCAAGAAGTTTGGGGATGCGATGAAGAGGATAGGGGAGGCGTGGACGCCTGGCGTCACGGCTTTGTGAGGGTCACAAGTTGAGCTGAGTGGGAGGATGTAGAGGGACCATGGCGCTTTCGGGCATTTGCATTGGCGTTTTGGGAGGGAGGAGGGCTGGCTGCTTTTTTTTTTTTTCCTTTTTTTTGATATCCGTGATTGATATGGTGGTGCCCTGGCATTGATTTCCTGTCTAGCGGGCTTGTAATATTCTACTGTAACTGTTTATCGTTCCTCTGCAGCGATGGTCTTTGAACTGTCGCCTTTGCCTATCTCCCCTCTTCGCTCTGCTTCTTCAGATGCTCGATTCTCCATCGCGACAGCCCTGCCACCTCATCCACCTCCACACTCCCCCCCATTCCCTCACCGCTACCCAGCTGCTTCCTCTCCAGTGGCTTCACCCGGTATGGCGTCGACGCCTCTCCCCCCTCCCAGTGCCGCGCCTCCGTCGCCAACGGCTGCCACCAATCCCCCTTCCTAGCGTGCCACCGCGCGCTGCACAGCTCCCACAGCCGCGACGCGGCCCTCTTGTAAGCGAAGCGCTCGTCCTCGCCCGTAAAGGCGCTCGTGTTGCCAAAGTCCACCGGCCGCTTCTGCAGGCCAAAGTCTGAATCTTGATCCGGGTCGTACTTGGACGTGGCGGATTTGGTGTCGTAGTAGGATACGTTGGGCCGGAAGGGGGCGATTTGGTCTTGGTAGACCTCGGCCACTGTTTCTGAATAGGTTGCGTCGTCTTTTAATGCATTTTCGCTGTTTTCATCATCTTTCCCTGGGGGACGATTCGTGGGCTGTAATGTTTTTGGAAAGAAGAGGTCGTCGGGGGGACTTTGGGCGCGGATGACGAGCTTGCAGCGGGCTTCGTACATGGCGTCGAGGAGGGTGATGAAGCGCCTTGCCTCGTTCTTGGCCAGGATTGTCAGTACGGGGACGCGGTCGATGATGAAGGTGTGGTATGTCGATGCCATGGTGAGATAGTCTGCTGGCCCGAAGGACTCGACGAGCTTGTCAAAGGTCCAGAAGACGAAGCCGTTGTGGTGGTGAGGTGCGACGACTTGGCGGCCGTAGACGATGAGTTTGGATGGTTCCCACGGGACTGGCCGGCTGTTGGATCCTAACACGACCTTCTGCACGTTTTGCGCAAAGGATTCGTCGTCTTCGTCAAAGAGATAATAGTAGGGCGGCCTCTTCTGGGCCTTGTCACTCTTATCTTCCTTTCTCTCAACTGGCGCAGCGACATGTGAGACATCATGGGCATCTGCCTGTGCTTGATTCTCAGAAGCAAGAGGACTAGATTCTTCTTCTCTCCTCCGCCAATCCTGGGCTCCCTCCATCTGCCAGAAATCACATCGCGCCTTGAGCACCTCGAGAAAAGCCGCAAAGTCGCTCGTCTGGCCAAAGAGCTCTCCTCGATTGCGCGACGCGCCCCCAAAGATCTTGCGTATGAGACCCCGCGACGTCGGCGCGTAGTCGATGCCCGTGGCGTTCTGCAGCTCCTCGGGCATGCGGTTCGACGAGGCCACGAGAACACCGCCGAGCTGGAAGAAGGCGACGAACAAGTTGCTGAGGATCTTGCTGGCCGCTCGGTCCGGCAGCTGGAACTCGTCTAGGAAGAGGATGGGGGACTCGTCGACGAGCTTCTTGGCCATCCAGAGGAGAGAGTACTCTGCGGCCGCGTCGGGAGACTGAGGACTGGACCTTCGATGCTTTTCGAGCTGCGACAGCGTGTAGAGCATGAACGTGTTGAAGTGCCATCGCTTCTTCTTCTGCGTGGGCAGGCCCTCGGCTAACAAGTCCAGGAGCATCGACTTCCCCGTGCCAACCTCCCCCGAGAGAAACAGTCCCTTGGGGGAGTCGATATCAATGGCCGTCTGGTGGTTCGTCAAAACCCGGGTCAGGGCAAGACTCTCCCTGCCCTCGGGCGTGTTGAGCAGATGCTTGAACAAGGGATTCCGCCATATTGAGTGGTTCCGCAGTGCCAGGATGCCCTCGCTGGTCTCTTCCTGCGGCGGCTTCTTCGTAGGCTCGGTGAGGCGGGCGACTTGGTCTAGTCGTTGACGATAGTCTGCTTGGGGAGAGTAGTCCTTTATACGGACGTAGATCTTGTGTAGGTGCCGTGCCAGACGGTGTTGGGCGGGATCGGGCGAGTAGATGCCTGCGGCTACTAGGGACTGGTATTTGACCAGAGGGTCGGTGATGGTGACTGCCGTGGAGAATCTCCTCATGCTGGCGATGTGGTTCATCTGTTTTACTCTTGGCATGTGGCCATTTGGGATATCATGGCTTGTGAAACGTGGTTGCTTGGTCGCTTTGATACAGTGGATGAGTGCCTGATACGGAGTTGTAATATGACCGCGGTTGACTAGAGCAAGGGATATATGGAGGATACAGTCAAATTTTGAGTCGAGAGGACAAGAAACGGTATGATAAGCTTGATATACCCAAGGTAGGTAGAGAGCCTCCGGGCACAATTGGACAGATGTTTGTATGAAGCTGTACGAGATTGGTGCCAGATCTCTCAAGTTTTCATACTGGCCGCCTTCCAAAACCCCATGGTGTAGCTGAGCTGGTGCCACTGTAAAAACTGCGCCGTCTCCCGCAGATCTTGCAAGCATCATCAAAGGGAAAGCAATGGTATCGCAACTATGGAGCATTATCTCGGTGATTTTTTCAACACAAAGTTCTCTTCTCACCTGGCTGGCGAATCATCAACACGCTCATATACATGCTATCCATGAATGCTTAAGGTATTCAGCCCTGGACTCCGAATCCAGCATTCGAGAAGCCCTCATGCAGTGCGAATGACCGTTACAGAGTACCACTTACTCGCAGCAAAAACTGTAGGCTGCTCCTTGTATATGCGCACGGTTTCACCAGCTACGAGCGTTTTCTCTTTGTCCTAGACGCCTGACGACAATGTGACTTTTGCTTTTGGAGATCGGAGGACTTTGTTTCCAAGTATCGTCTCTTCTCTGGTGCAGCGCTCGGGTACTTGCTCTTCAGGTACCGCGTGGGTGCGTCAGACGCTCCGGCGAGCCAGATCAGCGGTACCTTGAGAGTACTTCTTTCACCACCCCTAGCGAGTGCGAGAGCAAGTACCGTCTGGGACACCACCTCCGTGGGCCGGGGAATTCTGCCCACCTGTATTTCCAGTTGTTTTTTCGCCCACCGCCAGCAGCACCAATGAATCAAAGCCGCTGTTTTGCTTCTCTCACGCACTGCACCAAACCAGACCACACCACATCTGCTTGCCCTGTGGCTGGAGATCCATCTTGCATCTTCATTGCCTCCGTCCCGGCATTTCGACATGCCCTTCTGAGCCCCCTGCCATCATCGAATCCATCTGTCGCCGCCTCTCGAGCCCGTCAGCAGCTGCCATCGCGACTCGCGCGCCCGGCGCGATCCCTGCGATCTCGAAAATCTAGTCCTCGTCATATCCAGGCCTTTGCCGTCGAGCCACCATGTTCTCTCCATCCGCGAACGAAGGCGGCCCGGCCACGGCGACTCGCTCCCGACGGCGGTTGCGCCCCAAGAGCCAGGAACAGCTTGTCGCGGCCCCGAAGCCAAAGAGGCAGCGCGTGCCCTTGAGCGAGCAGACGTCGACCAACGCCGACGCCCAGCCTGAGATGGCTGAGGTCAGGCCCGAGAAGGCTGCAACGCCCGCCGACCCCAAGAAGGACGTCGCCATCGAGAATGTGGCCCCGGTGCAGACCGTTCTGCGCAAGGAGCTGATTGTCCGGACCAAGAAGCCCAAGCACGGCGACCGTGCTGCTCAAAAGGGTGACGGAAGCCTTCTCCTGGTAAGCTGCAAAGCTCCATCTAGCTTCAGAGCTCGCTTCGTCGCATCGGGGCGACTTTCATCAACTTTTCCCATTGTTCAATGCTGATGCATCTCTTTCCTACTATAGACAAGCACCAATGCATATACTGTCAGCAAACTACCAGCGCTTCCCGACAGAATCCGGAGCGACTGGTCTGGTACGCTTTACCTGAATATGTTTTTTTTTCCGCACATGCGGGCTTCGCGTACTAACTTGAGCAGGGAGCCAACACGCCGACATCTTCTCATCCTTCGGCTACGCCTTAACGCTGACGCCTACCCATGCTGTTGTTTGGCCCTACAACTCGACCTCGCAATCTCCCGAGACCTTCACCTTCACTCTACCGTCCTCCTCGAAGCCCAACGACGCCCTCCCCGTAGGATGCCTAGTCTCTCCCTCCGCCTCATCGACCGAGCCCGGCTTGGTCGTTGTCATGGCCACCACCGGCAAGGTTGTCTTTTGGGAGTCCATCTCCAGCGCCGCTACCTTCGCCTTCATCAAGAAAGACCGATCGGGCGTTGAGTACATGATCTCTGGAATGTCATCGGGCGAGAAAGTGGTGGCCATCACCAATGCAGAGACCGCGGGGTTTCTTCTTACTTTCAACAGCGGACGTCTCGCCTACATGAACGTACGCGATAGCCACGGACGACCGGCAATCTCTGTCCAGTTTCTGCGAAGCAGCTTGTCAAGCACCACCGGCGGCCTATTTGGCACCATTCGCTCTGCCTTTTCGCACCTGAGCCTCAAGGGGGACATTGCGGCTGTTCGGGCTGACAGGTCTGCGAGAGTTGGCGAAAAGAACATTGTGGCTCTGACCAACAAGGGCAAGCTGCAGTCGTGGAAGGTTCACCGCGGAGGCCATCACGAACCGTTTGGCGAATTCGACGCCCGAGAGTCCATCATATCAGCGCTCTGGGAAGTCGACCCCTCCTGCCGCGACCTTCCGGCCGAATCCTTCGAAGCCCTCGACTTCACCTACGTCCCGAGGGGCTTGGAGCACAAATACCTCGACCTCAGCAAGCTTAGCGCCGCCACTGCCACCGATGATCCGTCTGTCCAGCAACTCCTGCTGCTTGTCAGCTTGACCAGTCGGACCGTCTCCCGCTACGCCCTCGTGGAAGTCATCCTAACTCAGAGGAAGTTCCAAGTCGGCATGATCCGACCAATCACTTCATACACTACACCAGTCTCGCAGGCGGACTCTATTCAGGCGGTAAGGCCGCGACTCTATCTGCCACGCCCCGCGCTCGTAGCCTTTGCGGTATTTGATCGTGCCGCGGTAATAGCGTCCATTGCAGTGTCACCCGAGTCTCCTGATGCTCAGCTTCAGTCTGACACTCACACCTTGTCTCCTTCCTTTGAAGATGTCATTGACTTTCGCGAGGATAATGTCCATGAAGTCATTGGATCTGGGTTTGAAGAAATGCCGCCGCTGTCGACTACCACCGAGGAAAGCCGAGCAGCTCGAGCAAAGAGCAAAAACCCAGCCGTGGTGCTGGTGGTCCGTGGAGCCGGCGTCATTCGCATTGCAACCACGGATGTGGACAAGTTCGCCAGCGACCAACCTCCACAAGTGTCTGCCAAAAACAAACTGGAGCAGGCCGTCTTCTTTGGCACCAAGAAGAACAACCCTCTGGTGTTCAGTGCCCGCCAGGAGATCCAGTTCTCAAGGGATGAGATTGCCCAGGCTGCGCTGGAAGTCAGCAACGAGATTCTGAGTTCGACCACAGCCTACATTGCGACCTTGCCAGCCTCGTTGGAGGAGAATCTCATTGCACGATCGAATGCCTTGGAGAAGCTCATCCTGCATCTCAAGGCCACGGGGGCCAATCTGGACCGTTCAACTCGCTGGGCCCTGCTGCACAATGCAGAAAAGATGCACGTCGCAACGCTTCTCTGGAAACGACAAGAGGCCTTCGTTGCAGCACGCCCAGCAGATCTCAAGAAGACCCTGATCGGATACATTGTTGAGTTCATTCACGAGGACCAGAAGCATATGCCCAGCCCCGAAGTAGGCGAAGTCGATCGCATCCGCCACTGGTTCCTCAATGACATCTTCCGCCTCGAGCTGTTTGTTGCATGGGCATACGAAGTCATCAAGATCTTGTACAAGGACAAACTTTTGGATGACGCCAAGGTGACATACATGATTTATGAAGCTCTTCAAATCAACATCTGCGCCCTGCTGGGGGCTCTAGACTTTCGCAGAACCAACCTTGCCTTCTACGGGCTGGGTGATGAGAAGCTGAGATTGGGCATCCTGCGGGATGGATACGAAGGCCTCCCCGAGCCGTGGACGGGATGCCACTATGTTGCCAACAACATTGCGCGCCTAGTCGAGCTCTCGGATCAGTGGTATCTGAAGTGGACTCAGACAGATGCAGAGGAGACCACCAAGCCTGCGCACAGGCCGGACCCAGCCATCATTGAGAAGATATATAAAGACCTTCCGGCGGCTATTGACGGCATGCTCACCTCAATCCTGGAATATTCTCGATGGGCCGAGACGACACCAGACCAGAAATCAATAGGCCAGACATTTGCCAAGGAATACCACAAGGAAAGATACGAGAGACCCATCAGCCTTGCACGGGCAGGTAAATATGACGAAGGGGCTGCCATTGCCGAAAAGCACGGCTGTCTGGAAGGCCTGGCAGTCATTCTGCTCGACCACATGGAAGAGGTTGAGATGGTGGGCCGCGAGCCCGCACTCACCGCTTTGGAGCTGGAGAGTCTGGCCATCGTTAAGAGGGAGCAAGCGGAGCGGCTCAAGTCCAAGTTCACCCGGTATGGCCAAGAGTTTGCCTTCCCTGTTTACGAGTACCTGCTCAAGAAACACGGCGTTGAGGCGGTGTTGGCCTTCGAGCTTGAAACATATGGTTACAAGACACGGTTCCTTCGCAGCAGGCCTGAGCTGGCGCGGATATCGTGGATCAACGACATTCAGCAAGAGAAGCAAGTCGGCCATGCTGCAGAAACGCTTATTCACCTCGCCCTTGAAAAGGAGCAGCAAGTGTGGAACAAGAAGATTGAGCTCAGTCTTGGGAAACTGGCCCTGCTGGCGGAGCTGGAGCAGAAGACGCAGCCAAAGTCGCAGCCGACAGACTACAAAGCCAGCCCCGAAGAAGTCCGCATTGACCAGCAAATCAAGCACGTTGACAAGGAGCTCGTCACGGTCAAGGTTCAGGATGAGCTCTACGCTCAAATTCTCCCCAGCACTTACGATGCTGTTGACGAAGCCGCGGCTTTGAACCTTGCCATGGAGGCCCATGCTGCAAACATACCCAAGCGCCAGAAGGTCCTCCGCCAGCTTTTCGAAGATGGCATGGAGAGGCTGCTCAAGCACGAGGTTCTCGATCCCATGACGCTCATTGACTTGTTGACCCTCGCGGATATTAGCCCAGAATCCCGAGTGATGACGGAACATCCGTTCTGGTTGGCGCTCAGGGTGGCTGAGTCCAGTTGCAGCGGCGATGAGCTCCGGGAAGCGAAGCGGCTCGTGTGGAGGAGGCTCTTCATCCGAGATGATTGGGCCAAGATCAACGACACGCAGCTGAAAGATGATCGTGAAGTTGTGGAGAGACTGGCAAGCACTGAGCTGTATGCCATGCTCTCGGACTGCGTTCGACACCGTAAGTTGACCCCAGAGAGGCCCGGTACGAGGGAACAAGGAAGGACAAGAGCTAACGGTGTTCATTAGAGGATGCCCAAACCGACTTTAGGCCTATGACGCCGAGAGAAGCCCTTGGTGCTTTTACGGAGCAGCTTGATCGTCGCTTCCGCGACTTTGACGCGAGCATGAGGACAAAGCTCATCGACTGCATGCACCACGAGGACAAGCTCCTCACCCAACACATTGAAAAGCACCGTCTCACAGAATGGCTACGCACTGCGCTGGAAGCGGCGCAAGCCCAGCACGACAAGGAGAAGCAGGAAACGCAGAATGCCATTGCACCCATGACTTTGGGCGCCCCCCTCATTGACGGCAATACCACCGCTACTAGCACTAATGGCAAGGCCCTCTAAGAGAAAGAGTGAATACAAGGGCCACTCGGAGTGATCCGAGTATGGGACGAAAAGGGAGGGAACAAAGGCGGGAAGAGGGACCATCAAATGAAAGAAAGGGAAAAAACAATAAAACACGTAAAGAGAAACGAATCTTGGCAAGTGGTTTTTGTCATTGGGCGGCGTTTGGCTAAATTCGTTCTTGGTACTTATCATGTTCCATCATCGATGCTGTATTATAAAAATTCTCAAGCAAGGAACGAGGGGGGGGAACAGAGAGCAAAGCGGGTTGCAAGGCAAAAAAAGGAAGACTGCCACATCACAGAAAGTGAGGAAGGGGTTTTATCATACTATACACAGGTACCTTGACTTGTCTCCCAAGAGCGAGAGCGAGAAAGTATCAACTGCTACTATCACGGCACAGAATGCTTTTGGTTTTATTTTTTTTCTTTTTCGGTCTGTTTCTTATAGGTAGTTCTCCCTGATTTTGGGAATACTGACATGGCGGGTTTGCATGTGCTTTGCATCTTGAAGCATGCGGTCAGCTTCCTATACCTATATTCTGTGAAAACGATCTCTTGAACAAGGCTGAGAAGGCATGAGAATCCATGAGGTTAACATTACAAAGTTGTTTTCATGCAAGCGTCCCTACGTATTGACGCAGTCCACCGAAACTGCTCATTCACCAGAAATTGTCATCTGGTATTACTTGTGACATGCATATTATTTTGTCAATCGTCGACGAAACGGGCAGATCAAGATCATGATATGGCCCGGAGTTCAAACAAGGGCACGATTTATCCAGAAAAAGAGAATTGCGTCAGACGTCGATTCATTTCAGCACTAGGCCTATCGTGATGGCTACCAATTTATGGCCGCTGTTTTCCTTCTCCATGGCTCCAAGAGCACCTTGCTACGCCCTTCCCCCGATATAGAAAACGGCTCCTTCGCCCTTGCAGCTTGGGCATATCGCTATTTCACTTCTCCCGTGACTGGATGCCCATCTCGCTTTCGTGTGCTTGACCCCATGCTGAGGACATGTGCTGCAAATGGGATGTGGTCCGAGTGTGATCCAATAAGGCGGCATTACCATTGCAGAAACATCGCTTTGCAAGTCAAGCATCCCATTAGATCTTTGAATACGTACAAGCAGGTTTTGCTTAACCCTGCATCTTCTTTCTCTTGCCGATCTGGGCAGAGAAACCAGTCTTAATGGCTGTGACACTTCGTCGTGAACCGCAGTTGTTGCAGGTGATGAAGTATAGACGGTTCTCACCCTTGTTCAACTCGGTATCGGGCGACCTGCAGGTCTTGCAAGTGACGTACTCAACTGCAAACACCGAGTTAGTATGCCATTCATGAGCAGTGTTAGGTGGGGAGATGCGGAATGGGATGGTGGAAGAGCAAGAGATGGTGGTCGGAGTAAGAAAGGCTGGTAGGGTTTGCCCGGGCCATCTTTGAGACAGCCCTTATTGCTGAAAGCACAATATGAGCGCCGCAAGATGGCCAGCCTGATGCCCTCCACCTCCACCTTCCACGTGCTTGACGGGTTGACGTACTGATGTATTTTCTGACAACGTTCTCAATCTGCTTCTGCTGGAATCGACCCTTGATGACCAATCTCCTATTTCCGTCAACGGAGCCGTTTGTACCCAATTCGGCAAACAGGTAGGCCGTAAGGTGCTCCTCGGTTCGCTTCATTCGCTTGCAGATATCGGCAATGTTGGCAAAGACAGTTTTCCTGTTGCCTTCACGCATGCATTGAGGCGGAGGAATCTTGTAGCTCTTGGTGCCGCTGAGCGAGTGGTCGGGATTCTTTTGTGAAAGGACGGTGAAGAAGCGGGAGAGGAGGAGGGTATAGGGGATGGTCTTGGACTCTGAGTGGCCCCAGACGCCGGTGCCCGTCTCCATGTCGCCTTCTTCCTGTTGAGCCTCCTCGGCACCCTCGGTGTCCTTGACCTCGAGCTGCTTCAGCTTGGCGGTGAATTCGTCCTCCTCAGTACCCTCGACCTTCTTGACCTTCTTCTTCTTCTTCTTCATGGTCAGGTCAAGACCACCGTCTTCGGCGGGGGCTGCTCCATCCTCGGCCTCGGCATCGCCATCAAGGCCCTCGACCTTCTTCTTCTTCTTCTTCTTTTTCAGCAGAGACAGGTCAAGACCGCCATCTTCGGGAGGGGCAGCCTCGTCGGCGGCGGCTTGAGATGAAGGATCAGCAACAGCAAAGGCTTCGAGAGCGGCAGACAGAGGCGGCGTACGAGGCGTGTGTGACTGGGCCGTCTCCTTGGGTTCCTCGGCGGCGCTCATGATGGTTACTGAGCCGTCGGTTTCGACTACCAGCTGTTCGTCGGTGAAGGCAACGGATTTTCGGGATGCCTTGCGTTCAGGCTGGTCCTGCGTGGTGGGGAAAGGAAGAAGAAGAAAAGTTAGTGACGACGTTCTCTCTCGCTGATCTCTGGCGACGGGAATGGAATTGCAACGCGTGGAAGAGAAAGGAGAGAGATAAATGAAAGAAGGAAAGGCTCGAAAAGGAATAGGCTGGGGCAAACGGCGGTACAGTACAGATCAGATCAGATGCTTCTCGATTGTGAAGCCGTCCAACAAGGCAAAAAGCTGTGACTCAGAAGTATGACAAGGGGAGAAGGGAATGGGTGGATGAACAAATTGTCCCCAAAAGAGGTTGGTGGGGTAAATTTGCTGTGATCGGGGCTATTTTTTTGCGTGGCCAATGCTGGCCGTTTGTGGGCGGCGGTCGAACTTTTGAGAGGGGCAAAACGAGAGAGAGGGGATGATGGACGGCAGAGCAGCTCAAGTGGCGACGCCAGGGCTAAGCGGTGCCGGCCGGTGCAGGAAGGGGAGAGACATTGACAGGACGCTTGCCTGCCGGTAACGAACGGAGACGCAGCTCCGTTTCCGTGTACCAGCAGCAGGCGTCCTGCAGCGCAGAACTAAGGTAGCAAGCGATGGTGACTCACCTGTACTTCGTTATCCATGGTTGCGGTTGATTGATCGATTGATCGAATTGTCTGGTGCCTTCCAACTGCAGTGCTGTTCTGGTGATCTTCAGAAAAGAGTCACTCTCTGCGTGTTGCGTGTCCTTCCTTGACCCTCACTCGGGGCGGCTCTCCCGGCGTCTCTTTGCTTCGCTGTGGCGGCTGATGATACGAGCGGGCGACGGCTGATGCTTCGCGGCCCAACGATGCGCGCACTTGCACAAGATGGTGCTTTCCTGCAGAGGCTCACTGGTTCGCTTTTGGAGCTGCAGAGGGAGGTTCGAGCAGGAATTTGAAGAGGTCGAGAGTTTTGGGTCAGCTGCACGTCATGTCATGAGCCTTGGTTTGGGCCGATATTGAAGCTGCTGGGCACTGAAGGCCTTGAGCTGGCCCGAGGAGGGGTATCACGTGATGCTAGCCACAGTGCATCCATGCCCGTACAGTACCTCAGAAGTTCAGGTTGTTGAGCAGCGATAAGATTGGCGGCGATAGCGATAACAGCTGCGTTGTCCCGAGGCGGGACAAGTCCCAGGCCACTGTTCGGCATTACATTCACGATCCCATCATCAAGACTGACAAGCGAGGACAAGCTCCACCTGCGTGACACTCTGCGATTGTGAGACCACGGCAAGGCCATTCAGTCACGTCGCCCAGCCGCGGGGACAAGGACCTCTTCTCCTTCATGGCCTGAAGCCTCCGACAACGCCGACCACGCGCATCGCCGGCTCGTCATACTCCGTCCGAGTCAAGCCATCCAGCCAAGTCCCGTCGTCATCAACCCCCAGCACCGTCTCCATCGAAACACCGTCGCAATGGCTTCCGACGAGTCGCTTGTCGACCTTCACGCCTCCACCCTCACCGACGACAAGGACGACATTGACTCTCTCCCCTCAGATTCCACCAGCGATCTCTACTCCGAGGCCGACTCCGAAGCGCAGGCCGAATGGGACCGCAGTCTAGAGCAGCTCCAGCTCCTCCTCACCATGATTCTCGTGCCGTGGATGGGGAAGCTCTTTGGCCGCAAATTCGCGTACTGGAGTAGGTTCTTTCCCTTTTCCCAAAATCGTCTTCGTCATACCCCCTCTGTGTGGCCAGGTTGCTGACAGGTTGTCTGTAGGCTGGGGTAAGTACATGAATTGGGTGCACAACGTGGACGTGCAGGTCACGAACAAGAAGTCGTTCAACGCTGCGGGTGCTGTCGCGGCAACTTTATAGCCATCAGTCGGTTCAAGACTCGTTGAGCGTTTGTGGACAGAGTGCCTGGCTGCACGCGTTGGCGATGCATAGACTCGCCCCGATTCGGCACTCGACAACAAAACATCATCTCGATACACATGTCAATTCTGGCTGCTGCAACAACTGTTCGGACATTCCTACTGTTGAGGTCCTTGCGATCAAATACCTAGTGTCTGGACCGGAATCATTACATCCAATACCACGCGCAAAGCAGCAAATTCAAATGGACATCAGAGAGGAAGAGGGTTATAGCAACAAGGTATATATCATAAACATGACTTTGTCATTCATCGACGAATTACCACATTAATTATCATTCCCGTATATCTGTCCCCTTCAGCCAAGCCATGGCGAAAGCACGGAATTCATCCAGTCAATCCAGAACCCTAACTCATCCCTCGTAAATGTACGTGCCATTAATACGGCGTAACTTCATATAGCATGGGCGCTCCGTTGCCTGTCGGCTTTAGACAGACATCATGGCTTGTCGTGTAACAAAGCTATCCCTGCTTGTCGGTACCCAAAGTCGTCTTCACATGAAACCTAGCTCATTTGTCTGCTAGATGCAATCCACCTGGGATAGGCTACTGTCGATCGACAACAGTAATGCCCTCACAGCAAAAGAGCGAGAGCTCAGGAAAACCCCAAGCCAAGCCTCCTGGTATGCGCATTTAGACGCCAACCTGGGACATGGCAGGTCGAGAAGAGCGCGAAGACCGCGAGGTTCGCATGGAGCCGGTGAAGCCGCTGCTCCTGGCGTCTCTCCAAGTGAGAAAGAGGATCAACATGAAGCAAGCCCAGAGAAACCACATGAAGGCAGTGCTGGCCTGAATCTCGCGGCACCTCGTCTCGTCGTGGCCCGGTGAACCGAAGCCGATCCAGCCGCTTGGCAAGTGCTGGCCAGGAATGTTGCCGCAGTTGGGCGCGCGCAGCTCAGCAGCCAGCACGATGGCGCAGATGAAGGTGAACAAGGTAGCCAAGCCATCGAGGATGAGGAGAGCCGAGGGCACGGCGATGCTCTCGATGAAGATTGCGAGCAAGCCGTAGAGGAGCGCAACCCATGAGAGAGCGGCGACGAACATTGTGAAGTTGACCGTGACCATGTGGCCGTTGACGTTGGAGGCGATGACATTTCCAATGAGTGCCGTGATGAGCAGCGTCCAAACGAGCGCGATGCCGCGCAGGGCGACCTTGAGGAGGTTGGACATTGTGGCGGTGAGGTGCTTCTACTCTTCGATATACTGGTTTGGTTCGATTGAATTTGAGCTGTGACCCGGGGTGGCGGCTCGGCTTTGCTGGATTGATATCCCTAGACCAAACGGCGAGAGCGGATTCTACGCTGTTGCGTGCCCTGTTCGCGATCGACGGGGTCTTGTCCGTGCGCCGAGAAGCTTCTCGATCGGTAAAGATCACAATAAACAGCGAAACTACCAGAGTGGCACTTGGCGCGAAGTAGAACCTCTGCCGGCGATGATGTTGTAAGTTGGCGAAATGCTCTGATTATTATCAAGCAGGGGAAAAATTTAAAAAAAAAAAAAATGAAAATAAGCCGTCGCAACAGAGCTCAAGAGCAGAAGATGCAAGGAGATGGAGCGGGAAAAGCGTTGATGCAAGAGTGTCGACCGAGCAACCACACGGCGACGAGCTTATAAGGTGAGATTGCGGGCAAGTGTGACGTGGGGAAAGCGGACTAGGGCCGAAAGGAAGCAAAAGCGTCGAGCAGGGCCAAGGTAAGGTAAGGTAAGGTAAGCAAGCTTCTGCATGTGAAACACGGGCGTCAACACATACGGCCTCTCTTTAGTACCGCAGGTATGATGGGTGCTTTTCAGCTGTTTCTTTGGCTTCGCGGGACAGAGAGGTTGAGAGGGAACTGGAGATTCCAGTTGTGCTGCTGCTCGGACAGCTCGGCACAGGAAAGAGGCTATTTGCATGACGTTTTGCATGATGGCGCTGATCTACGGTGTCACTGGGAAGCTTGTTTTTGCTGGTGTATATACCTGTACTCGTCAAGGTTTCGTCCTCGGTATGCTGGGAAAGCGCGGCTTCGCTCCAAGGCGCAACTGACGTCACGCGGACTGAGGATAGTAGGAGGCTCGCAAAGCCAAATGAGGAGAAAATAGAATTCGAGGCAAGAAAAGCCACTGAGCTGCCACCGGCTTCTGCCAGCAACTCGCTCTCGCGACACTCAGCTATGCTGAAACAACCTGGAGCTCGTCTGACACGCGTTTGATCGAGTGTTTCTGCCGGTTGCGTGTGTGGATGCTCTGCCATTGGCTGAAAGTAGCCGCTACTTGACGCCAGATTGCTTCTTTGGGAATGGCCTGTCGATTCTCGTCGGCCGGTAGGACTGATGCATGTCGTCATCACATTCACTGGCCGGGAAGCTTCAAAAACTTCATCCGATAACCGTGCATGGATGACACCATCACGAGGCTTTGACAGGAGGGGATGAACTCGGGCTTGTTGTTGGGGCTTTGACTAGGTGAGCGGTTGCAAGGAATAATTAACCGAATACGAGACGCGAGACGGTGGCTGCAATGACCGCACCGCCGATGAAGCGAAGCCGTGAAGCAATGAACCGACAAGATGTGAAGCTTACAGATACGCTTCCTGAACCGGGGGACTGTCACTTTGATTGTCTCCGGAAACAGCTGGTAATAAGGCATCGTATCAATCACGGCGTTTTCTTCCAATGTAGCTGATTCCGCACGAGCTTGATTGAACGTGAAGTTTTCCTCAAAAAGGGCACCCATGGGGTAACGTCGAGCAAACCAATCTGAAATTACCTGCCGAGTCGTAACTACACATCCTATCGTCTTGAACCTTCTCAATTGAAAACGTATTTCGTTCAAGCAAGTGTAGCGAGTTTGCTTGCCTCTGGGAGTAAGCATCGAAACTGTATCTGCATATAGACTCATACAACATTTGCTGCTATACTGCTTCCAACTATCATTCTACGTAGGTATTCCTGCTCAATCAACTGTAGTTTTGCTCTAAGGGGGGCAGAGTTACTCACTTCAAGGTCCAGTCTGAAAAGTGGCAAATATGTCGATCTGAAACGAACCTAGGTCTACGCGGGCATACCGCCGATGAGTCGAAGTTTATCAGACAACCGACCCTGAAAACAGGATCCCTTTCTCGGATCCTTCTCTTTGCTTTTTTGGCCAAGTCGAACCTTGACCCTCTTCCTTTATTTTTTTTTTAAAAAAAAAAGAAAAGAAAAAAAAAAGAAAAAAAGAAGGGCTCCGCCCAACTTCATTTCTTCCAACCTCATGCCAGTACCAACACCCGGCGTCGGCTCCGAGCCTGCCGCGAACATTTGCGGAGCCCTTGCTGGCCACTGACATGGCGTGGGGGTCCGCCGGGGATTTTGTGAATAGCCTCATCGGGGAGATTGACTGGTTGTCTCGTATGAGTGGAAACTTCTACAACCTCAAATGTATTTATCCCATAAAGCCTATCCCCATAAAGCCACAGAGCCACTCCTTTGTGATTCCAGTTGACAAGCACAAAGCGTCAAGCCTCATTTTGCCACAAGTTCCCGATTCTCATTCCCGACATCAAAGTTATATCTGAAGAATGTTTACGAAGATCGTAGAGTTTGGCTCACGAGGCTGTCATCCTCTCCGAGCGTCATGCCAACGCAAAGAGGAAAGAATGTCAAAGAAAGCCCAAGAAACTCCAAATACCAGGCAACTATTCGCCCCTGCGGGTACTTAAGGTTCTTTCAGCAGAGTCAGCTCGGCTCCGCAGCCCGTAAAAAAAGATCCAAGGGTGACATGCTCGATGGCATACTTGTGGCTTGACAGCTTCATTGAACAACACACACTCTCCCTCCGTATCATCTCTCTCTGTCTCTCTTTCTCTCTACTTGTGGCTCTCCTTTACAAAGATTCCTCCACCTCCACAAAAGGCCACGTTTTCTTCGTCTTGAACGTTTTCTTCGTCTTGAACCAAGCCAAAAAGAAGCTTTCGCTCCGCCATCCTTTCGCCTTTCGGGTTCGGTCCTCGGTACGGACATACTGATGCGGTTTTCACGTGGTGGCTGATCGCGCGTGGCTTTTTGCGTGCATTCCACGAGCCAACCAAGTGTGTTCTTATGTCCATCAGTAGGTCGGCCGCTCAGGTCGTCGGAGTTCATCCCGCTTGTTGAGGTACAACACAGTAAAAGAAAGGTGGGAGGGAGATGGAACGAAGAGATGGTGGTCGCGTGCTTCCCTCCCACCACCCATCCCTTTCGACCCTGTTCTTTCAGTCTGACAGCCATCCAATAAGCAAGAACTTCGTCGCCCTTCCACCTTCTTGTGCGTAGAGCGAACGTCATGGAAGACAAAAGAGTAGCCTCACGTGGTGGACACACACACACACGAGAAGCGCCGCGTTGCTTATTTTCCAGATGGTAGATGAGTATATCGTACCGTATCTGAACGAGATTCCGGAGATCCGATCGCTTCTGATCACATCATCAAGAGCAGGATATATGGGGTATGACGGACTTTCCCAGGCTCCCGGTGCGTGGCTAGGAACCCGGGATGCTGGACCCAGATCTCTCATCTGAAACATCGGAATCTCGCAAGTCCAATGAGCATGGTGGTGAACCTGAGATTATCGGGTCCTCGCTTGACCTCCCTTGCGGTTGACAGAGACGATGTTGCCTAAAGAAAATCAAGTCTCAGAGTGACATGCAGATAAAGCCTGTTCATCTCTGAATACGTCAAGTCTCAACGGAGATGTCCTCTTCAGAGACATGGCCATTCTAGAACTTCGCATAGTCTCGCTGTTTCTAGGAATGTATATCATAACATTTTATCTCGTAACTCTTGAGCCACTAGCTCAAAGCCAAGTTACCTCACCGAAACATAGCAATCCGGTATTCAACATACCTCTCCACGAGGGTGCTTTGACACAGAAGCAACATGATTCGTCCAGTCGCGCAACACACAAGGTTCCTAAGAAAGGAAGGTGTAGCTGCGTAACAGAAAGGCATGCATGTATGTAATGCATCCCATATCACCGTCAACAAGGCTTTAAAGACATGTCATGTCTTGGAAGCTGATACTCAAAAGCCTATCGGAGGCCTTTCCCCCTTTCCGGACGCTCCGCCGTCAAACCTGTCACGCAAGTAAGTTTATGTCGATCCGCTGCCCGCCATCATTCTCTCTAAAAGGCCGCCTCGACGCGTTTAAAAATAAACTAGAAATAAAACAAGACAAGAACAAAAGAATTATACCCGCGAGGCTGGCAGCGGTGTTAAACTTTCTCGACTTCGTGCTTCTCGCGGCGGACATTTCGTTCCGCCTTTGGAATTGGGAAAAGGAATTGGGTGCCACGGACGGTCCTCTGGACAGTATAAATCTCGATTGACTTTCTCCGATCGACAATCAATGTTTTTACGAGATGAGTCCATGCTTCTCCAAGATGAGTGGCCAGGAGGGCCCTCCGGACAGTATAAATCGATTTACTTTCTGCGATTAACGATGATTCATGCCACGATTTTTTGAGATTAGTCCATGCTTCTCCAATACGAGTGGCCGCGGAACTGCCCTCCGTACAGTACAAATCTCAATTTACTTTCTGCGATACAACAGTGATTCCATGTTCTTGTGAGAGCAGTCCTTTTTTTTTCTCCGCAGCGTATGATGAGAAAGGAAAGGAACATTCTTGAGGACTCTGATGGAATTCGATAATTCGATAGCCAGGCGTTTCATGGTTGAACTTGAGCGTCAAATGGCGGGGAGCCAAACGAGTCGCAGCTGTTCCAACCCTCTTCAGTCTGTCAGTTCGACTCAAATCCAACAGTAGCCGAGCCAGTGTGTTCGGCAGACTATGTTATTGAACTCACATGATTGTTGGTTTGTCGTGTCTTGATCGAGGACAAAGGGGTCAACATAACAACCATGCTCTTGCTAAAGACCCTCCAAATCGCAAATCGAAACGCGAAAGGAGCAGAAGCTTCATTACACATGCGCCGATAACATAGAAACTTCAACAATAGAAATTTTTGCTTTCTGACTCATCTAGTAGACAGGATTCCTACCCAGGGAGCTGTACCAAACGCCATTCTGCGTATACCGCCATGGATATCAATCATGCTACATACATTTTTCTTGAGGAGAATCCTCAACACAGCCGTGAAAGGTAAGCCCAACTTTAGGGAAAGGGTTCGGAAGAAGAGTCATAGGATAAGAACCAAGAAGAAGAAAAAAAAACATCCAAGTCTATAACCTTCTGCGCTGGTATCTATGAAGAAAGGGAATTCGTAACAGCATCATCAAGAAAAGAAAAAAAAAGGTTGAATACCAATCCATTCCAAACCGCTTTCTTCTTTTCGTGTCTGTATGCATTGTGCTTGTAGAGCCCCAAGACACGCCAACCGCGAAAATGGGTGATGAGGGTCAACTCGTCATTGTTGGCATCCAAGAAAGGTTTTGACTTCAACGGCACACCATGCTGGCCAGCTTCGTTTGCACAGTAGCTTTGCTTTAGTGCTGTGGAAGCTGCTAATCGGCCATCATCCGAAGTTCCCAATGCATCAGCATAAACGGCAGTGAGATTTGCCCTTGCTTCCGAGATGCGCAAGTAGGGCCAAACCTCCATCCACTGTTCAAAGCCTCACATGCAAAGGCCCTGCTAGCGAGATTCAGGTCCACCGATTAGGTGGCGCCGGATAAAGTCGAGTTTCCCGTCTTGGACGTGGTTGCTGACGCTCCATCTCGATGAGAGCCGTTGCGACCCTAATGACCCTAATCGCTTGGCGGAAGCAATGTCAAAGGGGGAGGGGGGACAAATCGCCCCGCCGTTGAGCGATCGCACACACAAACACCAAAAGAGAGAGACGGTGTAGTATATGAATTGGTGGGAAGAAAGAAATGGTGGAGAAGTGGGGGACAAAATCGTGAGCGAAGCTCTTTGCACGATGATCGAGTCACGTATAGCGTGAAGGAACATCCTTCATACTACAGTGTTCCGAAAGAGATATCGACAGTGGTAGAAGGGGCAGTAAGACCCTCCCTCAAAAAAAAGGAAAGGTCATTGCCCGTTGAGGATGTCGTGAATGTGTAAAGAATCTCCACGATTCGGTGAGTGTCCGTAAGTTTCTCGTAGAGGATGTGGCGGGTGTGGCAGAGATACCACGATCATGCCCGAGCGTGGTCCCAGTAGCGCTTGCGAGCCTTGACGGCCGTATTGTTGCCTTGGAAGCGGTGCTGGAAGAAATTGAAGACAGCGAACTCATCACGAGTCATAACGTATGCGTCGGGCTGTGCTTCAACCTTGCCCCAGATCTGTGACAGGGCCATGTCCAGAATCTTGCTGACAGTTGGATCCGAAGCGCCATCTGGGCTTTCTCGGGCAATCTCCAGAGCCTGTGCAACGGCGGCATCCTGCTGGGCCTGGTGTTGCTGAGCAGCCGCCGCCCTGGAGGCGTGATAGTGGCGGCTACTCATGCTGGCATAGCCGAGCGAAGGGTCAGGCTGGCGATGCGGCATGGGGCGGATGGGGGGCGAGTGCTTGAGATGCTGCTGGTATTGGTTTGTGGAGGGATGGACAGACAGCATCGTACTGGGAGGTTGAGCACTGGCGGTAGGGGCTGTGGGCATATATAGTCGAAGGCGTGTGGGAGTACGAGCACTTGGAGGAGCCGTACTTGCACGTCAGTGACCGGGGTCTGGCCAGGCTATATAACGCAGGTGCAGCGTTTAAATAGAGGATGCCCCACTAGCAGGACGGGGACACAGGGCGATATGCGGGACGGCGTCTCTGCGAGTCGTGGAGGGATTGTCGATGCGGTCGAGGCGGGAGAGTTGATGGACGATCAGGCTCTGGGCCAGGGAGGGGATCCTTGCTTGTGAGGACACACTCCCAGCAGAACGTTGACGGCTTGGCGTACGGTCCGTGTGTGGGGGCCAAGAAGCGGGTGTGAAGCTTGAGTTGTTGTCGTGCGTCGTTGGTCTGTGCGCGTCTGCAGGCGTGTCCCAAGAGGGGGTTCGCAGCGAGATGCAGCGGCTGTTCTGGGCAATCTAACTTATCGAGAACAGGGGGGTCCCTTGTTGCTGGCGAGGGCAGCTCGAGGCCAGGCGTGAGTCGAGCAAGCAGGAGAGCAGAGGTTGTAGAAAAGGGGGCGTAGGGCGGTCTCGACCACTAGGACGTATCAGAAAAGAACCGGAGAGATGTCTGTGATCAAATCAGAACATTCCCCAGGGGCTTGTGTGAATCTAGAGGTTGGAGGTTGAGGAGAAACAGGGATTACGGCGTCCAGAGGGCTGGAGCAGGTGTTGACCGAGTCTACTTATACTTGATTACATGTACGGCATTATACGTGGACACGAACCGGTCACTGGTCACCGGTCACCATGGAGAACGAAACAACATTCGCCCATCACCTCGAAGCTTCGACTAGCGTCGAGCAAAAGCGAAAAGCCAAATGGCGCAAAAGAAAAGTAGGGAAAAGAAAAAAATCGGGGCCGCGACCACAGCCGGAGCTGAGACATTGCTGTTGCCCGATCCAGTATACCTGCTAATTAGTTCCCAGCATACCTGTCCCGCGCTGTGTCAGTCTGCCGCCCCTCAGCCTTGATATTGAAACGCCTCCGGAGCAACAAGAGCGAAACAAGTAATTGCGCGTGGCAGAACAATAACCGGCAGAGTGACGAGCCAGCGCACCTCTGGTTGGCCAGTGAGCTGGGCCCGAGGTTCCGGGACAGGCGCCGACGGGGGAAAAGTCAAAGATACGAAGTATGGGGGACAAGGCGCGGGTTGGGTCTGTTGGGTACGGTACATGCAACAAGCGAGGCGTTGAGTGGCAGCCGCAGAATCGGATTCAGAAACCAGAATCAGAATCAGAAAGCCTCGAGCGAGCCCCGGCACTAGCTGGCAGTACTTGTTAGCCACGCCGGAGGTGTACAGTAATAGTAGGTACGAGCAGAAAGTCTAAACGCAACGGCAGGGTTACTATAGTCATGCCTCGTCGACCCGACACCGAGCCCACAATAAGAGCCCACAAAAATACCGTGTCAGTGTGCGCTCGATAGTTGGGGCTAATTTAGATCTGAGTTTTTCCAAGTTGATTGCGATCTGTGCATCCATGGACTTGATTCTCCGGCCAGCCAGAACTGACTGGTATGCGTGAAATGCTGAGCAGAGTATATTTTGGGTGCACACACGCATACTGGTTTTATTTTTATTTTTATTTTCGCGCAACAGCGAGTGAGTCAAGACACGACCATATACCTTGCGACCAAAAGTCAGATTCGCCGCTGGCTTATTGGGTTCAGTGTTGTCATTGCCTGCCTCCTTTAGGTATCCTGCCTTTGGGTCCTTACAAAAGGCTATTCGGAGAGCAAGAGCAGTCATTGAGCTTGAATCGTGCTCCACCAACGCTCGATTGCCTCTTATAAGCGCCTGGGTCCAATGACTCGGTGGCTGCTCAGTCCCTGATGGTAAGGAGCGACTCCAGGCTGTTGGTTTCGCTCCGCTGCGTGGACTGTTCGTTGCTTCCCTCGGGAAGAGCGCCTTGCCAGCCTCGACGGTATTCCATCAAGGAAGGAGTCGTCCAGTCCGGGCCGAAATCCTGCCATTTGGCAAGAAACAGGTAGGTAGGGAGGTAGCCTCGCTGGTGGTGCCTGCTGTGCATAAGTCGAGTTTCGGCTAATATTACTACTGCGTCTATCGATTGATGCAATCCAGCGAAGGCCTGAAGCATCTGAGGACAAGCTTCGTACACCGCTCTTGCTTCGGTATTTGGGGTGGCATCCAGGCGATCCGCCGTGTGCAGGTAAAACCATCGTGGTGTGTGTGACTTACGTGTTGGTTGCGTATGGAACTCTGCTGCGTTACACCATCAAAATGGCCAACGACTCGCTCCAAGGCTGGCAAATCTCGATGCAGAACACGCAGGCAGCCGCCAGAAGCTTTCTGTTTCTCACACGACAACTGCCTGGGAGGGGCCGCTAAAGAAGCCGCTTGGGGGCAATTGGTGTGCCTCACTTACGTATACAACGCCGAGCTTTTTGAATCTTTCTTTCAATTATTACCTATCTACGACGATGTTATTCTTTTCTCTTGACAACCAATGTACATAGCAGCTGAGACGGACTGACTGCCCCTGGGAACGCCTTTCCTTTTCCTTTGCTGCCTGCTGGTGAGGTTTGTGTGGGCTCTGCTGGTCAACACGTTTCCCCAGACGCCGTAAAATAAACTTTCGCACCCAGTGGCCCCTTGTTCAGGCTTAGCCTCAGCTCGGTGCTGCGAAGCGGCCAAAGAAGGTCGCCCTGCTGCGCTAATGAGGCACGTCATGCTATGGACTGTTCGGCTAATGTGGGGTGCAAATTACATCCGGGTGCTCCTGCTTCCAAGTGTGCGTCATTCTCCCACGTCTTGTCGGAGCCAATTGCCAAAACTATTTACGTACGACTTCGTTCGGAAGCTTCTATGTTTGTTGTCGAGTAATGCACACGCGCCGTTTCTCTACCTAAATTATACGAGCAATGCAAGTGAAACGTGCGACCTTGGCGGGAAGAATCTCTAGCCCAGCACAGCCCAGGCCGAGGAATGCCAGCTCAGAACCTTGGGCCTCGTCACCACGAATACACTTTTTGGCTGGATTCCATCGCAACTCGCGTGCTCTCGACGCGAAACGCGCTTGATCACGCGCCGACCCCGAAACTCGCCGAAGAAGGCTGAAATCCTGTACAATGCGTACAACGGAAGTGTAGGGCCAACAAACTTTGGTGAGCCGATGTCAAGATGCTTTCTGCGGATCTCACCCCGAGTCTTAAGTCCCCGGTCCAGCACAACAGCCTCTGTGCTCGTTTCTTTTTCAGCTCATCATTGTGCTTGATACTTCGGGGCTTTGCTTACGGTGCAACAGCTCCTGTCAGTTGAGGTACGCCCTTGCCTTTCCCACGTCCAACGCTCTCCTACGGGGCAAGAATACGGGCAGTGGAGAGAGGCTGCGACGCCGCCAGAAACGTGGAAGCCGCCTCAGCGCCTCTCGTCCGCAAATGACGGCCACAATAAAAGCACATGGCCAGAGGATGGTAATTACTGCCTCTGCCGCTATTCAACGAATGATAGCAGCGGTGCTCGGATCAAGGGGCCAGCGTTCAAACGCCTCCCTGAGCCAGCAACTTGCACTTGCCCCCAGCCAGTAAGGACGGGCTGATGCCAAAAAGTCTAATTTTTGGGGGGCGTCTCATTCAGACCACCACATTGTCTCTCCGCCGCATTTTCTTCCCTTCTCCTGCCCGCGTGCATTAGCAGCTTGCCACGAAATCAACCAGAATCGTGGTCCCATTCTACTGGCTGCTTGCCTTGGCTAGTCAATGCGAGCGTGGATCAAAGAGCAGGGCCTCCCGTCTGCTAGTCCGCACACTGACGCCTTCGATGAGCGTGTCTGGGATCCATCGTCGAAATCGCACACAGAGCAGTCTCTCGCTCAGCACCCGGTGACAGTCGGTGTAAGTCGGTGTCAGCTGATCTGCCCTGGCCGACCGTCTCCGATCATTCTCTCTGACTTGCCGTTTTCTACAGGGCCCAAAATGTTGAGGCATGCTGGCGATACTTACCACTTCATGCTGTCCTGATAATGCTCATCAAAGGCTCTGATCAGCTAGAAAACGAAAAGCATCCTTGTGTTACGAGAAGGTACAAACACATATCACCACCGACGAGGACAGACACATAGGCTCCCAGACGTTCATTCATTGCTCCATGTGCCTGTCCGGGCTCTCAGGGTGGATCATTATGTTGCACTACTCCCACGATAGCCGTTGGAGGCAACAGCAGCAGCTCTGCTTTGCGCACGCGCTAAAGACTGAATAACGACACAATGTCTCTTGGTTGACGTTGACCTGTCTTAGGCTCCCCACCTTTGCAGATTCTGGTGGGCCAGATTCGATGCCGCGCTTCGAGGATGACGCCGAGAGCAGATGCGAATTGCCTATTATGGAACTCGGTCTGAGTGGTAGGCCTCGGCATGTGCAAGAAGGTATCCGAGCGCTAGAAGCCATGGTCTAGGCGATACCGTGTTGGAATCACTCCCCGACGCAGATTTTCTTCCTCATTGCGTCTTCTTCGAAGACACCATCACAGACGTGCAGTAGTTAGGCTGGGAGGGGGGAAATTGGGTTTACACACAATAGGATCAACATGGCGCCAGCTTCCAATGGATGGACTCGGTCTGTTGGATGCCCTTCGACAGTCCACCCCGAGGGGTGCCCAGGGACTCTACACGCATCATGAGATGGTTTTCAATGCTCTCACAATTGCCAGGCGGCCCCATTGGTGGGCATATGCTGGAACTTGTCGTCTCCACAGCATCTGGAGGGCATGAAAAAAAGAATGATGTTGCCGGCGGACATGCCGTTGCAACGACTCGTGCACTCATGCTGCAGCAATGCGATCATCAACCGCACGCTGCAACAAGAAAGCGTATTCTTGTGTGCCGTCGACTCCCTCCCACCAAAACCAGGCTCACATAGGCAAGCCGCAGCCTGGGACGCCGCGAACCAGATGCATGAGAAGGGCAACATGTATCGTGCATATGCTCGTGCATGCACAGACAAGAGAGCCCCTTCTCCCCATCTGCAATGAACCTCCACGCTGGTTCCCACGCCGGTCCCGGCAGACAACTTCCAAGGGTGGTAAGGATAGCGGCGCTAGACAACCGGCGACGCATGTCAGAGCCAAACCATGGCCGGCGTCCAACGAAATTCCCGCGCAGCTCCCCCATATTCAGGACGCCCCGCAGAGACCCGGAAACCGAATTTCTGGGAGAGCTCATTTGTGTGTTGTCTCTCGGGTTTCATGTCGCCCGATTCTCATCGGTCCTGGCATCGACCGCCTGTCATCAAGGGGTCCGACAGGGTCGACGCAACTGGTACTACGTACTCTCCACCAAGGCACGCACGAAGCGACGAAGTGGTGTGGCTACGCAAAAACGACCTGTTTCTTCACACAGAATCCGGATGGCGCTTGGATGCATGATACGGAACATACCCAATGCCAAGACCGCTGCCGTGCCGCACATCGCTGCATGCTGCATGCTGCAAGCACGGAAATACCCAGACGACGAGACTCGCATTACACCTCAATCACACACTAAGGCAAGCGCAGATCTTTTAGCATCAAGTACCTACGCCGCATCGAGGTGGGAGGCCGGTACTTTTCTGCCGGGTTGGAATGCACTGCACGAGCAGATAGTTCAGGCTTCTCTGCCCAGTCGCCTTGCAGAACGAGTGGTGAGGGGCGAGAGATATATGCGCAAACATGTGCTTGTATGCGAGGAAACGGAAATGAAACCATACCCACGCCCCTTTCCAACCACTCTGTCAGCCCACTCCAACAGGGAGCTGCATGCTTCGTCGACAGGAATGGGGGCCTTGCCAGCATGGAAGCCCAAGATGGAGATTCAAAAAGTTCCCGTGCCGTGGACAAAGTGCCTGGAAATGCGGCCCGTGTGCCGTGGGTTTTTGACATGCAAACACCACACCAGACCGCCCGCCTTTGCATACTCGTACGCGGTTCTTCGCCGAGCCAGGGTGGGCATATGCAACCCCGCAACTCTAAGGGGCAGAAGAGGCGCGACCCTTTGGACGGCTCCCTCGATTCCCTTTGTCTCAACGGGACTTTGTTTTCTCTTGCTACGCCTCGACTGGAATTGGGCGCCGAAGTCGGTTGCCCTGATTGCCCAATGGGTCTGTACAGTATGAACTTCTCTAGGGAAGGCCCCAGTCATGGGGGCTCGCGGGTTGGCCCTACATGTAACTGGCGCTGCCGCAGCTGCCGCTGTTATTGTTGCAACTACTGGCCACACGTCTAGCACCTACTTGGGCGAAGCCTCGGGAGATCGAGATGCTCGCCAATGAAAGGCCGCCACCGGCCGACGTTCCTGGCTCCGGTACTGGAAACCGCATGAGGTGTGCGTGTTGTCTGCGGGTTCAAGCACTCGTGTGTCTCGTTTGTCTGTGCAAGCAATAATACCATCCCACGACTGCTCCTGGTGGTACGAGCAGCGGCAGCATCCAAGACTGCTGCCGAGTCTGCAGCGTGCAGCAAGCAAGCGGCCCTTTGTGTCTCGGTCAGCCATTCCGGATGCAGTTTTGCCTACATATGAGGCCTCGGCAAATCCTGCATTACTTATTACCGCCCGCATATGCAATGCGATGCCGCCATCGTCCGCACATCACCCACGCGAGCATGCGGGCCTCGTCTCCGGGCAGCCAATAGGCCGAATATGATGGGCCCCACCAACCCGGGCATTGACGTCTTGTCTCCCCGTACCGCACTCAAGGTCACTTCCACGGTTTTTCGTCGTTACCAAATGCTCAACGCTCTCGTGCCTGTCTGGGTTAGGCATTGAGTCAGTCAAGGCAGTTCGGTCTGCACTAGTAGGAGCAGAGCCGTGGACGCTGCCGAACAGAGTTTGATTGGGCAATGGTTCGACACGCCAATTGACAAGCGGCGCGTTACATTATTCAGGCCTCCATCTGTCATCTGAGATTGCCCTGGCGAGGAACAACCTAGAAGCGAAACCAAAGCCATCCTCATCATGGCCCCGGCAAGAACAGGGCAGCAATGGCCCCCAAGCCAGACCGCCTACCTGCTCCGTACATGTACTGGGCAGCCCCAATGAGCGGCCGCTCGCTAGATGTTCCGGCTCCACCGCGCCGGGGCTCCCTGAAAACTCTATTTAATGGGTTTGTGGGCTTCTTGCCAGGGGGAGATGGAGGTCGAGAGGGTCCCCGATATAGCGGCAACAACGTGGCTCCAATTACACAGCGCGTGGCAGGGGGGAACAAGAGGGAACCGGCCCTTTCATGCTCGGCTCTCTATGACTTCAGTCTGTTTGCTTGAGCACTGCTGCTGTGTAGCTCCGGGGTTGGTAGGGTGAGCTGCAGAAAGGGGACGCACAAGCGAGCCCAAGGCCCCCTTCTGCTTCATGACCCGTGCAAGTCGTCACCTTGTTTCTTCCCGCCTCGCCATCGCCAACTCGACCGGAAGCCGCTCCGTAGGATTGTCCGGGGATGTGTTGCTGCGTCGAGTCTTTCCTGTTCATAAGCTTGATGTTGGGGTAATCGCGGCTTGTCACATTTGTGTCGGCACCAGAGACGAGGCGACTAGGCAGCTTCCGCTGTGATCCGTGCTGCTTATTGAAGACATCGCAGCGTGGCTTGTGGGTTCTCGAGCACACACACACACAGGGCAGCATGTCACTCTTCAGACTTGTGTACGGGGAAACCGCATCATCGCCATCATAGGCCTCACCCTCGCCATGACGTTGGCCAGCACTCATTCATCGCCCCGACGCCTCGAACTCGCTGCCGCTACCGTCCCTACGGCTACCTCCCCGCTACCTTGCAGCCTCCACGCATTGGCTGTCGGGCTTCGGAGTCCATCTGCCTCTCCCTGCCTCACCAGGACGCACCTCGAAAGCCAGTTCCTCGGTCGGTGATTACAGATGACGCCTCCTTATTCCACACTTTGGTTGGCCATTTCCGGTCCACAAGACAAAGGAAGCCAGCCGTTCTTTTCCCTTCGTCCATTGTTTCCGCCCCGATGTTAGGAGGAGCACTGTTGTCTACTCCACAGGCTGCTTCATCTTGCCCGTTTTAATCTTTGGGTCTTGCCAACTCCCCGTGAAAAGGGCGGAAATCCCAAGGCTTTCTACCGACACTCCACCTTCCTGATCGTGCGACTATGTCTCAAACCTAGAATTTATCTAGAAGGCTGGATTCCAAGCTACGGCTTGATTGCTCCTCAGTCGAACGCCTCTTTGGCCCCCAAAACGGTCCGTATTACTTCGTTGCTTCGTCGGCCCCAGCTTTGGCCGCTTGTCAAGATGGTCTGAAAGCCTAAATAACACGTTTTAGGTCGCACGAGGCGTTTTCCGTCTTCCACTTGCTCATTTCATTTTATTCACCCACCCCCCAGTGGGAGAGGAGATGTCCACCCAGTTGTTGCCATAGCTCTCTGTCTCTTCAGCTCGCGCTCCCTGGGGAGCATGTCTGATGCAGACACTCCCCGCCTGACTCTGAAGGGAAATTGTTGACACGGAACCGTTGACACAGAGATGCACTTCGCCAAACCACGCCCAAGCACTCACTACTTTTCTATTTGTGCTTTTGAGCGCGGACTCTGTCGGCCCGAGACTGCTTTTGTCGTTCTCAGGACTTGAACTTGTACGAAGCAGCAATCGGGAAATGAATGGTCATGGACCACGGAGACTTTCGGCTTTCATCGACGAAGTCAATGTCTGGCAGTATTATCTACTCCTCGGAAGTTCCCAGGCCCTCTGCAGTCTTGCCACGATTATCCGATTCATGCAAGTTCCGCTTTCTGCTCGGGAGATTCCTCGTCTCATTGTTCAAACGCATCTTACGACATGTGTTCACTTACCCGATTTCACTTTTTCATTTTGCCCAACTCTCATAGACTTAGCCACATTCCAGTTCCGAATCCCGATACCGCTGGGACGGCGCTTTTTTCTCTTTCTGTACGAAGGGGTTTGTAAGCGTTTTGCTTCCCTTTCCTCTTTTGTCTCTCGGGGGCGTTTCTTCCCTTTCTCCCTTTTCCCGCCGATGACGGTGTTTTACTTCTTCTGGTATTAGGTCGCATGTCCGTCCAAAGGCAATTCGGAAACTAGCCCAGCGGTAATTCCTCTCGGGAATAACTGCCCAGTTCGAAGGGGAGGAGGAAGAGAGAGTGTGACGGGAATGTGTGCCCCCCCTTTATTTTTAATTTTTTTTTCTCGTCGGTTTTTGTGAACTGATGACAACTCTTCCGGCGGCGGCTTTGTTTGCTCGTCTGTCCCCATCACATCCGCTACTAATGCACCTCGTTTACAGGTCTTTTCGCGCTGTCATGCTCTTGTTTGTTGTCCCCTCTGTTTCCGAGCTGTCAGGCTTGGGCTGTCGGGCATCAAGCATCAAGTCAAGGGATCAAGGTACGAACAGCCGACTAGCCGTCAACAAGGGGAGGAGACTAGGTCTTACCGGTATCTTCTTGTCTTGGGGCTTCGAGTTTTTCCATGGACCTTGCCCGATTCAGGGCCGGTGAGGGATGTGGCCTGACGGATTTACCTACCAAAGTGCTTTTATTGCCATTCAGCATTCAGGAGCCGTTTAAGCGGGAAACTTCGATGCGAGTTTGTGTATTGTGGGTTCTATCGCCGAGAGACTTCATAACTCCAACACCCCCCCCCCAAAAAAAAAAAAAAAAAAAAAAAAAAAAAAAAAAAAAAAGAAATCTTTCTTTGCTTCTCTGGTTGCAGATGGTCTCTGGCGAATGAATGCCTTCTCCAGCACGCCCCATTCCCAATGGTCTATAGTACTTACTTCTTACATGCATAGCGATTCCATACGCCTTTCTGCATGTGTCTTCGCTGCAGATTTCTTTCTTCCCCACTCACTCCCCTCCTCTTCCTCCTTGTCCTCCCCCTTCCCTCCCGTTAAACAAACATTGATAATAGTATTACAAAATATCTTGAAACCGCCGGGACAAGAGAGAGGGAGAGAGAGAGATAAACAAGGAGCATGCTTACACGCAGATCTGGGAGGACAGGGGAATATGCCGGCTTGTTCTTTGAGTTTTGAGTTCTTCCCGTGACCTTTTTTCCTGTCTCAAGAGCGTGGGGTCCGTTTTCCAATGTTCCAACCCCAGCCCCGGAGGACCTTGACCACCTTGGGAGTGACGGCCGCGGTCAGGGGCACCCGGACAAAGATGAAGCTCTTGTGGATGGCGTACGCGAGGGCTAGCTGGGTTGCCAGGCCTGTCAATGGAGAAGAGAAGTGGTGATTAGCTTCCCGTGATTCTTCTCAGATCATATATCACATCGTGCCATGTCCTCGCTGGCAAGTTACACTCCCTGGAAAGGAGCAAGGCTGCGCCATGACGTGGAGACTTTGGCAAAGGAACACATGTTTTTTTTTGTTCCCTTTCTTAACACTGGCGTGATACCAGTTGCGGTAGTAGGGGGCCTTTTTTTTTTTTTNGGGGGGCGGTGTTGTTAGACTTACTGGCTTCCTCCTTGTTGCGCTCCTGGGCCTTTTCGACTCCCCAGCCGACCATTTCGACCTTGTCGCTGATGTCGTTGTTGCCCAGGCGCTGCTCCTCCTCCTTCTTCATGGACTGTCGCCATTCGTGCCATCGCGTGCGGACGGATTCGGGGATGAACTTTGCGACTGCCGATACGACGTAGTGCTCGACTTGACCTGTTTGTTCCGCCCATCCTCATATTAGCCATTCGAACAAGGAGAAAAACATGCGGCTGAAGAGCTCGAAGAAGACCGGTAAGGGAAGGTTCGTCGTACCTATTCTCTCCGTCCCGACGATCCTCACCAGCAGGAAGCAGAACGGGAAATCCAGGACGCTGAGCGCAAAGTACACGCCGACGGCCGACCATCCGTATTCCCTGGACAGCTTCTTGAACCTCCCGCTCAGCGAAAGGTTCTCCTCCTTGACGCCCCGCGCGGTGCTGCGCCTCCACGCCGAGAAGAAGAAGCTCCTCCGCGTTTGCGCGGCTCCCCTTGCGAAGCTCTCCGCTGTTCTGGCGCCTGGTCGCAACGAGGCGCCGTGTTGTCGCCAGGCTGCATGTAATCTCGTCGTCCATAATGAACTGCTGCTGCTGCTGCTGCCGCCGCCGGTCGTCTGGGGTTTTGTGCTTGGCTGGGACGAGAAGAGTCTCGTCCAGATGTCTTTCAATGGGGTGCCGTGTTGCGCCGATGCGCTTTTGGCCTCCTTGAAGGGTATCGCCCGGGATTGAAATGCCGTTCGGAACATTGCGTGGAATGCGGTTGTGATTGATGTTTTCGTTTTTTTTTCCCTCCTCTTTGACACCGATGTGTAGCTGTTCTAAGATTGATAGCCCGTCCGTGGAACAATGGACGATAGGTAGGTAGACGAAAAGTGGCGGGAATTCGCGGCGAAGCTCGTGGAAGGGATTCGCTGGTGAGATGGAAATAGCGGAACCTCGGAGCTCGCAGAGTCCGTACCTGCAGCGATTGGTATAAGCAAATCCGCCGGCGAAGACAACTCCAATTGCAAATTGTCTTTTCAAAATTGCAGATTAAGAAGTGAGAAGGACAGTCAAATCGTAACAGCTAAGCTTCCGGAAGCTCAATTTGTTGGGGCCGGTGGGGTTATCAAGGCACGGAGCTGTGACTCTTTTTTTTTTTTTTTTTTTTTTTTCTCTACTACTTTTTTTCGCCCTCTCTGGCTAGGGTCGCTTCGAACTTCTTCGGTTTTTTTGCCCGCGTCAGGTCACGATGATGTAAAAAAAAAACGGCTCTCCGTGATCCCGGTCCATCGTGGGATCTGGGCAGGGATGCAAAAGACGCGCTAGCTGGAGGGAGGATGTCACGTGCTGGATTGGGAGGTGACGACATTGAAGATGCAGCGCTGTGAGGGTTGGAAGATGTCAACAGATAATGGAGATGAATTTTACTCGTATGATGATAATTTTGGAGAAATTGCTTGACTGCTGTTTGATTGGAGGAGAACAGTCGAATACACCTGAATGCTGAAGTGCTGATGTGCAGAAGCTTGGCAGCTTAGAAGGTCCCAGGAGGAAGCGGTATGAGAGACCGATATTGCAAGTGTTTCTTGGAAGGAAAATATAATAACCTACAGCTCAATTCATTTTGTCTACTACATTGTCATTGCTGATGGAATCTGTTTCTCAATATATGACTCTGAGATCACCTAGTATCGATTTGGCGTCAAGTTTCGGAAGTGTTTCGAGGTTTGATGTTGGACAGTTGCCATGATACCTCCCCGTGCCTCATCTGCGAGGCACTTGATGCAGTTGCCACCATATGAGTTCTGATGGTCAAAGAGGAAACGAAGAATTTACCTTGGTTGACAAGAAACGAAAGGCATCTCGCATTGACCGCCCGTGATCCTACACTCCCTCTTAGACCCGGTCGTGATCTCAAGCCCAGCATCGTGACATGAGAAGCGAATCAAAGCTCTTATATACTCGCTTTCCTCGTACTCGTATCTTCATGCAAGATAAGCGAATCTTCGTCTGCAGTGAATCAGGAACGGCTGCTAGTGGCTCCTTCCGCTCGCTCAGGGGCATCGTCTCCCCTGGGCAGCTGTTCGTCACCTGCCAAGTCGCCAACATCAGGCCTGTCACTCCCTAAAGGCCTCTGCAGAAGAGCTAAGCTCTGCTGCACTGCATGCCATAAGGGTGCGTGCTCTGAACTTTTCTTCTTCTCTCCACCGACTTCGGCTTTCCCTCCCTTCTCTTCCTCTTCAATCCCTTCTCGCCAAATCATGGGCTCCTAATGCCACCACCCTGCCCTCTCTCAAGCTGCACCGCTTCCCCCTCGCACTTGAGCTCTTTCTTTCCGATAATCCAAGTCAACAGGTCCTTCGCTTACTCTCGCCTCTGGGACATGACCGTCACCAGATTCCGAGCCGATCACCCAGACCGTATGTATGATCCTGGTGGCCGACCTTAGGCGTCACCAGAGTCTCATCTCTCGCGCAGAGCTGGCTGCGTGATCTGTCCTCGGCCATCAAATATTCACCCGACCGCCGAAAACGTTCTGGCCGTCTATCACGCCAGTCACCGGATTTCCTTCCCCATTCCACTCGTTTGACTGACTGACTCCGATTCACTCGTTGATTTCCTTCCGTCGTTCTTTTCGTCGCTCATTTTTATGGTAGTGGTTGGTTTGATGTCTCATCGTCTTTGATTTACTGGCTCATTCAACCCCATTCAACCGGTGTCATTTTCAGCACGACCTCTCCTCGAAATGGCACCTCCTTCGCGTACCTACGGCAAGAAGAGGAGCTTCTTTGGGTCTTTGAGTTCTCGACACCGATCCAGGATCTCGACTGATTCTCTGCCGGCCAAGAACCCGGGTATGTCATCTGCTCCCACCCAATGTTGTACAGACGGAGCTAACTTTGCACTGATAGACCATGGCTCACCGTCCGTGAATGCCTCCTACGACACCGTGAAGCAAAGCACCAGGTCGCAGAAGCATGTCCACGCGGCCAGCATTGATGATATTGCGAGCGCCTTACTCGATGACAGCGACTCAGAGATGCCGGAAGAAGAAGAGGCCATACAACAGTCAGAGAAGGGCATTCTCGACTCCCCAACTTCTACTGCGCCAGCTCTCGAAGCATCTGCAGCTCAAGTAGGAGAACAACGCACCACCTCTTATTCGCCGAGTGCTTCCAAAGAGCGAACAACCAGCAACAGCAGAGGCTACCGACCAGGTGCTCCTCGAGTCCAGAAGGCGTCGCCCATCAAGTTTACCAAACCCCCCAGGCATCGTGGAAACTCAACTTCGTCTCCTAAACGCAAAGACTTCAACTTGATCCGTCCCCTCGCAGATCCCGTGAAAAAGTCTACCAATCGCTCCTCATATATTGTCTTGAAAGATTCGGAAACGGTTTGCCTCCTTCCCCACAACGTCATGGACGGAGCTCCGAGAATTCTCTTACAAGGCGACATGACCAGCCAAGGCTGCGCTGTCGCGGCGAGTGCCGATGAGATTCAGGAGAAGGTGTGCGCCATGTTGGCTGCAACCGACGCTTTGAAGCCGTCGCCTTCCCAGGCTCGGCCAAGGAAGTCGCCCGTCTCCAAAATGACTCGCATGACGCCTTCACGGATGCTGGCCAAGGTGTCAAGTGCGTGGGACCGATGGCAGGTGAAACCGTCCAATACATCCGCAGCCAAACCGCGTGCAAAGCTCACGAAGCAGCCTATTCGGCATGACCCCAACGGTCCTTTGACTTCCCACCCGGTGTTTCACTCGCCACCACTTCAAAGATCGTCTTTGATTGACACAATTGAGATACGTCTCAACGAAGGAGACAACCTCAATAGGAAGAAGGTGCAGCAAATGGTGGGAGGTCGTGTAACTCGCAAACCTGTTGCCAATGACGGAAACGCCCTCAGGAGTGGCCGATCCCTGGACGATGACCCTTTTGCTGAGTCTGCCCCTTATCATCACCCAAATTCCTTTGAGAATGGCGCAAAGATGAAGATCATGCTTGGACCTAGCGTATCTTCTCTCCTCATCATCGACCCCTTTGAAGCCGAAAAGGGGTTCGAGAGTAACCTCGAAGATAGGATCTTGAGCTCTTCCCCCGTCTGTGCATCAACGCCCCGAATTCACCTTCACAGGGTACAGACCCCGACGGGTGGGGAAAGTGTCAATGAGCATTGCTCGAAAGTGCCGACGCAGATGAGCCTCGAAAAGATGACCACGGACTTTTCTGCATACCCATCTCAAGAGGCTGTGTCCCTCGGGAAAGCTCCAGATCAGGAGGTACAGCTGAGGCCATTGCCGAGTACTGATCGCATTGCCGTCGGATTCCTGCGAGACGCCCCCTCTTTAGATGCCTGCCATGGCAAATGGTCAAAGAAGCATCCATCTCCGAGCAAGAGAGATCTGGAAGAGCTCGAGATAGCCTTCCGATGCTATAGCGAGCTCAAGCGACGTGGAATAGGCGAAGAAGCGGACGAGCTTGCGGCGCACTATACGCCCTCGGCTCGATATCTGTCCCCGCGAGACACAAACAGGCTGATGAGGACGCGTGAAGAAGATGCCCAATCCATGCCTGCCTTTGAAGCCCAGTCACCCGCCAAGTCTCGTATGCGACGCCCAACTGACGAAGTGCGACGCCGTCATCATATTCGCCTCGCTCCCATTTACCGCCCAGCCATCCCACACTCTGACGAAATTGATGAGCTGCAGTAATTCCCGAGTTGGGCGCATCTACTTGGAGGTGGTGAACATATTGGAGTCGCCATTTGAACCAAACATCAGAAATCACACAAAAAAAAAACCCCCCAAGAAATGACAAAAGGGTAATGGGTTAGTTGGCAAGGAAGGGCAAGGAACGGAATGGAACTGCAAACATTGAGGGCGAGAGAAAGGGGATATTAATTACAGTACTTCCAGAGTGGTTTCTACGCAAGGGCTCGCCTGGAAACTGTTGCCTCCGAGTGGTGCTCGCACACGAGCCCACATCTACAGTTGGCTTTGATAGAGTATAATACATCGGAGTTACGAGGAAATAGTCGGCAGGAATTTGATGCTCTTAGAGAAATCAAGATAATAATTCAATAGATAGGTATAATTCATCTAGGTAAAGGAATGTGAAGCATGGCAATTGCCACTTCTGTAGGGTATCATGGTATCATTCTGCGTCATCATCTCGTCGTGGTGTAAGAACCTGGAAGGGCCGTCATCCATGAATTACAAGAAGCGTCTGCGGCGGTGCGAGCCACGACCATCCGTGCCACGCATTCTGCGAGTTCCAGCAGCCTAGATTTGCAATATATGTCAGTCATCGAGTACTTGAAGCCAACCAGCAACTGATATACAAGGGTATGTCGTAGTAGAGAGTAGAAACATACCTTTACACCAGGACGACGAGTCAAGCTTCCCTTGAGCCTGGTGAGCGCTCCGCTGACCTTGTCCTTGAGGGTCGGCTTGCGCTTTTGATGATGGACGACGCGAGGCTCCCTCCGGGCGAAGATGCTGCGGCGGTAGGGCCGAGCGGTGGTTGTTGTAGTCGTGGTGGCGGGTGCGTGGTGTCGGCGGCGGGTTGTGAAGGGCATTTTGTTGGTCTGTTGTGAATAAACTTGTCTGTTTGGCTAGGTTTTGTTGTTTTGAGTTGCCGTAGAGTTGTATGATGGATGTTTTCGGCGTAGGATGAGTGGGATCGAAGAAGGATGCAAGGGGGATTTATATACTTGCTTTGACATATGGAAGATGGAGGATGGGGGGTTGGAAATGGTGTATGTACGTGATGATGCAAGTGAGATGGGGGTGTGCGTGTGATATTACCCTGCAGGAATCAAGGACGACGATCACAACGTAATTGCACTCCCCGATAAATCAGGCTTCTTGGTAGTCCGTATCTACAATCATGGATGGTATCAATAAGAAATTGATGCCTTATTGTATGCATTGAGTTGCACGTTGTTGTACGACCAATCATGCTGGCAAGTTATTTACGGAGCTGGTTGGCCCAGGTTTGAAAGCCTGCCAGTTGACGTCACTTGCAACGAGCTTGTTTGGCGATGGCTCAATTAGAACTGCCCGGATTGTCTTGGACCCTGTGGCTTGAGACGTCATGTGTGGCGTTGGTGGAGGGTGGGTGTGGCTGGTAGTGCGTCACTGATAGGACCGTCATCGAGATCAAGCGACTTCAACTTGGCATTTTCCATTGTTCAACACGATAATCCACTTGTTTCGAGATTTCAACAGGTCGTTGAGAGTCTAGCTATCTAGGTGGGGGCATATTTACATGCTCAAAATAGTCGCTACCCTTGGTCAAGCCTTTTCCAATCCGCTTTACTACATCTCCTTCAGCGTCTTGAGCGTCTATGGTATCACAAACAACAATGCAAACAAATTGACAACTGCCACTTTCCTTCTTACAGTCGCATTTGCAGAGAATCAAGAGCGAATGTTCTTCTTGATGGTAACAAGATCTTCCTCTGAAATTCCCAGGCCCTTGGTGATGTAGCCATCCCAACCGCCAAATTTCTCCTCGAGGCCTTGGAGGAACGCGGTCCAATACTGTGGTCGAAGCTCAACGAGGTTGTAGAATCCCGGGGTCTCCATGTCGTCGGTGCCAACGCTAGCCAAGGCAAACTTGAGGAGCTTGTCACGAGCGACTTCGGTGCCGATACGGGAGAGCATATAGTCACGAATGGCATCATCGGTGGCTGTGCCGGCGAGGTGGTGGAGGAGACCGGCGAGGACTCCGGTGCGGTCACGCCCGGCTGGTTCATAGTGTTAGTGCTACGAGGGCAATACAGAGCCAAAGCGTGTTCGCTCACCTGTGCAATGGAAGAGGAATGGCTCTGTGGGCTTGTCCCTGATGTGCTCCAGCACCGCCTTGTAAGTCGGCGCATAGGTCAGGGCAACAGCCATGTACTGGTCCTTCCAAGCGGCGCTGCCGTCTCCCTTGGCGAAGTCGGCCAAGCTCGGCGTCTTGTACTCTTGAGACCCAGGGAACCAGACATTCTCGACTCCCTCAATCTCGGGATCGGGGCCGTGTTCTCGCTCAATTGGCTTGCGCAGGTCGAAGATGCGGCGCACGTTGCCCTTGATCCAGGCCACCGTGTCGGGGTCCTGGCCGGCGTATTCGAGGGTGCCGCAGCGGAAAACGCGCCCGGGGGGGATCTTGCTGCCGGGCACGGCGCCAACGTCGCGGGCGTTGATGAGCGTCCTGGAAGGGATGAAGGGCGCAGTGGAGAGAAGAGGGAAGAGCTTCTCTGGCGCAATGGGCTCGCTGACGTGAGTCTGGAGGAGAGCGTCGAGCTCGGCTGTTGACGCTGGAGTAGCCATGGCTGTGAGTTTTGCTGGGTGTCGTTGAGGAATTGTCGAGAGGAGCGGCTCGGTCGTGATATGGATTTCTGCTTCTTCTGCGGCGGAATCTGTATTCAGCTCTTTATTTGCAGAGGCGGTTAAGAAGAAGACAGAAAAGAATGAGAAGAAGTAGAAGAGGAAGAAGAAAGAGGAAGAGGACGACGGATTGTTTGGCGGTTGGTTGTTGGCCCAATTGGGACGGATGTGACAAAGGAAGGCCACTAGGTACTAAGCAAGCTGACGGATTGCCGGAAATCGGTTCTTATATACGCTCTTTCCTATCCTAGGTAACAATGAATGCCGGCATCACATGGGGAAGGAACGGTTTGTTTCAGCGATTGTCTCCTTCCTGCGGCATATTGGGTAAGCAATTCGATCATCACTTGACACTCTGGCACGTGAATCATGGACTTCGATCAGCAATTCATCCGAAAACATATACATACACTCGACTTTAACCTCACACAACGCATCAACTATTCTCGTGATGTTGTCGCGGGAACCCCAAGCATAAACAACTCTCACAAAGGAGGGGTTCTTTGAACAGGTTGCCCCTCCTTGTTCCTCGGTCCGTCCATTCATTCATCCACCCCGCCATTCAGGCATTGTGCTAACCCATGGTTCATGCTACAAGTAGTGTCCGCACGGCCAGTCCCTGACCAGCAGCAAATGAACTTGGTCCAACAAATCAAAAACGGGAATCCAAGATGCGTTGGCCAGAGATAAGGCATCGCGCCACCAGGGCCAAGAAAAAAAAGCCTCGGGGGGCTCTTAGGGGAAACTCAAAGAAAACATTCCTTAGAAGGGCGACCTTCAATGCATCGTCTGCGTATGTACATGTAAGCATGGCAAACATGCTAGGGTGGGATCCGCAAGAACAATTTTTGTACGCTCTTTTCCTCTCTGTTGTTGTCCACCTTGGGCAGGTCCGGCAGTCTCAACACCAGCACTAGAGAGGGAAGATGGCGCTGTCACCGCTGCTTCGCTGGGGTGTCTTCGTCTCGGCTATCGCTGCCGCCGTCTTCGCCTATTCGTTCAAGCAACACCCGTTCCTCTTCACGACCTCTGACCATGACCCTCTTCCAGTCTATTGCTATCGGAGCGTGAGGACTCATGAGGTCGAACACCCATATGCTGAGTGCTTCTCTGTGAAGGACGGCATATTCCGTCATGTTTGGACCCAGGATGATCGAGACTCTCTGCATGGAGTAAGAGGCGTCGATGTTTCTGTTTCGGATGGCTATGCGATTCCCGGCCTCTGGGATGGCCATGGACACCTGCTGCAGTATGGCGAGTTTCTTCACTCCGTAGATCTCTTTGGCTCAGAATCGCTCGACGACGTGAGAGATCGCATCAAGACATATCTTGCCGCGAATCCGGGTGCTGGCACCAAAGACCAGTGGCTTCGTGGTGTTGGCTGGGACCAGTCTGCCTTTGGGCGCATGCCTACCGCTGTTAGTGACCGATTTTCACAGAATACCACTTTGCAATCAGTGATCCGGCATGCTGACAATTGGCTTTGCTGCTGGCTTGTAGGATGACATTGAACAAGATGACGAACTCAGGGGTATCTTCATGATGCTGGATAGAATTGACGTTCATTGCTCTTGGGTCTCACAGGCAGTTTTGAAGCTCCTCCCCGAAAAGATCCCTGATGTTCCTGGCGGCGACGTCATTCGTGACCCCGGTCCAGGCGTCTTCTGCGACAATGCTATAGACATGGTAATGGATCTGTGGCCGAAGCCCGGGAGAGAGGACAAAGCCCGAGCTGTCAAATCAGCCATGAAGGAGCTCAACAAGGTTGGACTGGTAGGAATGCACGACGCCGGCGTGACCGCTGACAATGCTCGGCTGTATTCAGAGCTGGCAGATGCTCCAGACTGGACTGTCCGGGTTTACAGCATGCTCGAGTGTGCGAAGAGAAACACGTTTTGCCCTAGCGAGGCGCCTCGGATTGCTCACCAGAATGGCATGTTCGGATTACGAAGCGTCAAATTGTTCGCTGGTGAGTCACCCCAGCCTCCCAAAATCTTATACAATGCTAACCTTTCTGTTCCTCCCGAATCAAGATGGAGCATTGGGCAGCTGGGGAAGTGCCATGCTCGAGCCTTACAGTGACCATCCCTGGACTGCGGGCTCTCTTCTTATCAACGCGTCAGCCCTCACGAATGTCACGAAATCTTGGGCCAGAGAAGGGTATCAAGTCAACATCCACGCCATAGGAGACTTGGCCAACCGCAACGCCATCGACGCGTTTGAAGCGGCCCTGAAGCAGCAATGCGGGCAAGAAGACCTCTCCGAGTGCCAATCCAGGCACAGGTTCCGCATCGAGCACTCTCAGATCATTCATCCGGAGGACCAGAAACGCATGCACGCCCTCGGCATCATCCCTTCCATCCAGCCCACGCACGCCACCTCCGACATGAAGTATGCCGAGGAGAGAATCGGACCAAAGAGGACCGAAGAGGAAGCCTACCGCATGAGGTCCCTGCTCGACATCAAGCCCATTCTTGGCAGCGATTTCCCCGTCGAGCCGCCAAACCCCTTCCAGGGGATTTACGCTGCCGTCACGAGGAAGAGCCCGCATACCGGGCTTGGGCCTGACCCGGGATCCCCCTCCAAAGGGTGGCACACGCAAGAGGCTCTCAGCTTGGATGAGGCCTTGATGGGCTTTACGCGGAATGTTGCGTATGGAGCCTTCATCGAGCAGCACGCAGGCGTCATCAGGCGCGGTGCATTTGCGGATTGGGTCGTGCTTGATGCGCCGCTAGAGGACATGAACGTTGAAAAGCTTCGAACCCTCAAGGTCAGGGAGACTTGGGTGGGCGGTAGGAGGGTGTACTCGCGGGATGAGGAGCCGTGACAACAGTCCAATACGTTCTTGTTCAGCCTCTACGCTTCTCAACTTCACAATCTGAAACGCCCCTGACATCTACATCGCGCAAGCCTTTTGAACATTTTCAACGAAATTTCGCACCATTTATGCCGAAAATCAACAACCAGATGCCTTTTATATAGATACACAGCATCGACGTTACGAAAAGTATTCTGTATGGAAGGAAGATTTTCCCAGCAATCATAAACTGAAGATGTGAAGCAAAGGAGAAAGGAAAACACCGCTATCAACGCCATGCGAGCCGCCGACTTTTATGTCGACGAGTTTGAATCGAATAGGACATTCCCCCTTGAATCTTCGTCTTCACCCGTCTTCCTCTCACGCCTTGACCACCACCTTTGACTCGAACCACTTGGCAAACTTGACAGTGGGAATGTCAATGGCCCTCCAGAAGACGTCTGCCCACCAGACGACGGTGGGGATGCAGAAGCACGCCCCCAGGACGAAACCAGCATTGTACCAGTATCCCTCGACCCCGGTGATGCCGTATGCCCACTTCTCGAAGTGGTAGCCAACAACATGCATAGCCGGCCCGTGCATCAGGTAGATGGCGTATGAGATCTTGCCAAAGTACTGAACAACTGGCAGGTTGAAGAAGCGCTGCCATCGAGGCGAGTGGCTCACCGCGACGATGAAGATGACGGCGCCCGTCGACTGCCAGTAACGATACCTTTCCTCCTTCCACCACTTTGGGATCAGAGACGACAGCCAGATCCACCCAGGGGTTATCTCGCCTCGGCCGTCTGGCTGGCACATCAGATACAGGCCAAGAATACTGAATAGAGCCCAAAATATTGGCCAGAGTTTGTGCTTGGCCGGACGGGACTTTTCTTCGATCGGTAGGGCCGGGTTGGGCGCTGGAACGTGTGCGCCTCGGATGTGATCGTTCTCGGCAATGAGCATGCCACAGAAGAACAGCAGAAGTTCCCATCGACTGTTACGATATGTGATCGCCATGACGAAGGCAACCGTGAGCCATCGTATAGAGGTGCGCAGACGCGCGGTGCCGATAATGGTGAGAAAGAGGTACAGCGAGCATCGAAATTCGACCGGAATCGTCCACAGATGGACATCGTAAGCTGAGAGAAGAGTGTCAGTGGCCAGTCGTATAGCAACTGTGGAAAATGGATATTCTTCAACTTACAGGTACTTCCGCCAAATTTGTCCCAGCTGAAGACTTGAATAAATCTGAACATGTGTATCAGCCAGTCCTTGTACTGGGCATACGCATGCTCCATGCGGGCCGGATGAGGCTCTACAATGTTCTTCATGTATTTTCGGTCGTTGGCAAAGTCTCGAGTCCACTCGTAAGCGCCAATCCTCAACAGGCAGATAATCATAAACGTCGACACAGCTGTGGGAAGATATAGACGGATTCCACGTCGAAAGACAAGAGAGCTCATGGTGTTGGCGAAATCCGACCAGGCTCCGTTTCGAATCAATTTCAGAGGTCGGTATGAGAGCGCATATCCAGAAATGATGAAGAAAACGCAGACTGCCGGTGGACCTTGGTACCAGAGACGAAGGAATGGCAGCTTGAGAATATGGTAGTTGGTCTCGCCACAACCCCATCCCTCGGCGATAGTGAATGCCTGGTAAAAGTAATGGCAAAAGAAGACGATGAGTGCCGCCAGACCGCGCATGCCATCGAGGTAGGCAGTTGGAGATAGCTTAGCTGGGCATATCTGCTCGCGAGCATGACGACCTTGCAGGAAACTAGGCGTCAGGAAGATGAGGAAGCGAATTGCGAGAACACGCCATGGTGTTGATCGAAGGAATCCAAGTGGTGCTTTCAGGGTATCGTCAGAAGGACTCAGAATGCCAAATTGAAATCGACTGTCGGTATGAATCGGGACCGTGGCGATGCCGGCACCAGTTGCGGTTCCGGTGCTACTGTCACTGGAATCTGTTCCAGCGTCTGAACCTCTCCTCTCGTTCAACAGCCCCATCTTCTCTTCCTCTGGTGATAGATTGGTGGCGGAACTGTGATCCTTCATTTCGTGGAAATGAAGCAAAAAGGTTTCGTAAAGTCGCTCTGCTCAAAAGCTAGAACGGAATCTCAAATCAAATAACTGGTGGGTATCAAGGGACGCTCGACCTGCGGCTCGTCTATGGGCAATGAATGATTTTCGAAGCGAGTGGCACGATCTCTTGCCTTGTCATTGACTGGCGTGTGTATACTCGTACAGGGCCAAATACCACAAGGGCACCCCAAAAGGCAAACTGGTGAACAGACACAGGACGAAAGAGTATACGGTAAAAGTACCTAAAGAATGGTTGGGTAAAGGCAAGGTAGGCGAAGGACTGTGGCTTGAGGGGGAGGAAGAGAGCCAACTCGGACTCTTCTCAGCCGCTGTCTTCTCCGCAGAAGCAACGGAAGGAATGAAAATGAAAAAAGCGAAGGGATCGAGGAAAAGGGATGAATGAGGAGCACAAAGGGAGAGAAGACGGAAAAGGCGGAAGGACTTTAGACGACAACAGAAGGCAAATGAGAACAAAGAGGGAGAAGACAAGAAAGGAAAGGATGTGAAGCTAAAGGAGAGCAAGAGAGGATCAATACCGTAATGTCTCCGGGGCTCCGTACTGTAGAAAGTACTGTACATGGCGATACCTTCCCTGCATGCAGATCCGTGTGAGAGGCTCCTTCCGCACGCAAGAAGGTTTCGGGTTTCCACATTTCATGGGGATTTAGTAGCATGAAGTATCCATCAGGTACACGGGGAGGGCAATTGGAAGAATGGGGATGGAGGCAATCGGTGTGTGGTCAAAGCTTGAAAGACTCGGACGCTACTGTACTTGAACTGGGAGAGGTCGAGGAAGGAACGTCGATCGCCTGGAGGGGAAGCTGCATCTTGTGTTGGTATCACCAGATGCAGGAATGGAGCACTTTATTTCGGCATCTCGTCATGGTTTGAAAGATGAAAAAGAGTACATCGAATTACAGAGAGAGGAATGCTGTCGACTCGACTGCGGAAGTTCTGGTGGTATGTGTCCGAAAGTTTGCACTCCACTCGTGGAACTTACACCAAAGTCTGTAGTTGAGATGCTCTGTGCCAGCAGCTGAAGTCGTTCGACCGGAGTACAGAAACGTACCGATCATGCCAATTTCCCTCCAGCATCCCAATCTGCTCAGAGACGTTGATCTAATTTCCTTAGTCAAGCTGCTTAAACTCAACCTTACTGTACAATAGAAGCTGCGAGGCGGATTCGTTCCAGAAATTGTTTGTTGCTGGAACTCCATCGTCAAACAGCCGAGCTGGCAAGGTTCGGCAAGCGGCCCCCACGGCGCCACATAGATCGGCTCATTGCGGAGTTGCTTTTCCAGCAGCTGAACCAAGCAATTTTCGGGCGTCTCCTTTGGGCCGCTTCTTCAACCATGGACGCAAACATCGTCGACCGGAAGCTCCAGTATGGTGCACAAGTGACTGTTTGTCGCCTTTGTGCTGTGATACACAAGTCGACTGTTCACTCTTCTTGTCGTTTATTTCCCCGGAATCTGACATGCCTGCCTACCTGGTTATGTACCTACTACATACGTCCCCCTTAGCAGAGCAGACCAGAGCAAAAGACAAAAAGACATGTGCTTATCGTCATCATGGTGGATTGGCCACCACCACAGAACGCCGTCATCAGCTCGAGGTCATCACATTCCCTGCAGCTGCAAGCATTTCTCATGCATGTTCCAGGGGCAGGCAGAAAAGCTTGTTTGATCTACACGTGTTTTCGCCAAATTTAGCAGTTTATTATGATACACTAGCGGGCATCTCTCACAGCAATGGCTGTACAGTACGAGCATCTACAGACATGCGAGGATATACACCAATCCCTTACAGGTGGCACGGCTCATCACGGATGATGGACACGGTGACCCTGAAGGCCGTCTCCTGGACCCACGGCCGATCGCAACCAACCCTCCGTGTCAAGTCGATGGATTGGCGGACCGTTGTCTGACTTATATCCGCGGGCTGCCCACCAGTGATTACGCCTTCTCCGTACAGTATCTTGCCAGAGCTCACATAACTGTGATAGCTGACCATTTGTGCAAGGTCGTCCAAGTCAATTCGTCATGCTCGACACGAGATTCCAGATGCTCTAAAATACGAGCTATGTCACCCATTACAATGGGATGGTAACGTTCCTCTATTCAGCCCGGACGTGAAGCCCAGGATTCTCCTCGCTGTCATACTTGCACCCATCGATGCCTCTTTGCACCGCCGGCCTCGCTGCAATCCGGTCCACCCAGTCAAGAAGATGGGGGAAGGGCCGCATGTCGTTCTCCTCCGAGAATCCCAGTGACCGGTACGCTCGAACATGAGGCCAGGTGCCAATATCGGCGATGCTGTACTTTCCTTCGCCGCGGCCGGCCAAGTATTGGCGAGGATGGCCACTATGCTGTCCGCTGAGGTGCGCCTCTAGGACGCCGTATATGCGAAGCATGGCTTTTTGGAAGTATTCCGCTGCATCTAGAACGGCTGCTAAGCTCAAGTCTCTTCATACATCTCTCGCTCTGGCTTGACGATGGAACGTGGCTGCACTTACACGGTGTAGGCTCGGGAGCTCCTTTCACAAAATGCCGAGTATGACCATGCACCGGGCCAGACGAGTGCCAAAAGAAGAGCCATTGAAGCGCCTGACTCTTTTCAAATGCGTCTCCGAAGCCAAAGACGTTGTGCATATCGTCACTCTGTTGCAGGTAGGCCAGGATTGCCGAGCTCTCAAAGATGGAGATGACGGATCCGTCATCAGTGACATCCAGAAGGACTGGAATCCGACCTATATGATGTCGTCAGAAGACGGTATGAGAATCGCGAGAGGCGGGAGCCAGAATCAGTCACTAAAGGTAGGAAAGTGGTGTTCAGAGCTTTACCATTTGGGTTCAGGCGAAGGAACCAGCTTTTCTTCTGCTCGTCTGTTTCGAGGTCGATGAGGTGCGTCGTCCACTTGGTGCCATATCTGTCACGGAGCTCCTCCAGTAGGATTTGGACCTTCTTGCCGTTTGTGGTGTTTTCCGTCAGCAACTGGAGGGGGTGCTGAGCATCACGATGTTAGCATTTTGAGCGGGCATATGGCTCATCTTCTTGTCGGAGAATTCCACGTGCCAATGAATCCTTGATTTGTGAGGGCGTATCTGTGGTAAATTCAACCTCCATACTTGGAATCGTTGGTGTGCATCCAGAGGATTCCCGTTCTTATATACTCCCCTGCCTCTATACAAGCAAAGGCGGAACCGTGAAAAGGACAGAAGGCGTGTAACAACAGAACCGTCAGCTCTGCGAGGAGTCGAGCCAACCATTTTTGCCTTTTTGCCGGTTGACTCATCTGAAGCACGAATCCTCCATAGGATCATGGCTGTTTACCCTGCATACACATATGCATCCATACTGGTTCTTTCCACGAGTCTAAGCACATTTCCTTGTTTACATGATCTCACCATCTGAACCATCATCAGCGCACAGCCGCAGCTGCATTAGTGTCTGTATGCCGATGTAGCTCCTGTCACCTCATGTCATCTCGTCTTCCCCATGTCGCTGCTATCGAGCTTTATCTACCTACCTAATCCGGCCACAACATGTAAACCAAATAGACATCCGAGTAGCATCACCTGCACAGTTCGTCCAGTCCAGCCCCTCTCAAGCAACCCTCACCCAAATCGAAGAAGAAGCACAAAGCAGCCCACGCACACCCCATCTGCCCAAAGCGGTATGAGGAGGACAGCACGGCCATTCTCAATGGAGCGCAACCTTGTGGTGGTTTGCGCAGATATATAACGCACCCAGCACGTTCTTGTCTATTACCGGCGCGCGATCCTTCTCTCCTGCTACTTGCTAATCCTTTTACTATACTTGTCGCATTTGAGTAAACCTGTCGTTAGTTGACAGTGGGAGTGGAGTTGTTTGTAATGCGAGGAGGGGGGGCAGTTCCATTTGCTTATAACTCAATCTTGACAACACTCAACAGCTTCGGGCTTACGTCTTCTTCGATTTGTTTGTCTACCTATCCAACGGACTATTTACCTCGAATCGCAATTCAAATCATCCCCTTCCTCCTTTCTCTCTCGTTTCTTCTTCCTCTTTCCTCTTAGCCTTGAGAACAAGTACATCGCAGCCCGCTAACATGACCATCACTCACATCGTCCTGGTGGGCTTCAAGCCAGATGCCAAGGCAGAGGACATCGAAAAGGTGCGTCTACACCATCTCCAACTCACACCACACCGTCATAAGTGAACCATATACCCAATAATAGGAGGGAAAAAAAAGAAAAAGAAAAAAAGAAAAGAAAAAGCCATAAATACTCATCCTCAACATAGTTTTGCTCAACCCTCATGGCCCTCAAAGACACCTGCCTCCATGCCACCACGAAGAAGCCCTACATCAAGTCTCTGACCGGCGGAATCAACACCTCACAAGAGGGCCACAGCGTGAGTCTTTGATGTATCCATCTCATATCGGGCTTGAGAGAATCGAAGATGGAGACACCGGATGAGACATTGGCCAATGCTAATGACCGTGGGGTAGGCTGGTCTTACACACGGCTTCATCTTCGAGCTCGAGTCCGAGGAGGACCGGCAATACTTCATCCATCAGGATCCTGCGCACTTGGCACTGTATGCCCTTGCTGGCAGTGTTGAGAAGTTCAACGTGCTCGCCTTTGTGCCCGGCGTATTCTAGGGTAGTTGTTCCGCAGATATTGGAAGTTGAATGAGTGATGAATTAGAGTATGCAAAGTGAGCACACACCAGAGTGATTGTTCTTCAAGAGGAGATTGTATTAATAAGTTCGTCAGTAAACGTCATGCCTTTGCCCTTGTGCTAATAACCCATGCCTCGCTCTAAAAACGTAAAAAGAGCACTTGAAAACAGTTGCGTAGAGGTCGTTTCATCAAATCAACATGCCAACAAAAACGCCTGTTCTTTTTCCCTCGATGCTGTAACCGCCCTTTTATTTCCCCATGCTAATTCGTCAATCCCCATGCGTCCTTCAATGCGATGCATTAGTTCTCCAGCCAATCGAGGAACTGGGGGGTGAAGTAGCTGATGACAATTGTGGCACCGGCTCGAAGAATGCTCTCGGTAGACTCGAAAGCCATGGCCTTGAGGTCAAAGACTCCAGCCTTTGCAGCAGCGTGGATCATGGAGAACTCGCCGCTGACCTGGTACGCAGCAACTGGCATATCCTTGCCCAGTTCCTTGGCGTCACTGATAATGTCGAGGTACTGGCCAGCGGGTTTCACCATGATGATGTCGGCACCCTCGTTGATGTCGCGGACAATGGCTCGGCGAGCAAGGCCACGGCCTCCAGGGGGAAGCTGGTAGCATCGGCGATCACCAAATGCAGGAGCAGAGCCAGCTGCGTCTCGGAAGGGTCCGTACAGGCAGCCGGAGAACTTGGCGGAGTACGACATGAGCAGCGTCTTGTGCGCAATGCCCTCCTCAATCAGCTTCAGCTTGATGGCACGGATACGGCCGTCGTTCATGTCCGAGGGGGCCACGCAGTGCGCTCCGGCCTTTGCATAGGCGATGGCAACGTCAGAGATGCGATCGACAGACATCTGGTTGTTCAGGCTGCTGTCGTCGCGGAGGATGCCGCAGTGGCCGTGAGAGGTGTATTCGCAGAGGCAGACATCGGCGCAGATGAAGATCTGGGGGAATCGACGGCGGATGAGCTGAATAGCCTGGATGACGGGGCCCTCGGGATCATCAGCTGCGCTGCCCAGAGCATCCTTGGTGCCAGGCTTCTGGGGCACGCCGAAGAGCATGACGGATCGCAGGCCCTTGTGGACGAGAGGCTCGAGGAAGCCGACCAGTCGGCTGATGGAGATTTGGTACTGGCCGGGAAGAGAGGCGACGTGGATCATGTCGTCCTCGCCATCGGTAACGAAGATGGGGTAGATGAGCATAGACTGGAGACAAGGCGGGTTAGTATAGGACTGGCAGCGTATCAATTCAGCAAGAGCATCGTCTCACCTTGGTCAGTTGGCGCTCAGACTGCCATGATCGAGCGAGAGGGTGGAAGTAGCCGCCGTGAAGCTGGCTGCCGATGTCGCCAGAGATGCTGACGCTGGTGGCCGCAGTGCTGGCGTATCCAGACATGGTGCGCGAGATGTGGGAGGCCCGGTCGTCGAAGGTGGAGGTTGAAACGGAGGGCGCAGGACCAGGCCGGCGAGCGTTGTTAGCATCGCGGAGGCTGAGCTCCTGGACGAGACTGGAGAAAGACATGTTGAGCTGGTCAATTGCGGCGGCGTGGCCCTGTGCGAGTTGTCGTGACGAAGGTTGGTAGGACCGGAGAGAGGCGGGTGGATGGTGACACTGCGAGAGGACGCCTTCCGATAGTGTGCGCAGAAGAGAGAAGAAAGTCCGGAAAGAAAATCACCGGCAGCGCCAAAGGCAGAGAAAACAGCACAATGCCAGCGCCAACACACGAGACAGAGGATATCGAAGGCGGGGGAAAAAGAGAGAATCAACAAGCTTGAGAAGAGTGAAGTCGAGGAGGAAGAAGAAGAAGAAGAAGAAGAAGGCGGCGAAGGCGAAGTTGGGGGACGTCAGTTGTACTTGCCCGCAGTCAGATTTTTTGTCGTGTGCGCTGCGACGGCTCCGCGGAGGCAGGACCTGCTGGCGGTTGAAACTGCCTCGGATGGCGCTGCATGTCGCTCCCGATGCCGCACAGGCGACCAATCAGAGACGGCGATTTTCCAATAATGCGCTAGATTTTAGCGGTCGTTTGGCGGATGAGACACGGAATGTTGCGCTGCTGCAGGCGTATTCTGGGCGTACCTGCTTATTCCGGGCTGTTGGCTGACGGTGGAAGGAACTGCTTGTGGCGTATTACGAGTATTTTGATGCACGATGGGAGTATCGGAGCAATTGATTGATCCATGGACTCGATATAGGATCTGATGGAACAATTGCAGTAAGTTTCCTGAAACAGCATCGAATCCTTCCCTCTTGAGTTCAATTCTTCCAGCTACTATAAACATGATACATCTCTGCAGTCCTTCAATCCCACCCGCCCAAAATCACTAGGACTCATAGCGTGCTGCACCATTCGGCAAGACTCGTACGAGTGCGAGTACGAGGCAAAGCCGCGGCCACAAGTCCGGACGACACCCGGCATTTGCTCGGCGTGCTCCGGTACCACCTCAGTCAAGTGCTCACTTCAGCTTCTTGTGCAGTCGGGTGCTCCTGCGCAGGGAGCGGCACAACTCTTGCCGCATGTCCGTTTCGGGCTATTCCACATTGCTGATGTCATATTCAGTCTTATTTGTACCAGGTATTTTTGTTCATGATAGATATCCCACCAGAAACTTGTACAGCTTCAATTCGCAGCCGAATGATTCAGTTAAGTACTAGTACAGTGTATTGTCTATCTCGCCATACATGAAGGTATAGATGCTCCCGGCCTCATCAGGTGTTCTATCGTGAGACCTTGCTACAAACGCCTTTTTTGTTCCCTCTTGCGTCTCCGTATAACTCTGCCAATGCCCTTCAAACTCTCTCAAAGCCCTCGCAGGATGGTGTTGTCTCGCTGATCCATCGGAATGTACCTTTCCTGGAGAATTTCCGCCGGTGTCCGTGTGTCCAATGAAGGCTTTTGGTATCGTTGACTCAAGGCCTTTTGAACAGGGTTCAGCTGTGACTGGGTGCTGTCACCAGCCATCTCTTCAATCTGTTCTCCCGCCAGGCCAACGAAACTCTTCGCCCCGTCCACGACCGCCTTTGCCGTCTCCCGACCCTTCTCCACGGTTGCGCTCATAATCTCCTTGGCATCGGCGGCGGTCTCCTGAAGAGCCTTCTTGCTCCTTAGCCTTGCGTCCAGAGCCCGGTTCTCTGCGGTCATCTCGATGGTCTCAGCTGTTTCCTTGGCCTGGTCGAACGCCCCTCTCGTAGCAGCAGCAATCTCACTGCCAGCCTTGGCCTGCGTCCTCTTGACTGGCTGCAGAGCGCGCCTGGCCCTCTCCACTTCCTCCACAGACCGTCCTGTCGCCTTGGCCCAAAGGTAGGCGGCTCTGGCCTCCATGCTTTCCCGCACCTCATCCCAGTCCGTCTGCTGCACCCAGCGCACAGCATTTTCAATCTCCGAGTTCCATCGCTGCTTGACAACCTCGACGGCGGCTTCCCGCTGGGCGGCGGCGACTTCGGATCGTGTCGGGGGAAGCGGCTGAGGGACGGGGTCGAGAAGGTGCTGGATCATGAGCGTCTGCGTGCGAATCGATTGACTCTGGGCCTCGCGGCTGCGCTGGTGGGCGAGGACGGAGAGATAGGCCAGTGACAGGGTGAGCGTCACGCCGCCGGTCTACGTAGAGCATGTAAGCATTGTGCAGTGGAAAAAAGGGACGTGGCATGAAAATGAACGATGTGGTGCATGGAGCAAACTCACGAAGCCGGTTGCGAAGCCCATGGTGTCGCTAGAAGAGGCGATGCGCTGAAGATGGTTCGACGAGAAGAGAAGAGAGAGATTATTTCGACAGGTTGCGGCTTCGTGTAATGATATGCCCCTATGCGCGGCTTCTCATGGTGCAATTGAGCTCCGCAGCTGCCTCAGAATGCGAATCTGCGAGTAATCCAGGCCAAGCAGCAGGTTGTTGTTTCGCCTGCGCCGGGAGTTGACACGGAAAAGAGTGACGATGTTGGAGCTGTTGGAGTTGATTTTGACGTAGCTACTCAGCCGATGGCTCGAAAACGGGGCCCGAGATTCGCCGCCCGCCAAAAATTTCAAGGTGCTGCACTGCAACGACCGCAAAAAAATTACAGCCAACCAGACGGCAGCCCACCATCAAAAGGTCTCAAGCCGTGAGAAACGTTCTCGGCTTCACACAGCAGCCAGCCCCAAAAATCCGAATCGACGAGAAAGAGAGGAAGGATACCGTCGCCGATTGGATCCTTCTCGCGCACTTTGCACCTCCAGATCCGCCAGCTCTCAATCGCAGGCGCCGCTCCTCAACTGGCCGCAAATGGCTGGTGGCACCGTCAAGTACCGGCATCTGAGCCGCAACTCCTCCGCCAGACAGGCGCTGCTGCGAGGCCTCGTCACGCAGCTCGTCCAGTATGAGCACATCCAGACCACATACGCAAAGGCCAAGGAGACGCAGCGCCTGGCCGACAAGCTGATAACGCTCGCCAAGCGGAACAATGAGCCGTGCAGGAGGTCGGCGCAGGGCATTCTATACGTTAGTGGACCATGAATACACCAAAACAAGAGTCCGAATTTGCCCTGGTTTCAGTCAAGACTGACGTTCAAGCTCGCTAGACCCCGAATCTGCTTCTGCCGAAACTCTTTGGCGAGCTGCGAAATCGCTATCTCACGCGTGAGGGAGGCTACACCCGCGTCGTCCGCACCGAGCCCAAAAACACATACGACCAGGGCGAGAGCGCAATCCTCGAGTTCGTCGACGGGAAGAAGGACTCGCGGTTCATGATGACGGCCAAGACGCTCGCGCGGGACCGGCTGCTGGGGCGGCCGTCGACGCCCGTGACGCTGCAGAACGTCAAGAAGGTGACCAAGTTCCGCGACGAGAAGGAGCTGGAGGACATGGTGCAGCGGTTCATGATCCTCAGCACCGAGGGCGAGGGCGCGGCGGGCGAGGCGCAGAGCGCGGAGTCGGCCAAGTTGGCGGAGAAGGAGGGCGCTGCGGCGGGGGCCATGGCTGAGGATATTGTGCCTGAGAGTGTGAAGTCTGGAGAGCGGGCAAAGAGGTGAGCGGTGTTGGTCATGAGTAGAGGATGACTGGAGATTATGGCAGGAAAAGAGGAAGAGAAGAAAGAGGAGTCTGAGATGCGGCATACCGTTCCTGAAAGGATGGACGCATCATGTACAACTAACATACTATATGTACATTTTATATATTCACGAAATCAAACGGCAACCCAAGTGCGTCTGGATATTCAAGGCTGGGAGATCGCCATGACGGACAGCGCCAGATGCAACACAGTCGGTCTGCTCAGTATCATATTATGCTAGCCATTTCCATCTCCATCTCCTGCGCCAAACGCATAGAAGTATTTACACGAAATCAAAGGTATCACCACGGTCCTGAATCATCTTTCCCACCCTCTTCGATCCAGCAATCCTCTCCAGCTTCATCACATCGTACTTTGAGAAGATGGCCCGCACCGTCCCCTGCCCAGGCTCAATCTTCATGTCTCTCTCGCTTTTGGCCAGATACCCACCTGTAACCTCCTTGTAGAAGATGGGGTTATCCGGCAGCCCGTAAAAGATGACCCTGTGCACGCCACTAAACTGATATCGTCGGAAATGGTGGGCTCGCTCTGTGTACAGCAAGATCTTGTGCCGGCCCGTCAGGAAGTGAGATCGCGCTCGAGATGCTTCTCGAATTTCGGTGTATTCGGATATCACTCCGAACGTGATGCTGCTTACTTCATCGGCGGTGGCGAAATAATTCCTCACGCGGACGAAGTCAAGGTAGGAAGGGATGAAGACCAAAGTTCCGCTCGAGTCCTTGGATCGCTTTACCAGGGAGGGGATGATGGCAGACTTGAAGTAGTCAAATCTGGCATCGGGATCCTTCTCCACGGAACTCGACTGGAACCGAGAGAATGTCTGCTTGGCCTTGACGCCCAGCTGTCCGATCACACCGGGGTATTCCGGCTGCAACCGGACCCTACCGGCCCAGTTATGGCAGTAAAGCCTCTGGAGTTCCGCCAACTCAGGGGTATTGAAGGAAGACAAGATGACCGTCTGTCGGAAGTACTTGGCCCAGTCTTCCAGGTACCAGTTGCGAACTCGGCTGAAGTCGCAGTCGTGGGCGTCTTTCGGTTGAAGGTTGAGGTGCTCAAAGATGTAATCGACGTGTTCCCAGTTCTGCATCAGAAGGGCGTCTGCTTGGTCCACGATGACCATCTCGATGGAGCTGAGAAAGTCAAAATCGGGCTTCTTCTTCTCTTCCTCAGATCCTATAGCCATGCGAAGACCTAGAGGACTGGCAAAGAGGATGTCGGAAGTGTAGAACTGCGCAAAGTATTTGATTGTCTTGCGCGTAAACTTGACACCAAGGCGGAACATGTCATCGTCGTTGCCCCCAAACAGGTCTTTGAAATCGGCAGGCCGATCAGCCCCGAATGCCTCGTCGCCTTCGACGTAAGACTCGTTGAATCGCTTAAAGTTCTCCTGCTGGTCGGGTTCCACCAGATCTTGGATAACCTTCATCATTTTGGCGCAGGAGTTTCGTGTTGGTAGGAGGAACAAGACCTTGGGCCTTGTGAAGCCCTGGTCCCGGAGCTCAAGCTCGGCGTCGTCACCAGCTTTTGAAAGCTTGTAGCTGTTGTTGATCACCCTGTCTCGAGTCCTGGGGTAGAGTTAGCACTCAAGTCTCTGAAGCTCAAGCTGAATTGGTCGACCTTACTTGAATACGTGGTTGAGCGCGTGCAGGCAAACGGCCTGTCGCATTTTGTGGGAGTTGTCCACAGTCCGATCGCAAAACAGAATGTCTTTGTAGTTGAATAGTAAAGGCAAGAATGCCTTTTGTGCCGCATCTAGATCCCCCATCTTCTGCTTCGCGGGCTCGCGCAGTTTTTGCTTCAGCTTGAGCCCACCGAGCCCCGATATTGGCTGCGGTACCGAGCCACTGCTAGGGGTGCTAGCAGGAGATGTGACGACTGCTCTCCATGAGTTTATCATGGCTTTACTCGTTGACCACTCTCCATTCTTCGCTGCGACAACAGCTTGCGCGCTGACTTGTGGATCTGGATTGGCAAAGTGCGCATCAAACGGGTCCGTAGCGTCAACCTCGTCGTCTGAGTCGTTGCCCGGGTCCTCATCAAGATGCGCGGCCGCATCATCTCCTTCCTCCTCCTCATCAGCTTCGTCAACGTCTTCCCGCTTAGAGTCGGATTCTTCCGCCGCATCTTCTGGCTGCTGTAACGCGGGGCTCGGACTTCGGTTCGAGGGTTCGTCGTGTGCGATTTTCCTTCTCTTGGCACTTGGTGCGCTTGAATCTTGGAACTTTTGCAGGAGCGCCATGTATGGACGTGCTGGAGCTTCCGGCTCGTCGTCCTCTGAGGCTATGTCCTCGAGCATTTCGTCTTCCACATCTGAGCCATCAGACCCGGATCCGTTCTCCCTATATGGCAAACAAATCGTTAGTCGCAGACGCAAACAGACCATTGGCTCCTCATAAGCGCCTACTCTTCTTCTTCACCAGCTTCAGCCAGACGAGCATTGTCGAATCTCCTGTCTGGACCCCATCGACTGAACTGCTTGCCTCGGCCTCTGCCGCCTCTGCTTCCGCCTCTGCTCCCACCTCTGCCCCTAGAGCCGCGGCCCCTAAAACTTCCACCTCGTCTAGGACCTGCCATCACGCTTTATTGAAAGAAATATTGGCTGCAACCGAAGTCGATTACGAGATCCGCAAGGAAACAAACTTCACTCCCAGACAGGCTGGGGAAAAAAAGTTCGAATGAAGGTTGTCAGCCTTGCATGAATATACGGGTCCATCCCACCAGCCACACAATGGTGGGGTAAACAATGTGCTTGCGCCACGCAGCCTCGTCGCAAGTGCCTGCTGCTCCCGTTTTAGTGCGCACAACCCCAGCGTCCGCCCGCCAAATCGTGCAAATCACAAAATCGGCGAAATTGGAGACCATCGCGAAGAAAAAAATAGCGAGCGAACCATTTTTCGAGAAGAGCCGGCGCCACTCGTTTTTTTCTCTCTCCCCCTTCCCACCCCCCACTTCTTCGACCTTGTCATAACGCATCGCAGGGAGAAAAGTTCGACAATCTCCCCTCGTTGTCGAATATCTCTCGCCCAGCATGGCTGCCGCTACGGAACGGTTTCTGCACCTCGCTCGCCCGCTGGCTCACACGAATATCGGGCTCCAGACCAACATTGCCCCGCTCACTGTCCAGATCCAGCCTCAGGTATAGAACACCCTATCACGATATGGCCTCTTCGGCTGCCCCGATATAGAGATGAGGAGGGATGCAAGGAAGGGATTTCAGGAAGAGAACGAGGGGAAAATGAAGCAGAGTTCGTTCGGCTGATGCGTCACTAGGCTGTCCTCTCCATCCTCGATCACGCCGTTCGACGAGATGTCCGTGAAAACTCCCAGTCCACCCGGGTCATCGGCGCCCTGGTAGGCACCCGCTCCGAAGATGGAACAGAAGTCGAGGTCCGCTCGTGCTTCGCCATCCCCCACACCGAGGAGGAGGACCAAGTCGAGGTCGACGTCGAGTACCAGAAGAACATGCTCGCCCTGGTCCTCAAGGCCTCCCCCCGCGAGTCGCTGCTCGGCTGGTACACCACCTCCCACGAGCTCAACAGCTTCAGCGCCCTGATCCAGAACTTCTTCGCCGCTCCGGACACCGGCACCTTCCCTCACCCCGCCATCCACCTCACCATCTCCACAGAGCCCGGCAAGGACATCGAGACGAGATGCTACATCAGCGCTCCCGTGGCCGTCAACGCCGAGCGAGCCGCCGAGAGCTGTCTTTTCATCCAGGTCCCCCACAAGATGCTGTACGGAGATGCCGAGAAGAGCGCCCTCGAGGCTGTCGCCAGCGCCCGGGACGTCGAGTCACGGACTGCGCCCTTGGTATCAGACATTGAGAGCTTGGGCCGATCCATCGAGCAAACCATTGGTCTCCTGGACCGTGTCAGCGAGTGGGTCAACGGCGTGCTGGACGAGGACGTGGAGCCCAACAATGCCCTGGCGCAGTACCTCATGAGCGCCCTGTCCCTGGCGCCCAAGGTTGACGCTTCTCAGATCGAGCACGACTTCAACAACCACATCCAGGACGTTCTCATGGTCAGCTACCTGGCCAACACCATCCGAACCCAGATCGACCTCTCTCAGCGACTGGCTACGGCCAACCTGGTCAGCAACGAGAAGGAGGAGGGCAAGAATGACGGCGAAAAGGGCGGCCAGCGCGGCAACAAGCGCGGCGGACGCGGTGGCGGCAGAGGTGGTGGTCAACAAAGAGAGCCTCGAGAGCCTCGCGAGCCTCGAGAGCCCACCGAGTAAGAAAGAAAGAATTGCAACGGAAAGGGTATTTAGCAGGTACAACGATTGTTCTTGGGCTTAATTTGTTTTTTCCCCTTTCCATCCCGGCAACTAAGCCCCCAAAGAAGAAAGACCCTACAAAGAGGAAGAGACTAGGGAATCTTGGGAGTGAAAAAAAAAGGAACGCGCCTGAGGCGTCTTTGGAACAACGAGTGGGAGAGGGAGAGGGACTGGGCATGTATCGTGTCGGTGTCCCAGCAATACACAGACGCACGAGCACAGTATCATCACGGCGTTGTGGTATGCCAAACATGATTTTGGCACTTGAGATATTAGATATGAACTTTGATTCGTCACGCGGCTTCTTTCTGATCTGGCCCCGTATGGTTTGGTTGCCCCCTTGGGTGTGATTTGATGTGACGTTGATGAGCAGGACCATTCTTCGCGAGAGTTCAAACACCAAAGGAACGTCGTATCAGCAACGTGTATACTTCAATTCACTGATCGATCGTGCCGAGATTCCCCTTTCCAATTCTCCTGCATGTCACGTCGTTCGTCACAGGAGACAGGCGTCCCGAGTGCCAGGTCAATTAGCCGCAATATTCTCCATAGTATCGCTATTGATGGTATGCCCCAACTCCATGCGCCCGTAGGAAAAGCAAACAATTCCATGCAACGTACATTTCCATAGCCTCCCCTCGCCTCCCATCTTACCCTGCCAGCCAATCTCATGCGAATGACACCTTCTTTTTCGACGCTTTGACCGCTTTCGAGCCCGTCTGCGATATGCTCTTGAGATTATCTCCACCATCGCCATCGTTCTTTCTCTTGCGCTTCTTCCGCAGAGCCTCCTTGGTGTCCTCGAATTTCGCCTTCTTTTCGGCCGACTTCTTCTCAGCCTCCAGTCTTCTGGCTTCGCGAATTTCCTCCATTTGCCGGGCCTTGATCATCTTCGATTCGATGTGGCCTTCCTTTTCAGCTTGAACGAGGGACAGAATCGTCGTCATGCTCTCCTAAACATTGCAATTTTTATCAGAAATCCATTCTCCCTTCTCAAACCGCAGCAATTCCTCTCCCCTTTCCCCCCCAAGGCCTCGCAACGTACCTTGTCGTCCACAAATACCTTGCCCTTCTTCTTGCCCTTGGGCTTCTCGACGCCCACGGGCGTAATCATGTTGAGCGTCGGGATTCCCAGCTCCTCCGCCGTGTACGTCTTCTTCTTCGGCCTCTTCATCAGCAGGGCGCGGTTCTTCTCCTTGACCTGCTGCGACACGACGGGGCCCTTTGGCTTCTTGGACTTTGCTGACTTGGAGACGCCATCGGTGGAGGAGCGCTTGGGGCCGCCTTTTCCGGGGGCGCCCGCGCCGCTCTTGGAGCCTGCGTGCTTATTTTTGATTGTCCGTGTCTTGCTGGGCGCCATTGTGTTGTTTTGCTCGCTGGTGGATTGATTATCTCAGGTAAGGTAGGTAGATATTACTCGAGCGGACGTTAAGCTGTTGCGCAGCAGAAATTTTTGGGCTTATCGGTTGTTATCGGTCGCATGGAGGGGCGATAAGAAAAAAGGTTGGATAAGCACATGGCAACAACAGCTCCGAAGGGACGACGACTCGTTAAGTGTGGGGGGTTTTCTTTGGTGGTATTGGATGAAAAGCCCTGCGGCCTTCTAGAATCCCAAGCTGCGGTATTGGATGGAGATGATTGGCTTGATCTTCGACAGTGCATTGAAAGTTCTGTGTAACGCGGGTTGTCGCTTGCGTCTTACTCTTTGTTCGGAGCTGTAGCTTTTCTATACGAGGTTGAAGATGGCATCGTAGAGTCCGAGGCGTGTCGCTGCCCCAGGGGAGATCACATGTACGTTGCTATTATGGCTTTTCAGGGAGTCATCTCAAGACTGCACAATGTCTCTTCTTCCAAATAAGGTTCCTTTTCGGTTGTTGGTCATTTCCTAGAGAATGAGAAGAACCCAGCTATGTGGTATCGTTCCCATGGAACGACAGTCGTGTGCTCCGCCAGACTTGAAAGTGATGTAGGCAGAGCCAACGTCCTCGGTAGAAATGCTTCCAGTGCTTCCAACGTCAATTCTGCAAGTCCATGATCTGCACGTACCGCAGACACTTCGGAACCAGACTAGATCATCACCCAACCGACAGCCAGGGAGACGGAAAGCCACCAATGATACTGCTGCCGTAGTCAAACATCCCGGCAGGTAAAGTATGGAGGCTGAGACATTGATGCCGCACATATATGCGTTGAACTCCCTAGCCGGCGAGATCTACGCATTGTCATGTCCACACAGCTCAAAATCGACATCGCCCGAGAAAATAGTCTCAGCAGCTGGGGAGTCTTTCCTAAAGCCCGGACTTGAAAGGCTCGGTGAGGCCCTACGTATGAGGCCCAATGGGCAGCCATCGGATGAATGGATGGTTATAGATTGGATGATGACCAAGCTAAGAAGGCAGTGTGACGCAGGCCAAGTCTGGCGTGGCTCTGCAAAACAATTTTTGAGTAGAAGTTTGAGTCGCTTGACTTTTTTTCCGTGATATAAAAGGGTTTGTTCCATGGTATAGCAGGTTTTGGTACCATGAGAAAGGCTCCGAGCTTTGAGGTTGTGGCATAATCGTCAACCTCAACAAGTGGGCAGGGCCTCGGAGACTAGGTGTACCTTGCGGATGACATGATGATGCGAAGTCCAACAATCTTCAAACACGCGTACTCGGCTCCCTTCAGTCCTTCGCTACCATTACGCGGGTGCGTCAGAGTGCATATACCTGAAGTGAATCGGTGCTATTATTCCGCACAGTTCACCGCGTTGATGCAGCCACGTCCATTTGATATCATAACCCTGTTCGCACTCTAATACCGGCAGCAGCCACTGTACATACATCCACAGACACCCTACCTTATCTACTAGGTATTACTGACAGAAAATTCTCCAGGCGTCTGACGCGCTGTCGGTTCCGGCTGCAAACGCCTAAAGGTGGATTCAGGCGGCCTTCCAGAATGGCTGCGCTCCCCCCCAAATGCCCCCCCAAGAGCCCCAGGGAGGGCTTCGATCAGACGCCGCTAACCGTAACCCGTAACCGCTCGTTTGGTACGGCCGGCAATGTACCTGCTAGCAAGGTCGTAAATTTCACCAACTGTCGATGTCACGCAGAATTCTTCCACCTCAAAGACACTCCAACCGTCCACAACTTCAACTACATTCTTCGCCCCGACCGCCGAACCACCCGCTTCTTCGACACATCGCGCACCATCCGCCCTTATCCAACAGCCGCTTATACTGCATAGTCTTTCTGTCCGAATTCGAACATCATCGTCGTCTTGCGACCGCCGCTTTGAAGCCCCTCCATCGCCGTTCCGATCGCCATCTTTTCCTCGGCCCCCCTCCTGCTCTCGCCTCCCTCCCGCCTCGCAATATTTACAAGCTTCTACACGCTCTTGTCTTGTAACCAAGTTCCGAAACCCGCGCATCGAACAGCAAAGTATCCTCTCCGACGACGACGCAACATCCAGAAACACACGCCCCTCCGACCTCCGTCCGACCCTCGAAAATCCTTTCCCGAGCGAGGCGTCCCTCTACCCCCCGCATCCCAAACACCGACCAAAGACCAGACGGCAACCCCCAAAACGAGGCTTAATGGAGAATCTATGGACTCGCCGAACCAAGTATGGCTTCCCCCATGCGTCGCCTCCACAGCGCAACCACAGTGTGACTGACTTTCCGGCCTCTAGCTCGTCCAAGCTCTCCCTCACTACGCCTTCCAATGGGGCCAGCGGCTTGGGGGGAGGTGATCCCGGCTCTCGCAGTGCCACGGTCAAGTCGTCGCATGGCAAATCGAATCCCTTCAACAACACCCCCGGGAGCGCGCTGATGTCTCCGACGGGGGGAGCGTCCAGCGCCTTTGGGCTGGGGTCGGGGGCTTTCGCATCCTTTGGCTCGTTTGGGTCTGCCAAAACACCAAAGTCGGGCGGGAACCCCTTTGAGACCGCCATGGGCTCCGCCGTCGCCAAGCAAACCGCTTCCAAGGACGCGGCGAAGCCCGTAGCCAGACCGCCCAACATGGCGCCCATTTCCGAGTCCAAGGCTACGGGGCCGCCGCCCGGAGCCACCCAGATACACATGCTGAAAGACGCATGGTCGTTCTGGTACAGGCCCCCGATCTCCAAGGCGCACGGGTTCATCGAGTACGAGAATACACTGCACGGCATCGCCACGGTGCGGTCGGCGGAGGAGTTTTGGCAGATCTACTCCCACCTCAAGCGGCCGTCAAGCCTGCCCGTCGTGTCCGACTATCATCTGTTCAAGAAGGATATTCGGCCAATATGGGAGGATGAGGTCAATCGCAAGGGAGGCAAGTGGGTTGTTCGCCTTAAGAAGGGCGTGGCGGATCGGTACTGGGAGGATCTGCTGCTTTCTCTGATCGGCGATCAGTTCGGCGACGCCGGAGAGGACGTGTGTGGTGCCGTCCTGAGTATGCGCAATGGCGAGGATATCTTGAGCATCTGGACCAGAACCGACGGCGGTCGCGTGCTCAAGATTCGGTATGTTCGAACCTCACCTTTGGATCGAAGCCTTTGCTGTATCCAGCTCACTAACTTCGCGTTTGCAACCTCAGCGAAATCATGAAGCAGGTCCTCAACTTCCCGGCCAACACCCGACTCGAGTTCAAGTCGCACGATTCCAGCATCCAGCAACGAACCGCAATCGACGAACAACGCCGTGAGAAGGCCAGCCAACACCACAACGACAAACGTCACACATCCAATGTTTCAAAGCAGAATTACGAATAAAGAGGGACCCAAGGGGGGGGNNNNGGGGGGGGGAGGGATTTCGGATTGTCAAGATCCGCACAACCTTGTCCTCTTTGTGATTCTGTGATCCTGCCATACTGTTGCCCTGTTTCGTCCTCGTTATCAGCTATGATGGAGTTGTTGCCTCCCATTTTCCCTTGTACACTACCGGGCGGGGCGCTTGGGTATGTTGCAGACCCGTTGTTTTCTGTCGCTTCATCAGTTTTTCGTCCCCAGTTTCTGGAGTTCTGTCTTGTCTGATTTTCCCGTATGTCCTCTGGTTCTTCATTCTCTTTTGGGGAGGGGTTTGCGGACAGTTTCTCGTGCGGACGAGTCTTGCGCGGATGGGGAAAATCATTTACTTGGGGAGTACAACTGGGAGACAAACTGCATGTGATGTTTCTTTTTCCTCTTCTTCTTGCTCGACCTGGAATATGGTGGGCGCGGAAAGGGGGCGGGTTCTTGTTACGTGGATAATGTATCATAGCATGATGGTTTGTTAACGGCAAGGCACATCTGGCGGCGGAAGCGGTGCCTACGAAACAGAAAAAAATTATAATAAAGCGACACAAATTCAGCGACAAAGAAAGCAATGAAATGACGATGCTTCGGCGCCTGGGCTGATGGGCCCGCGAGTGTCAGTTCCTGTTGAATCACCTCTCCAGCATTATATGGTTGTATTATATGGGGTGGTATCACACATGTACAGATTCTATATCCTCTATGCCGCCCCCTTTCCCTTGTCAGCTTTCTTTCCCGGCACCCTTCTCCTCTCCCAAATCTGCAGATACGTCTCTCCGAGATACAGCAGCTCGCTCTGCACTTTGTCGACAAACAGGTCCTGGCAGACGACCCACTCGTCGGTGGCTTTGTTCTTGAGCTGGACCTTCCACGTCTTCTTCTCCTCGCCGCTGTCGGCGACGTCGTCCCTCTTGCGGACCGCCTCGTGGACGACGTTGACGACGAGGTCGTACCATATGGGCTCGCCGACGGGCCACTCGCTGGGGTTGGGCTCGACGTAGGGCGAGACGTCGAGGTTCCTCGCGTCAAAGGTGACAATGGTCGGGTTGCGCTCGGCGACGAACTTGTTCTGCGAGAAGCGCTTGACGTGGAGCATGAGGAAGGGCGGCAGCGGGTGCAGCAGGCGGTAGCGCTTTCGCTGCGCGTGGTGCTCCTGCGCGCGCTTGCCGTCGTACTTGCTCAGGATGGTGCTCAGGGGCACCTGCGGGATGATGTTCTTCTCCAGCTCGTCCTGGAAGAGCGGCGCGGAGGGCAGGTCGAGCGTCAGCAGGAGGAAGCGCACGACGTCGACCTTGACCTCGGCGGCCTCCTCGAAGCGCAGGCGGTCTCCCGCGTCGGCGCGGGCGGTGATGGCCTGCGACTCGACCTTGAGCTTGCCCTGGAACGTGCGCTGGATCATGGAGCTGCCGGGCTTCGTCTTGCTGCCGCCGAGGCCGAGGTGAAGGTTGTTGAGGAACCACGAGAGGAACTCGACGGGGTCGGACTGGTGGGTGAGGGTGAAGCGCTTGTTGGACTGGAGGGCGACCTCCTGGAGGAGCTCGTGCGGCGAGACGTGCGCCTTGAAGGCGCGCGGGTTCCAGATCTTGCGGAAGAGGATGCTGCACCGCTTGACGAGCTCCGACTTTTTCGAAAAGTCCTCGAGCAAGAAGTAGTTGCGCAGCGGCGAGACGTGCGACAGCGCCTGCACCACCACGTTGAGGTAGTCGTTGTCCTTGATGTTGTTCATGCCGACGAAGCCCGGCGTGTACTCCTTGCCATCGAGGGTCCAGCTGGTGGCGTTGGGCCGCCGGCGGTCCAGCTGGATGACCTCCTCCTTTGTGTACCGCGGGTCGGAGACGTACTTGATGTCGTCGAGCGACTTGCTCTTGACCTCGTAGCCCTCGGGCAGGACGTAGACCTTTTGCGTCTCGAGGTTGATGAAGACGTGGTGGTCCTCGTCCAGGGAGTGGAAGTAGGCGTGCGACTTGACGCCTCGGCCCTGGAAGTACTTGCCGCAGACGAGGCATGCGTAGACGTTGATGTTGGAGAGGGAGACGGAGCAGAGCTTCTCAAAGTCAAAGTCGAGCACGTTGCGGTCTATCGTGTCGAGGTACAGGTCGTCGTAGCCGTCGGCTGGCCCTGATTGTCGGACGGGAGCCGCCATGGGTTCGTTGTCGAGGTCTTGATCGTCGTCTTCATCTTTGCTCCGTGCGTCTTGCGCGCGGTCTTTTCGTGCGTCTGCGTCTTGGTCGAGGCTCTGTGCGTCGTCGTGGCTGTTTGCGAGAGGCGAGTCGAAGTCGCCCATTCGAGAGCGCTTGGAGGCGGGAGACGCGACGTCCTGGAACTCGTCGAGAGCTTCGGAAGCTTGCCGTTTGGACATGGCTAGAGAATGTGCGAGGATTGTGAGGAGCTGAGTGGGTTGGAGAGGAGCAATGGTATCATGGAAAGGAAGACGAGTTGAACGAGGTTGATGGTGACGAGGCTGAAATGGAAAATGTCTGGTGGGTCTGGCAGCCTGAAGGTTAGCGGCATCTGCAAGCATGATCATCAGATCGACGACAGTTTACAGCACCTTGAATCTGCGGCGTTGCCTTTCGACTGTGTCGAAGCTCAGAAATTATTTTGAACGGCCAGAATTGCCTTCAAGGTTAACGACGTCGATGAAGCAATTGATAGCCTCCCGGCTCGTTTGGCTATGCTGGAATTACTTGTAGATATAGTAGCTTAGGTAGACTTCAGTTCTACTCCCAGGTAGGCGTTCACCTCAAACACCGATTTTCACATGTCTTCAAAGGCATTCCTAAGGGTACCTAGTCTAATTCTGCGCCAGAAGAGTAACAACATAGGAACGTCAATGAATTGAATATATTTACTGTCAATTTGACAAGTCTAAGAATCTCGCTATCATATAATTATCCTTATATGGCCCCTTATATCACCTTCTGGCGAATGTATATCGACTATCCTCCTCTCCCACATCTCCGCCCCAAAAGCCTCTAACCACTCATGACAGTGTCCACCTCCTTCACGGCCACATCGCTTTCGAGTGCAGGGGCAAGGCTGTCCATCTCCTGCAGCGTATACTCCACAAGATAGCTCTCGTCCACCAGTTCCTCCATGCGCTTGTAATGCCTCTCGGTGTATACCTTCAGGCCGTGCAGCACATCCTTGAGGCTCTTCTCTCCCCTCGAGCCCTTCACCGGCAGGTTCGAAAACTTCGAAGCGGGATAGCTCTTGACCAGCGTCCACAGTATACGCTGTGCCACGGGGGCTGTACGAGCGTTTGTGTTCCAGTCTCGCAGCCTGAGCAGCAGCATGTATATCTGGTCATCGGAAAGCGTCGCAAGCACCTCATCGACTGCTTTGATGCCGCACAAGCTGTCCTGTTCAGGCTTGCTGGTTGTCACCACAGAGGTGAAGAGTCCGAGCAAACGTCCCGGGTGGTTCAGCTGGAGGGCCAGGGTGATGGCCTCTCTGTATGAGCCTGCGTGCATGTGGTTCTCAAGCTCCTGCTCCTGCTTGATGAGCTCCAATGCGGCTTGAGACGCTGCCGCTTGGGTCTCGGACGTGGTATCTTTCCAGAACGTGACGGTGGAGTCACCGCTTCCAGAGACGACCGCGTTGGTCTTTGGGTGCACAGCCAAGGCCCAAACTCGATCTTCGTGGTTGTCCAAGGTGCATTCGGCTTCTCCAGAGTTTGCATTCCAGATCTTGACAAGTCCGTCACCACCGGCACTCGCAAACTGGACCAAGCCCTTCGATTGCTCTGAGCGCGGAGCCATGTTGAGCCAAGCCACCTTGAGCACCGAGTTTGAATGGCCCTCAAACGTACGAATGCAGGTGTAGTCCGAAAGATTCCAGAGCTTAATGCTCTTATCACCGCTGCCTGTCAGGATGACGCCCTTGCCCGTGACGGGGCCGTCTTCGCCCTGCAAAGCTGGCATCTGAGCCGGCGAAAACTGCACAGTCCATACTCCTCGCTTGTGGCCACGAAGGATGCCCTGGACTTCTCCTTCCTCTACGGACCACACCTTGACTGTCTTGTCTTGTGAAGCAGATGCGAAAAGCTGGCCCGCATGGTGTACGTCAATTGCGTTGATGTCTTTGTCGTGGGCTTTTCTCGTAAAGACAGATCGGGCGTTCGCCTTTTGACCTTGTTGCTGGGGCGTTTTTGAAATCTCCCACTTCTTGATCGTTTGATCCTGTGATCCCGTCAAGAGGAAAGGAGGAGGATGATTGAGGGGGTCTGTTCGCGCTGCCGATCCTTCGGGTGGAACGGTTCGTGGCAAGGCCACGGCGCCCAGAGATTCTGCATGGCCTGAGAAAGTGGCCCAGCAGACATGGCTGTTGTTGGCGGGATCGATCCTCCACAGCTTTGCAGTGTTGTCTTTGGCTCCTGTAGCAACCCAGTGGCCAGACCAGTCGACATCAAGGGCAATGACAATGTCCTCGTGTCCTCGTAAGAGGGCCACATCTTGGCCAAAGAAGGGAGTCTCCGATTTCGTCCATGACACCTCTTGAGCTTCCTTGTTGGACTCTGCCACAGACACCAAACGGATGTCTTCCGAGTTCGTGGCCAGGGCAAGCAATGAGTGGTCGGGCAGAAGATAGGCCAAGTCAATGATCTCGTCATGGGTGCCGGATATCCGACGGAAAGGCTCCGGTGCGGGAAGGGCTGTTGTAGAGGCCTTGGAGGGCAGCTCGTACAAAGCCAACGTGTGGTCAACTTGCACAAGGAGGATGAAGGGGAGCTCTGGTCGATAAATACCGGCAACGATTCCTTCCTCTTCACTCTTAGCAGATTGTTTTGGCGTCAACTCTGCGCCCTTGTCGGTATCCCAAATGCGCAGGCATCCGTTCGCTCCGGCGGAGAATGTGAGGTTTCCATCATCCACGAAGCCCGCGGTTTCCACGAGTTCGAGGCACGGAACGACTTTCCGGATCTTCCATGATTTCGTATCCCACCAGATCAGAGTCTTGTCTCGGCTGGCTGTGACGAGAGCGTGCTGGGCTGGAGAGTAATCGATCGCTTGGACGTCAGATACGTGGGAATCGAGGTTGGCAATGCAGCTCCGCTTGTTCAAGTCCCAGATCCGCACTTTTCCATCCTGGCTACCGGAAGCCAATCGGAAATTGGTAGTTGTAACGGTGTCTGCCTCGTCCTCGTCCTCCTCGTCTGCCGCACCGGACTGCTTCTTCCCTCCCTTGATCTTTCGATTGGGTGCTGCTCGCGCTGCAACCTCGAAGAAGCGCAGAGCTGATACTAAGACCGACGGGCCACGGAACGTGTGTGTGACAAAGCCGCCAGCAATGTCCCAGACCTTGATCACGCCATCGGTTCCTCCTGTCGCCAGAAGGGTGCCTGTGCGATCAACGGCCAGAACAATGACTGGGGTCGTATGAGGCTTGAGTGTGCGAACCAGCGATGCTTCGATCGAATCGCCCTCTGAAGACCATTTGAGCACGAAAATTCTCATGGACAGTGATCGGGAGCAGACAATGAGATGGGAACCGGACGGCGTTACTAGACAGATGTTAGTCTCGGCTGCCGACACACACGGCGAAGGGGGTCACAAACGTGTCAGTGTCGAGATTGACTCTCCGTCCTGTCGCAATGTTAGCTTTTCATCCAAAAGCCGTACTCCTACATGCCATCACTTACGCCCTCAATCTGCGCCAGATGCTTTCCATTGGTGGGGTTTGTGAGAATTGCATCCTCGCCCAGTGTTGTTGCCAGAATCTGCGCCTTGTTGTCAATTGCGACCGAGCCTCCAGTATAGATTGGGCGGATGACGCGCTCGACGTCGAACGTCGTCTTCAAGGGCTGTTTTGTCGCCATGGTGGTGAAACTTGGCTTGCTGTGAAGAGGAATCTGGAAGCGCATGCGCCTGTTTGGGAATTATTTTTTGATGCTCCGATAAGATAAGAGCCGGGCTTAATGCAAGGACGATGCTGGTCACAAATGATTGGCCGCGCCATTTTGCCGCTCTTCAGCCGGCTACTTCCGTTTTGATCACCGGCCAGCTGCTCCTGACGTCTTAGTAGGTGGCGCTCATATAAATTGGGAGAGAATCTGGGAACAACCTCAAACTGTCATTATCCTGCGTTACATGAAATATCTCTCGCTTATATTCGTCTCGCATGCGATCTGAGACGCCGTGGACCATGTTTGAGTGAATTGAAATGCTGAGAGGCTCTTACGCTTCTGGAATCACTCACCATGGGGATGCAAGGGCCGCTCGTGGCTCAGGCCCTGGTATGAGTTGAACACACGACCGATGGGCTATCACTACTGACGCAGTTAGGGCCGGTCGCCATATGATGATGTAGTTCAAGGAGAAGGCGAGGAAGATACGCGGATGCCAAGGCAGCAGTATGACCATGGTGGCCGTCCGATCAATCCCGATACCGTGAGGATCAACAGGGACATCATCAGGTCGCACAACCAGGTCATGTTCATCATCGGCATCGCTGAACCTGAAAACCCTGGCCCTGAAGTTGACTCGCAAAGGCGACATGGGGCCTATGAGGAGTCGGTTGGGTTGAAGCTGGCTTCATCAGCTAAGCGTTGTGTGGAGGCCGTTGGAATCTTTGGTGTCAATGGCCTGAGAGATCGAATTCTGGTGAAGCGCTCTCTCCAAGCAATGAATCTTGCATCATGTGCTAACGGGGTATTTCCAGATCTATAAGCGATACTCCAAGATTCCCTTCTGGGATCTCTATCAGCAGGCACGACGAGACTTTTCTGTTTCCAGAGATATCCTCCCTGGCGCCCCCGCAAACCTGCTGGCGAATTACATCGAGTTCTCGGTTGCCCGATTATGGCTCGGGGAACAAGATAAATTGACTGCCAGGCGCTGGTGAGGGCCCGCGCTATGTTCGTGATCGCCATTCTTGCTGATATGCTGACTGTTCGTTTTAGTATGCACGAAATCTGGTCATATATACGGATTCATCTGGAACTACACATATCTCTCCAGAGACTTGGGTTGATACCAAGCAGTCAATGGCTGCCCAGCCCCTCCTACTTCATCCCTTTCACCGAACAGTCGCCGATTGTTGCTCCGCCACCGCTCGAGAGCTTTGGGCTATCTTCCATCTTACAATGGGTGGGTGGTCTCCTCATCTCCAATGCCCCATTCATCGTTTTCGTCGTGACTCAGCGGATGGTCCGTGATTGGAAACCGCATATATGGGCCGAGACCTTCAAGCGCCTCCCCAGTACGGTTTTCCGTGGCAAGACGATACCACAAGCTCCACCGTCAACGTCGCAGTCTTTCATGAACGAGGCTCCTAGTGAAATCCACAGCAATGAAGGAGGGTCGCCGGTTGCGCCTGTGGATAGCCAGCTGCCAAGCGATACCGGTGGCATGGAGGTTGCTCGTAGGCCGAGCATATTCTCAGCGAGAGGCGATGACTTCGACAGCGATGAAGAGGATAATGATGTGATAAGGGCTACCCTTATCAGCTTTGACGTGGAAGCGACCGAGTCGACGGATGCCCCTCAGGGGCTCTGGAGTGCAGAGTTACGGCCGAGCGTTGCCAATACAGACTCAAGAGGATCTACTACTTTCCAGCCCACATACCTGGATACACTGCTCACCCAAATTCCCGCACTACTCGCATCGCACATGCTCGCCAACTCCATGACACGGTTATTGATGACGCCGTATGATGCGATCGCTCTACGTCTGGTGGCACGGGCCTTCTGCGTGAGGAATGGCTTGCCTTTGGATGACATATTAGAGCCAAATCTTCTCAGTGGCTTCACTTGGACAACCGCCATGAACTATCTAGGGACTGAGTTCTTCCACCTTCTTCTCACTACGGAGGTCTGGGCGGTGTTCACGGGTCTTTCTCAGTGGTACCACTTTACTGAAGAAGAATGGGCGGCTGAAGAAGCAAAGACTCAGAGTTAGAGCTCAGTCATGATGACGGCCCGGAGAGCTGGAGCGGCTGCTCTTGATATTTACGCTTCGGACTGGCGAAGAGAGAAATTGGTGAGAACTAGGGTTGAGGACTTTCACCAGATTCCATTCCTACCTTGACCTTCATCATCCAGGGACCCTCTACAGTAACAATCTCCTGGTTGCTGCGATAGAAGTCAGCCAAGCCACAATCATCTCAGGGCGTCGCTTGTGAGCCTCAACGGATAGGATTTAGGTAGCGGCTTGTCAGCACCTTAAAAATGGCTACCGAGTATTCAGCACTCTGGCGACTATCAAATCTCGTTCTTCCTACCAGTGCTGTCTAATAGAAGGCATGGAGAGAACTCAGAATGAGTGCTGGGGGTATCCAAGCGAAGCAGCAACGGCTGCTACCGAGCCTCGCTATGGGCTCTTCATTCTGGATCAAGCTTTGGTTCAACTTGCTGTTCATAATCATGGCATATTGTTGCCTTGTATTGATTGCTTCGTTGGAGAGTAAATCGTGCGTTATATGCCGCCAGAACCAAATGGCTAGTGTATTCGTCTTGAACTTTTACTCTAGCATCTATCACGGAGATTCATCCATCTCTTTCTACCATATGTGCCCTTTATTATCCCATGCTCTAGAATAAAAAAAAAACGGAAGAAATAGTTTCTAATTCCGCACAATGTACATCTTACGTCTCATCGGGTCGTACTCAGAGGCCGCGAAAGCCTTCTCCTTGGGCGGGTAATCCGTCGGCACGAGGCTGTCAAGGTCAACCTTGTATGCCATGTGGTTGAGGAAGTTGCACACCTAAATGGATGTCAGTGACTCGATGTTCATAGACGTGGACTTGATCTTTTGAAAGTGTAGTGAGTACCGGACGCGTGTTCCAGCGAGTTCCGCCAGGTTCAAACCAGCACAGGTGACCGCCCAAGGACGTGGTGAGCAAGATGGTGTTGGGGTTCTGGCGGAATTCCTCGAAGGGAATGGCTTCCTTGACCGCAATCTTACAAGGACTGTCAGCTTCTAGGCTCAGAGATCTGGCAAACATGAAGTACGCACGGGGTCATCGATGGCCGAAATGGCTAAGAATGGGATCTTGATGGCGAGGATGGCGTCTGTCGAGGAGGCGTCGCGATAATACGCAGATTCAGTGGGATAGCCCCATGTCGGGCATCTAGGTAAATGTAAGTACACCCGATATCCTCCCACTTTGTGCACCTAACTGGTGAGGATCAGAGGCGAACTTACTGAATCTCCCGATCAAACTCGTATAAATAGGTAGTGTTCGCGATAGCATCCAGATTCAACTTGGTGTGCTGCTTAAGCTCCTTCTTATGCCGCTCGATCAAGGATTTCATGGCAGCTGTGATGGGATATGAGTCAATGGCTTTCAAACAGGGGTTTTGCGGACGGCAACTTACTGCCCAGTACTCGAAGGTAGAGCTCTTTGCCGATGAGGGAGCTTGACATTGTTTTGCTGGCAATGTCCAGACTGAAGGGATTCGAGACGGCAATGGCGGCTTTGAGGGGGCAATCTGAACCCTCCTCACCGCAGTACTGACAACATGTTAGCCAGACGGATCGCCTACAGCTACGAAGGAATGAGCACGCAGGGGCAACGTACGTTGGTGATGATGTTTGCGCCGAGCGAGAAGCCAATGCCAAAGAGAGGGCGGTTTGGGAATGTTCTCCTCAACCACCTGACCGTCTGTGTTCAATCTTGTTAGAAGCTAACTCAGCTTGCTCACCAGGCGAATAAGTGGCACCCTACCTGTCTGATATCCCAGGTTGCGCGGGCATTGTACAAGATGCCGCTGGTGATTTTGCTACCTGCGCAACCACGAGAGTTGACCACGCAAATCTCCCAGCCTTGCTCTGGCAGAGGAGCGATTGTGTGTCTCAAGTACACCTCATGGGAGCCGCCCGAGAGGCCATGCAGCACCACCAGCATCGGCTTCGCATCATCCGACCCGATAGTGGCCCATTCCTCGTCCGAATAGTGCACCGTTCGGGGCGGCAAGCCTTCGTCTCTGCCCTCGTGAGGCTTCACGACGAAATCGACGGCAAAGGATCCATCATAGGCCTCGTGCTCGGCCTGGAAGACTTTGCGCTTGTAGTACATGAGTGGCCCGTGTGGCTTCGTGGCCGTCCACATCGTCTGTACGTGGCCATTGAACAGCAGTGGGTTGAGGTGGCATGGCGGCGTGTTGGACTCGCAGATCCTGAGGAGGTCCGTCTCGTGGCCGTCTTTTTCCTTGATTGTCCTTGGGGTTGGCGAGTGGGTGAACTCGATCTTGGCTCTTCCTAACCACTCCATTGCAGGGGAATTTTGGGTGGTCGAGTTTTATCACCCAAATGTCTTTTCAATGAGCGCAAGATAGATGTAAGTCGAATATAGTACAGGCGAAACTCCAGAGACTCCGATCAAGTCTATCTGAATGAAACAGGTGTACAGAAGAAGAAGCAAAAGGGAAGAGAAAGGGGTCGGCGTTTTGTTAACGAGGGTTGTACAAGACAGCAAAGTCGGTGGCCCCCGGCCCCATGTTGATTGTAGAGAATACAACTACAAGTCGTGGCAACATGGGCGTGGACAGAGTAGACCGTACAGCGAGGTACATGCGATTGCTGCTTGTATGGGAGAATGAAGAGGTACCTACTCCCTCAGCAATCGAGGCATACTTAACAGCATGGCCCACCTCCCAAGGCGGCATATTCACCGAGCCGCGGCAAGTGATTGCTAGAATCTAGAGGTGGAATGTGTTCTGTATCTACATCAGACTCGGATCCATTAAAAGGGAACGCATTACTACTCGTCTGTTGCCTTGTTCTTCTAGTGTTACCTCGGCTTCTGCTTCTTCCTGCTTGTCGACCAATTGCTGGGGCATTAGCAGGTACAATGAGCACGTCGTCTAAAACTGTTTCGAATACTCGAGGAGCCTCGGCACAGCCTCTGTACGTCCTAGTCTAGTTGATTCATCTTCCTCAAGGGTCCCTTTTTTTTTTTTTTTTTTTTTTTTTTTTTTTTTTTTTTTTTGGCTGATTTGGATTTCCGGGCATTTTCTCGCAAATCGAAAGGGCTCCAATCAAAGATAAAGGTGGCGATCCGTTTGCTGCTTGACTCGAGTTGAGACGCCAGTACGTTCTAGGCGTAGCGCATCTTCTTCTGGACAAGGCATGTCACGCGGCGCGTCACGTGGATGAGCCGCTTTTTCTGAGTGTGATCCGCACGAAAGAGTCTCTCGTAAGAACATTCAAAGCAAAGCACAGCAAAGCGAAGCAGCATCACCACGCCACAAGCCCACATCGATGCTCACCGAGATGCAGCGCCTGTGCCTGTCGGAATCACTTGCAGAATGAACGTCAGGATGATTTCCTGTGGCTGTCCATCATTGCCTGCCGGGCCCAAAGGGGGGGGACTGTGAATGCCAGGGAGAGCTGCTGCCTCCTTGACGAGCGATTTGGAGCCTCATTCCCCGGAATATCGTTTCGCTACACGAGCCGACACGTCGGATCCGGCCCACCGATCAGGAATGGGCTCGCTGGGGCGGACGGAGGAAGACGTGATATTACATCGCCAACCCGTGGACGAGCTTGTCGCCGGAACCCCCCCCACCACCTCTTCGTCTGCGCCGCAGCCAGGCACCTGTAAACAGCCTCGCTGGGCCCCATTTGCAACTCCTCCACACACCTGCGGCATCTCGCTGTGGCGGATATCGCCCTTGGATGATGTCGACGCTGCATATGACGGATAACACGCAACCCGGCCGTGCGGATAAACCATGGCTCTCGACGACCGAGCCCCTGTCGGAAGCACATGCTGTCTGCCTCTTCTCACCTGTCGGGGCAGCCTTCGCATGCTGCAAACGTGGAGTCTGGCGGGTTAGGGATCATGCTTACGACTTGAAACGGCACTGATGACATCGCTCAACCTCTTCGGCACGGTTGCTCATTGTGGTCTTGAGGAAGGAGTCTTCTTGGACTGCCGTGCCGTTGAAGTGCTCGTCCCAAGAAGATGCTGATCAGCCTTGAAGTTCCGTCCTGAATGATGATTGGCTACTCCACTATCAGAGAATTGCTTTCTTGTCTCCCGCAAAACAGCAAGAGGCGAAGGATATGGCAAAGGGAAAGGCTACGGCACGGCACAGACAACGGACTGATAAAACGCAGGGCCGGCGCGTTCTATCTCTGCACATGATGCTTGCTGATCAGCTCGCTCATTTGAGACTTTCCATCGCCAGCCGACAGACATGGGGCAGCTGGCCAAGTTGCGTCGCAGGCGATGTTATAATGGGCGACTGATGCTCGCGGGTAAGTTCGTAAATGATCCACGAGGATCACAACGTATATAGCGCTTTGCTGCTGGTTTATGACGGCTCGAGCATGTCGTGGCTGGTCGGGGCGACTTGGCCGTGGCGGGCTGTCGTCTGCATGTCTCGGGGGATACGAAGTGAAGGAGGGACGTATGAGAACAACTGCCATGACGGTGAAAGCTTGCAAGTGCATGTCCGGGAGAGTCGGTGGCTTTTGGGGCGTGGCGGAGGAGCGAGATTGTTTTGGGGAAGAGCCGGCGCTGTTTTTGCGCGGTTGAGGCTCAAAGGCGTCCAGCGATGACCGCACAAGGGGAAAAAAAGAGCATCATCACGGCGGTCAAGTCCTGGAGGGAAGCGCGCGCTCGGCCCTGTGGCACCAGGGCCCCATCACGTTCTGCCTTTGCTTCATTTTTTTTCTGTTGTGTCTTCTTCTCCTCCCCCTTCTCATCAACCCTCTCCCTCTCAGCACCCTGCCCTCTCACAAATCCTCATCGCAGCGCCGTCGGTCCCCCGGCTGTGGGACGCAACCAGCCTCTCGACCCTGGCTCCTCCGGCTAAGGTGCGGCGATTTAGCAGCGCTGCGACGCTAAAAACTCAGACGAGGTGCAAGTCCCAATGGGGCAGAAGACATCGCCTCCGCGTCGCCCTCGACATGCTGCCATGAGAGACGACGGAGGAAGCTATGATTACAGAGAACGGCCTCGATCTGGCAGAGGAGTGACGTCCTCGGATCGACCAGGATCTCCTCCCCACGGGGCCCGTCACGGCGCAGACTACGCCCGCCAGCACCCTCGCCCTAGAAGTCCAGCGCCAGCGCACCGGCATCGCTCACGAGACCGCAGCCGGGACTATCCTCGGCGGGAGAGGCCTGCATCCTCGCGCCAGCCCGCCGAGTCGGACGATCTGATTCCTCGCTACCGGGAGAGCAAGGCGCGTTTCTCCGACGCCAAGGCCAGGACCGCTCGGGGCAGCCGTAGCCGCAGTCGGAGCCGTGACCGAGATCGAGACCGGGATCGAGACCGTGAGCGAGACCGTGAGCGAGACCGAGGCCGTGACCGCGAGAGAGACCGTGAGCGAGGTCGTGAGCGAGGTCGTGAGCGCGAGCGAGATCGTGATCGTGATCGTGGGGGCCTTGGCTCACCGTCCTCCTCTAAGCGACACAGGAGCCGGAGCCGCAGCCAGAGCCGGTCGTTGAGCTCGTCACGCAGGAAGCGCTATAAGAAGGCTCACAGTCCGCCACCGCGCGGCCGAGACCACGGGTCCAAGGCCGACTCCAAGAGACGAAGACACCATTCGACCGATCGTCGAGACTCCTCACCGCGTCGTCATCGCTCTTCCCACAGATCCCCTCTCCGAGCCGACGACGAGGGCCGCCACCGTTCAAGGCGGAGATCTCCCTCTCGATCGCCCGCGAGGTCGGAAGGTGACAGGAGAAGGTCTCGACGCGACTCCCGGCACCGCCAGAAACCCGAAGCGCCCCGAAGTCCATCGAGAAATCGGTCCCCGCCAGCTGCCAGCAGTCGGCACTCCATTTCGCATCGTAGGGGCTCGCAGTCACGTGTGGGCGAACCTACCCTGACGGTCCGCACTGCCACTGACGACCGTTCGCGAGGCGACGTCGATTACCGACCTGCCCACCGAGACACCAGACCGCGATCGCCTCCCCCCCATCAGGATCGAAAGCGAGGCAAAGACTTCCCCGAGCCGCATCACGCCTCGCGGTCGGACGTCGACGACGACATGACGTCTCGGAGTAGCTACCGAGGAGGATACAACCCCGCCTATACGCACCAGTCGCACCACAGCAACGACCCGCGAGGGTATTCCCAGTCTCCCCAGAATTCGGGCTCCTTTCACAATTCTCCATCTCCATCGCCCTATGGCGCCGGTCGTGGCGGGTGGAGCGGGCATCAGTACTCCCCTCAACAGTATGTAACGGACTCACCATATGTGTGTATTTCTGCTTTCGTCGCATGTTGCTAACGGGGATGACCAGACAATATCCTCCGCAGTATGCTCATGCCGGCAGCGGCTACGCTCCTGCGGGCCCTCCGCAGAACGGATCACAGAACCATTACCATGTGAATCCTCTGCACTCGCCTCCTTATGCAGCACCCACTGGGCCTCAGGCCGGCTATCGAGGGGGTCATCGAGGAAGTGCCTTTCGTGGTAGCTCCTTTGCAAGCCGAGGTGGCTATCGTGGCTCTGCCTTTCAAAGCACTTCTAGGAACCCTGGCTCTCAGGCACCACCGCCACCACCACCTCCTCCCGCTCGAAGCAATGGCCTCCCGTCGGACGAAGAAGGGGAGAGAAGACACAATGCCGTAGACGCTGATACAGGTACCGCGGCAGATACCGAAGCCACTGATGCTCCAGAAACTGCCTCTCAAGGTCCCTCGGACGACGCACCGTCTGCTCCCGCTAATCACACAAGCACGTCCAAGGACAATGCTGAGGCTTCATCACAACCCACGCCGAAGCTAGGCAGCGGAGGCGGCAAGTTTAGTTTTGCTTTCAAGCCGACTTCGAAGCCAGCGCCTACCGCTCCGAAGCCTGAGATTTCCCAGAAATTCAACGCTCCGCCAAAGAGAGAGCCACCGCAGCAGAGCCAAAGCACTAACCGTGATCGGGAACCTCCTCCAAGCGCTCCTACGGAACCATCGTCGGCGCGCTCCCGACGAGAGTTTAGGCATCCACCTGAGGGTCCGAAACTGGCGCCCAGAACGCGCAAAGTGACCAAGGTCATGAAGCGACCGAAGCCCCGGCCTACTCTCCCACCCGACCTGATTGGCTCTGATTCTGTCTTCTTTCGAAAACCGGGAAACGAGTCTGTCGTCGGCTCCGGTACGTACGGAAAGGTATTCAAGGGGCTCAATGTCTACACCAAGGGACTTGTTGCTCTCAAACGGATTCGGATGGAGGGCGAACGAGACGGCTTTCCGGTGACGGCGGTGCGAGAAATCAAGCTGCTACAGTCACTGCGACACACGAACATTGTCAGGCTTCAGGAGGTCATGGTGGAGAAGAATGACTGTTTCATGGTCTTTGAGTACCTTTCTCACGATCTGACGGGCCTGCTCAACCACCCTTCCTTTTCGCTAGACCCAGCCCAGAAGAAGCACATGGCCAAGCAACTATTCGAAGGCCTAGACTACCTTCACGAGAGAGGCGTTCTTCATCGGGATATCAAAGCCGCCAACATTCTGGTCAGCAGCGATGGGATATTGAAATTGGCAGATTTCGGCCTGGCTCGATTTTATGCGAAGCGACACCAGCTGGACTACACGAACCGAGTCATTACGATCTGGTACCGATCGCCCGAGCTTTTGCTGGGAGAAACCAAGTACACCGCCGCCGTGGACGTTTGGAGCGCGGCGTGTGTCATGGTGGAGATCTTCACCAGACTCGCCATCTTTGCTGGCGATGGGACGGAGCTCAGCCAGCTGGAGAAGATATACAGCACGCTCGGAACGCCAACCCGCCAAGACTGGCCTGGGATCACCGACATGGCCTGGTTCGAGCTACTTCGACCGACCGCCAAGCGAAAGAGCATCTTTGCCGAAAAGTACAAAGACAGAGTCTCCCCTGCCGCCTTTGACCTCTTGCAATCCATGTTCCGCTACGACCCGGCCAAGCGACCTACTGCGTCCATGGTGTTGCAGCACCCATACTTTACCACCGAAGAGCCGTTGCCCCGGCAGGCGATAGAGTGAGTTTTCTTGCACCCCCTCTTGACAAACCACGCTTCATCAATGGATTGACTGGCTAACCTTCCATGACAGGCTGGCAAACATTGGTGGTGATTGGCACGAGTTTGAATCCAAGGCTCTGCGGAAGGAAAACGAGCGGCGAGACCGGGAGGCCAGAAAGGCCGCCAAGGATGGCACTCGAGAAAAAGACAAGAAACGCGTCACGGAGACTCATGATCGTGAGAGGAGCGTCAAGCGGATACACGTCGATCAGAAGTCGGCGGACGCGGGCGGCGGCACTGCTTCTGTCACGACGACAGTTACAAAAGAGTGAACTGGGGGGGCAATCTTCCATTCCCTCCCCGGCCTTGCATTTCCGAGCTTTTCCGCCCCTTCTTGTCTGATATAGAGCTGCCACCTCTTGTCTCCCTCCCGTCTCGCGGATTTGGTATTGGAGCTGTAAAGATGAGGAGGCGCTGTTGTAGTATAATGCCGTACATGTGGCACGAGAGTCTCTTTTCCTCCTTTTGTTCTTTTGACATTCTCTTTCTAGCTTCTTTCTTTCTTGTCCACTTTTTTCGAGGTGTTCAAAAGGGGGGTATATCTGGCGTTTGGTGGTTAACGTGGAATGGTTCAATTTTACTCTTGTGTTTCTCAGGGACAGAGGAGGTGTGAGGTGAATATTGCATGGCATGGCAGTGGGCATGACGGATGCGTCGTTCTTTGTTCGATGAAGCGAGGACTTTTTTTTTTTTTTTTTTTTTTTTTTTTTTTTTGGGGGGGGGGGGGCATGTAGATGAGACGATTTGAAGAAACGGACAGCCTTCCAGCGTCAAGAAGTTAATATTTGAAAGCTGTTCCAGCGGATCAAGGAAAGCGACCTTCGTTCCTTGGGCGTGCTCCGAGGGTGATTTTGAAACAAAGATGATCTGAATACTACCGAGGTATATAACGCAACGGATTCCTGGACAACGGCATGAAACTCCCATGTGTTCATCGACTCCTTTGCTTCTTATGCAACTATCTAGTTAGATAAACACAGATCATGATAAAACATTCATGAATCATAACATCATCAATCATATCCCCTCGTCAAATGTGGTATCATAAAAGCTTCCAACCCTCCCATGTACACATTCGCATATCAAAACTATGCCAACAAGGCCTTCAGAATCAAAGATCAAATAGACAAAGGCGCAAGAGGATCGTTTTGTGACATCCTTTTCAATCCCCGCTCGGCGTCATCTTCGTTTTAATGTCCAGGATAAACTTTTCCAACCAATCCAGCAACCACTTAGGATTATTGCAGTATCTCGTGGCCCTTGCCCTTGGGCTCGGCTGTCTTCAAGAGGTCCCGGAGACGCCCCTCCGCAACGCCCTTCTGGTGCTGATGATGATGGTGATGGGCGGAGGAGGTGGACGACGGCCTCCAGGGCATCCATCCGTTGATCATGGAGAGAATGCCACTGCCTGCACTGTCTGTCTTGGTGTGCGTAATGGCCCCCTTTGCCACCGAGAGACCGACTTGCTTCGGCGGGAGTGGTGTCTCTTTGATGAGGAGGGCGGGCGGTTCTTCGCGGGGCCCACCTGGCGCTGTGCGTATCTCAAGCTGACTCGTCGATTCTTGCGGCCGCGCCGGTTCACTGACGAGACCTGTAGCCGATGTGCGCGGAGAGTCAATGGTTGAGGCGTTGTGCCTCGTAGAGGCGTCAATGAGAGCAAGTGAAGTCGATGACTTCTTCGGCGCGGCGTCCTCCTGGTAAGTGTCACGGCGTTCATCGAGAGTGCCGCTCGAAGAACTGCTGGCCGAGGAATGACCCGAGCCCTTTTGCGCCGCCCGCCCGCGAACCTCTTCGGCGATCTCGGAGGCAGTCTTCTTCCTGCCAGGCTGTTCTTCATCTGAAGATCGACTGGACGATATGATGGTCTCTAGCGTGCCCACGGCTCTGCTGTTCCTTCGGGCCATGCGTCTCCGCCGTCGAGCTGATGCCCCTACGCTGTATTCATCATCTGCGGAGACTACCTGCAGGGTTGGACCTTGAGTGTCGTTCTGGGCAGAGGCATTGAAGAAAGAGGTCCCGGATCCATGGGGAGTGTAGTGGACCTCGTATTGGTTGCTCAGCGAGTACCTGGACCTGGCACAAATCTCGGCAATCCGGTCCAGGTCGGCATTGATATCACCAGCAATGCCGCCGCCCTGTGCCTCAAGGTTGGCCATGAAGCTCTTGAAGCTGAAGGCTTCCACCGGGGGCAGGCGGGCCTCGTCCTCGGCGCGCCCGTTGAGGGGCTTCTTTCCAAAGGACAACACCATGTTGCCCAGCATGCCGTGCTCTCCGGACACGAGCCTGGAAGGGACGCCGGCGACCGCTTCGGCAAAGCGGCTAACCTGGGACCCGGAGCCGGCACCAATACCGGAGACAGACGATCCGTGAACGACGGGACCACGGGACGAGCTGGACGGCCTGCTCGAGGGCACCGGCGGATAATAGCTCCGGACAATGACAGGCTCCGAGTATGTGCTGCTCTGGGCGCCGGTCGACTTGGCGTAGCGATGGCTCGGGAAGTTGTTGTTGAGCTCCCGGAGGGCGGTGGTGCGGTACTCTACCGTCGAATCATCGACCGGGATCGGCTTGCCTTCAGCAGTGGAGGGCACGAGGCTGGTCGGAGACGGATTGGGCTGGATGGAACGCCTGAGGGGGGAGGGGAGGGAATTGACACCACGATGCTCAATGCTGGTCGATGACGACCGGGGCGACGGAGCAGACGATGATTGAGCTTGAGCTTGAGGCTGAGCTACCAATTGAGGTTCGGACTGGTGTTGGGGTTGGGATTGAGGCTGAGACCGAGGTTCAGATCGAGCCTCAAGATGGCCAGACGACGGCTGAGGGCCAGAGGTGGGCAGAGACATGATGGATAGAGAGAAGCGTGTTGGGTGGTTAAATACAATATATGTAAGGCAAGGCAAGGCAGAGCAGGCAGGCAGGACAGGTTGGGAGAGGGATTGGGGTGTTGGGTATCGGCGACGATCGGTCCAGGGTCTCAGCAAGACATCGGGCGCGGCAACATGCAAGCTGTGCAGCTCCGAGGCCTCAAGGCACTGCCGCAGACAGACGGTCGTATCGATGCGGACAAGGTCCCCTGTCTGGGCTCGACAGGACAGGATGGGGGAAGAGGGAGGAGAGAGCAGGATGCGTGTACTGTAGGGTGTGCCTCGCTAGTGACAGAGTGGCACGACAGGAGGCAGATAGCTGGCGACGGTAGCGTTGGCGGAGTCTCACACGGGTATGTATGTATGTATGCTCGTACGTCTGTGTATGTAGGTATGTATGTATGTATGTATGTACTAGCGAGAGCGGGCAGAGCGCGGGTGATAATAGGGCAGACCGGCAGCGAGATGCAGATGTACGCGTGCGCGAGGGCGCTGGAAATAGCAGGCAAAGTGGCAAGCAGTAGGCTGAAGCAGGAGGTGGTGGTGGTGGTGTGGTGATGATGATGATGCCTAGGTGATGTTGCCTTGACGCTGCTCGTGATGCTGTCGTGGCAAAGCAGCAGCTGCAGCTCGACGAAAGAAACAAAGGGAGAGAAAAAATTGACAGAAGAAACACAGAGACAGTCCTGCAGAGCGTCGCTTCAGAGGAAAGAGAACCGAGAATATCTTTTCAAGGCTGTGGTGGTGTAGTCGTAGTTAGAGCAGACCAGACCAGATGGGTAAAGGTGCAAGTTGCAGTAGTCAGCAGAATGAGGGGGCCAAAAGAGACAAACTTCAACCAGAGAAGCAACGAGGCGACGCAAGGCCAGGCAATGAGAATCACCTCGCAAATGGGCGTGAGCGGAGCAAAAGACAAATGGAGTTAAGGAAAGATGAGAACCTCAGAAAAACAAAATAAAAAAAGAAAGCAAATGCAATGCACAAGCTGCACAAGCGCCATGCGAAGCTGCACGACTGTCGTGGCCGCTGTTCAACGGGCTTCTGCCTTCCGGGGCCGGCCGTTTCGAAGCGTTCGAGCCCGTGGCAAAAAGCTTTGGATGAATGAATGATTGCGTGAATACGTACATTTGATTGATGACTCTGCTGTGATTTGACAGGCCGGTTCTCCGGCCTTCATCCCTGCCGCAGCTGTTTGCTGGCGTGTGCGCCGTCTATTGGCCGGGTCGAGGCATCTCGACGTGTTCGCCGACAGAAGCGGAAAGGCGAGAAAGCAGGACAGTGACAGAAGCCTGTGAGAAGCGTGTGGGTGACGATTGGTGTGGACAGCGGCAGAGGGATGCACGGCGTCGAGCACCGTGGAGGCCAATCACGGCGCTGCGAAATGATGCTCATCGCCAACTTGCTTAAGGTACCTCGTTCCCTTACTGTACAGATGCTTGGTGAAGAAGCGTGCAGATGCGAATACTGCCTGATTGCAAGTGCTGAGGAAATATCGCCTGGCTGCAGCCAATTGGCCATAAAGGACATGATGCAAATTGAGCAATCATCACACTGGACGGTCTGCTAGTCCAACAGACTTTCCCACTGCAATCCTGTTTTGGCCTTCCGTCATGCTCTCTCTTTGATCAATTTCCTGAATCTCGTTTTCCTTTTCACCAACGTACTGGTACCCAAGGTATGAAGCACCTCTCTTCCAGAGGCCTCTCTCTCCCCAGAAACTCGCTTGTCAGAGCTTGGGGCGATATCATGCGGGAGCGCGGGGCAGCTTGACGCCAATTCGCTCCGCTTCTGTCGTCGACGCACGTTGACTCGACCGCCTGTGTTCGCTGATAAATGCATGATTCGCAACGTGTTTCAGGCCACTGCATCTTGCAGTCCATCGCGGGCGTCCGATTGGTGTGAAGCGATGCCTTGCTCGCCGTCAATATCGAGCCTGCGGACAAGACATTCCGTGCAGAGCAATGTGGAGGTGGTCGGTGATGTCACTCATGTCTTCACATTTACCATATCAATGCTGCAATCACTGCACAAACCGTCTCAACGTTGGCTTTTGGGGGTTTCTATCACTTTTGGTCAGCTCTTTTCCATTCAATTGAGCACCGTTTCAATTCAACTCGTTTCAGTACTTGACTGACTACACAATGAACCGTATACACCAAAAAAATCCGACGCCGTGATCCCCTCGGCCTCAATCTCTTCTCTTCCCATCATCTAAGTGATATATATACCTAGGTAATGCTAACGCAGCCCATTAGGCATACCCTTGGTTACCATGTCCCTGGGCACCATAGCCCTGGGTTCCGTATCCTTGGTTCCCATAGGCTTGGCTATCGTACGCTGGGCCACCGACAGGCTCAACCGGCGCAACAGGCGGTGCCATCGTTCCGTAGCCTGGCCGTGGACCTTGCCCACCCGTTTGCACCTTGTCAGAGTAGATGCCAGGAGCACGGCGCGGAGGATAGTGACCCTCGCGGGCCTGCTGTCGCCTGTCATAATAGACATATTCGATGTAAAACGCATGTATATGCCCCGGAAAGTATCCCAGAATCGTTAGGCATATGTTGATGAAGACGTCTAGAGCATCTCAGCATGTCGACTTTCTGCGGTTCGTCCCCGGCATCGGGGAACATAGTAGAGAGAGAAGAAAAGATACATACCCATTCCACATCCTGCCACACAGGCTACGCCGAGCGGAGGGACTGAGCAACGTGGACTGTTAGTATGCGCCGGCCGGAAAAGTAGTTGGTATGGTCTTGTCATCTCGACATACAGAAGATGGTGAGAATGACGAGCAGTACGACTGCACAAGCACCCATGATGGCGGTAGGTAATAGGCTGTTGCTGCAAGTAAAGTATAGAGCTGTAACGATTGATCTGCGGAGTCGCAAGAAGTCGCGGGAGTCGCAGGAGTTGAGCAAGATATTGGAGTGCAGCTATCGATTGTAAAGCCCAGAATCAAGTCAACGAGACTATCCGCCAGAATAGCAGGGTGAAAAGGACCGAGACAAGTGCCTTTTCTATTGCAAGGCTGGCATGTCATGGCGGCGTAGAGTTTTAGCCTCTTGTATTGCGTAACGTGATTGCGCGCAGCAGGAAACCTGAGGTCACGCCGATAGTACTGAGTTCACGCAATCAAGCACCATCACATCACATTGATCAAACCACGCAAACCACCATCAACCGCCGCGTCGAGGCAGTCGCGGCCCGCGATGCGCCAACAATGACGCACAGCCAGAGCCGAGGACAGCAGCGCATGACGTAGGGCACGTGAATGACATTCCGGCCCGTGTTTAGGAAGGCGTCCAGGGAGGCGTTTAGGAAGGCGCTTCGCTTGGTGTAGTGGCTCAAACTCAATTGATTGTGCTTTCCTCATTTCGAGCTCATCAAGTGGTGAAGCTCCCTCAGTTGGGAAAGCTGTACCGAGTTTCCCGCCCTTGCTTCCGCTTCCATGTTCCAGTGGAGTTTCAAACCTGCAGAACAGGTGAAAGAGGGGACGCCACATCTTCTCCCCCACGCGCTGAAGACAAGACCGTCGAACCGTCCACGAAAGATTCGACTATCCTCTACACTGTGCAAAGCCAAGCCGAAGTGGCCTAGGAGCAGACTATTACCATCCTATCGGTCTATAGATAGTAGGTGAGGTGAGATGCACGAATATCCACGATTCAGGCACGAGGCTACAATGTCTCATCTCCATGAGGCCTGACGGACAAACTTTGGTGACTCAAGGTAGAACTCCATTGGTACCCAGCCCTTATTTCCTGGTTTAATCGCGATGTGCTGACCTTTATCAGTCCTTTTGACAGCCTCCGCATGGACATCTGAGCGAGACGGATTTGCGCCGGCGAGTCTCTGTCTACCGGCAACTCAACGCGCCCTCCAATGGAATCAAGCCGCGACCCGGTTTCCGGATGCTACCGTGATGAAGAGCCACATCATTTCTGACTGGTCTCCTGGCAGATGCGTGAACAATGATATGCGGGGAGCGGAGGTGAAACACTGCTGGACAGGTCTCACCTGGGAATCAGAATCAGAGTTGTAGGCAACCCCTGCGGCATGCATCGAGGCGAAGAAGAAAAGGTCGGCATCTAATCAATCTCACCGACGCAACTTTGGTAAGTCTGGAAAATCAACAGCATGCACAGCAAACTACTTACTACAAAGGTGCGAGGCGCATGGCAGTTTGCGCGAGACTGAAGGAAGCAAATACTATGTTGTTACGGAGTCTTCTCCAACGACCCAAGAAGGCATCCTTTCTGATATTGTTCTAGAAACAGGTCCGGGCCGGGATTTGCAGACCAATCAGATGAGCGCCCAGCTACCGACCGGACACCAGCACAGCACAGGCTTCGTGGTTTGCCTAAATCCGTGAGGAAATGCCAAGAGACGAAACCCGCCAGGTGGCCCAAGACAAACTTCAGACGCGTCTTCTAGGAGCCTTGCTGCCTCCGAGTTGCGAAGCAACAGTCACGCTAATTCAAGGGCACTGTGTCCAAACAACACTAGCATATGCTTTTTGTCCTGACCGTCATCACGCCGCCCGAGTCGGTTTGTTACCGCCGCTGAGCTGTCCGAGTTGCCATGTCTTATCCGTTTATCCGCAACTCAAATCGGATCATTTCCCACTCTTCACACAAGCTACATGGCTCCTCTGTCAAGTCGGTAAGGCGATTCTCCTTTTTTCTTTTTTTTTTTTTTTTTTTTTCTTTTTTCTTTTCTTTTGGGTGGAAACATCGACACGAAGAAGTCACCTGCCCACTGCCCTCACTCAACTTTGCCTCAGGACGTCTCGCAGAGCGGGTATTCCCGACATACCGATAACCATGCGGGAGCAGATGCCTTTTAGTGTACCGACTAAAACAGGCCGTGTCTAGGACGGGGTCGTCTTCTGGAACCAGGCACCACCTCGCAGGAAAAGGGACAAGAAAAGAAGAAAAGAGTATCATGCTGCAGCGGAATCGTGACCTGCATTGCCTGAATGAAGTTCGACTTTCTCACAGCACTGTATGCTTTCGTTCAGTAAGAGAACCCTGGACAATGGAAGCACCAATTCTAGCAGGTACGTGATCTTAGGTATATCACTGAAGCCTACCGAAGACGGAAGAAAGAAGCGGCCCTCTGGAAAACAGGCCTGAATTGCAGGAGACTTGTCATTTTGCTGCCAACAGAAGCTCTCGTCACCACCTGATTCAGCATGATGCGGCTAGGAGTCGCACACTGTGCTGAAGTCCGCGCACAAAGGACCAAGACGCAGCCCCAGCGGGACGATGCAGCCAATCTCAACGTTTACGCGGGCTGGATATCCTTCGTGCACAGCAACTGTCCCTGGGCCACAGACAACGGAGACTTGCCAGAGAGTGCACGATGAAGACCAATTCCATCTTGCCGCACGGCACCGGCGACTTGGTTCAACGTCCATGGACTGTGATAATATGTGGAATTCGTCTCCTGTCATGCCAGCTCGCCCTCGGTAGTCACCTTATATGTGCTCATGTGCACGTCAGCAAAAGACGCCAGTTGCTGCCGACTGATCAATTTGGAAAGTTTACAGGCCTGTGGGCTTGTCGCTTTGTTATCCTCGGCCTGGCTGTGGTTTGTGGTGTGAAAACCTGTGCTAGTAGGACGACAAGAAGCACGGCACATCGTGCTATTCCGATCCGCTTGCGGCGGTGTGGGAGAGCTCCTATTCCCAGAACTACCGAGGGCCAAGATTCTTCTTCTGCTCTGCTGCTGTTGCCGATGGCTGCGGAGATGGTGGCCGTCAGCTGGCCATGCTGATCACTGACGAGACGACGAGAGCCGTACATATGCGGACCGCGTTGTCAAAGGGGCCCAACGCCAGGTGGCGACTGCTGGAATCTCCGTCTTCAGCAGCGGATTCTGCACTCGGCTTCTGCCTCTGCAATGAAGACAAGGACACGCAATTGGCAGCTCTGAGGCAGTTTTTGTATGTGGCAACAACTGCTCCTTGCCTGAGGGCGAGATTCGCCTATCGAGCAAAGGGGTCGTATTGCGTATAACCTAATATAGATCTGGGGAACTTGGCCAAGGCTCCATGCACATACATGACCTGGTGCTTCGTACCCAGGACTTGGTACGGGGCTTCGTGCTTCGACAGCCGAAGCATCGAACATGAAGTTACGGTGTACAGGCACAGTATGGACTCGTATGAGCTCGTGCCGGCATCTAGAGTGTCTAGAGTGCCAAGACCAAGACCGCGGTGGAATGACTGCTCCTTAGGACGGCAGACTACATTCTTGAAGCTCCCCGCAGTAGATGGTATCTCCTGGACACAGCGAGGTGCTTGTGAGTCCTTGATGCTGGTTATCCAAGCCCTTGACAGCAACGCTGTGGCACACATGCCTTCAGCAGCATACATACTTACATGTATGTATGCTGGTAAGCACCACCGACTCCAGGCTTGCTGATGAATGTCTCCCAGCGTCGCCGTCTCCGACTTGCCGGATGCCCCCCTTCTGTGACCCCATTGGATGGGACACTGCCGGCCAGCCCTCGATACTTTCAGCGGGCTCGACTAGCAGCACAGGGTTGCGACACGTCCAACGCCTGAGCGGGCCAGCTGGGAGCATCTGCAGCGCGCCGACGGCCGCTGAGAGGCCGGGCACGTAGATGGACAGGCCATCGTGGAGTTCTATACTGTACCACCGCTCCACAGCGCCCTGAAAAAGCCCCGTCTCTCGTCCTGTGCCGTCCTGCGAGCAGCGCAGCGCAGTGCTGTGCCGTGCTGTACGACCCGGCCAGGGCACTCTCGAGAATGGCCGGGCCCTGGGGCCACTGCTACTATAGTACCTTGGGTACTATAGGTACCGCTAGTGCGGTCGAGCACACACTGTGGCCGCGGTGGAGGGCCAGGTACCTGAGCTAACTTAGTAACTGCGCTGCAGTGGACGACCAGAGAAAACTGCTGGACCACCAATTTCCCGCTCCGTCTCTTCCATTCTCAAACCTCCCATTCTCTCTTTTTGAGTCCCTCACCATCTAGCCCTCAAGAGCTCGACTTTGTTGTCAACGGTGTGTTGCGCATTCCGGCAGCGCGCCGCCAATCTTTTCCTCCGCCAGCGGGTCTTTCATTGTGTGCTCACCTTCATCCCTCTCTTCTTCGAATCCTTCACCTCTCCGGCCCGCCGACCCGAGCTCGAAGCTTCCATTTTTTCCCGGCTCTTGTTTATCTGGGAACCGCCTCCTGAAGCCTCGTCGCAGACGGCCAAAACAAACCGCCCGATTCCCGCCTGCACTTGATCAGCCGGCTGGGAGGGCAGAGTGACGCTTCACGCAGTGCACGCCTCTCGCGTACAACAACGACCAACCCAACCCATTGCAAGCGATCCGGCCATCGTTGCAGCGTTGACGCCCTTGCCCGCATCTCGCAAACATCACTTGGCCCGAGCCGGCAAACCCGCCGCCATCATGTCTTCGCAGCAAGTGCCCCAGCTCAACATCGACCGCTACGTCGTGATCCACGTTGCGACCACCTGTGATGAACACGGTGTCTACGTTACCAAGGACTCCGCCGAGGTCATTGAGCTCGGATGGATTCTCCTTGACGCCAACACTCTCGAAGAGGTCAGACTCCTCCTCCCACCAAGACCCCTGCGCCACTACTTGGCCACACATGGTTTCTCGGTCGAACCATCGCTGACCTGACGGCATCACAATAGATCACCCACGAGAGTGTCCTCGTCAAGCCTGTCAACACTCCCATCACCCCGCTGTGCAGTAAGTTTTTCAGTGTTGTGGATCTCAATTTTTTTTTCGGTCTCGTCTGTCGCTACTTGCCCCTTTTGCCTCGCACTTCGTGATGCGGGCACAGAATTGGCGTTTTCAAAATTTCTAAGCATGCGGCGTATTGTCGGAAACTGGGGCTGACTGTGGATTGCTTTTCCCTCTGCTCGCAGCGAGTCTGACGACTCTGACGTGGGAACATGTCCGAAACGCTGGTACCTTTAGGGATGCCATCACCCGCTTCGACACGTTTGCTACCGAGTATCTGACTTCGAAAAACCTCGACTTCGTCTTCGTCACCCTTGACGCCTGGGACCTCCGAGTTCAGCTCCCGCGCGAAGCCCGCGACAAGGCCGTCGTGCTGCCTCCCTATCTGCAGCACTCCCGCACCTTCGACCTGCGAACTGAATATCAACGATGGCAACAACACCATCCCGAGTCTCTGCCCTTTGGGCCCTCGATGCTCTCCAACATCTGCGCGGCTCTCGAGGTGGAGCCGGTGCAGTCGAGTGCGCCCATCAAGCACAACTTGCCTTTCCATCTGCAGGCTCTGGCTCCCGCCTCTCCCCGTCGCGCCATGGAGGAGGCCATCACCTTGGCCCGCGTTCTGCGTGGTCTGATCCGCAAGTCTCAACCCCCGCAAGATCACCCTGATGTCTTGACTAGGCCAATGGATGCCAGGGCAGATGTCCGAGCGTTCCTTTCTGAGAGGAGCAAGGTTTTGCACATGTCTGGTTTGCCCCATGATACTACTCAGTCCGAGCTTGAGAGCTGGTTCACCCAGTTTGGTGGCCGTCCCATTGCTTTCTGGACTCTTCGGACTCCCGAGCAGCACAAGCCCACTGGCACCGGCTTTGCCGTGTTCTCTTCTCACGAGGAAGTGAGTCCATCAATATGCCCTAACTTCTTATCTTCCCTTACTCTCCCCATCCCCCCTTTCTCTGAGTCACACTAGAAGAATTTTTTTCCCCAGCCCCTTCTTGCTATTGATTATGTATGTCGTGCCTTGGAACCTACCATAACTAACTGCCCTAGGCTGCTGAGAGCTTGTGCATGAATGGCCGTGCCCTGAACGAGAAAGCTATTGAGGTTTCCCCTTCTTCTAGCCGAGTCCTGGATCGCGCTCAGGATATCTTGACCCCCTTCCCGCCGAGCAAGAATCGCCCCCGACCTGGTGACTGGACTTGCCCCTCTTGTGGCTTCTCCAATTTCCAGCGCCGCACGGCTTGCTTCCGTTGCTCGTTCCCTGCCGTTGGAAGTGGAGGTCCGGGAGAGATGGGAGGCCCTGGCGGCTACGGATACGGATACGGACCCCCAGCCATGATGCCCCCTCCTCACCACGGCGGTCATCACGGTCCCATGGGTCATGGTGGACGCATGGGCGGTGGTGGCGTTGTGCCTTTCCGTGCCGGTGACTGGAAGTGCGGAAACGAAGTATGCGGATACCACAACTTTGCAAAGAACGTCTGCTGTCTCCGCTGTGGTGCCAGCCGCGCTGGTGCTGCCGTCGTCGCGGACTCCGGTTACCCCTCTCCCATGGATAACGGCTCTCAGTACGGCATGAACCAGGGTTCGATGGCCGGTACCCCGGGCCCTGGCCCCTTTGCTTCTGGAGGAGCCTTCGGATCAGGCAGCGGCTACGGCCAGCATTTCGGCGGCCCCCCTAGCCACTTTCTCCCTTCGGGACTGGGCGGCGGCGCCGGCGGCTACCCGGGTTCCTTGAACTCTCAGGGTTTTGCTTCCGGTCCAGTCGCGCATTCTGCCGGCCCATTCGACAGCAGAGCTGCCGAGGCGGCTTTCCAGTCTGCGACTAACGGCCCTGTTTCTGGTGGACCAGGCAACAACTTCTACAACAACAACAGCGGCAACCCCGGCAACAACGAAAACGACCCCTTTGCGTTTCTGAGCAGCGGCATTGGTGGCCTCACCGTCAGCGGCGACGCCCGCCAGAACGGCGCTGGTGCCACTCCCAACAAGTCGCCCGCTTAAATGTGCTCTTTGCCGGGGCAATGGGGCCCCAAGCCCCTGCGGCAGACGCCGTGTATAGATGATGATTGTTTACTCAACTGGTTACAATGTACCCCTTTCGGTATATCTTTTCGTTCCCCACTCGACGATCTTTGGAATGATGAACATAGAGCATTTGACCTCGGCAAATACCTTCCGGACCTGGCTTGCTTGCTATTTCAAGGGAAAGGGGCTGGTGTGCATTTGGTTTGATTTTGGGGGATCTAGGACGGAGTGTCGGATATGTTTTAGGGGGCTGTGAATCGTTTCGAAGGCTGGAAGACAAAAGTGAAAAGCACCACGGCTATTCTGGGTCAACGAGTCTTTGTGGTACAAGCTTTGCTGAGGGAAAAAAAAATGGTTCTCTTTCGCGCTCAAGGGGGGGCAAACATGGTTCTTGGCAAGGGAAATAAGGTTGTGTGGACTCGATTATCGGTCGGACGTGGCATTCTTTTTTTGCTGGAATCCTTTGTCCCGGTGCTGGTGCATAGCGAAAGGGAGTAGGGTATATCTTGGCCTTGTTTGACTCAATTATCCAGTTTGCCGGTGTCGGATGGTTCACTCAGAATAACCTAGGGGGTCTTTGATTTTTGTTGTCATATTTTTCCTTGTCAAATCTGATTTCATGTCTCGTTACCGTCTTCCTTTTCTTCTTTCTCATTTCTCTCTTGTTTGATTTTTGTTTCCAACCTATCGAGTCAATCCTTTCTCTGACATAGGACATTCTTTCTCTTACACACTGTACCTTACTTTCCGTTCACTCGTTTGTATCATTCACTCGTCTCTGCGCGCTTGGGAGAGAAAGGTGTCAAGGTAGTTTGAGCATTTCCTGGAGCGGGGAGCGCGGCGACAAGGGGTGGGGGGCGGGCTTGGCGGGAGTTGGGCTGAATCTTTATTTGAGGTAAAAGCACAAAAAGTTGTTTTAGGGCATGTCGAATGGCAGCCTCTATCTCATCGAATGCTGCAAAGCTGGTGAGAGAGGCGGAGGAGGGAGAAAGGAGAAAGGTCGGGGAACTGAGGATGGAAGGGATTGCGTTCAACTGGAAAGGGGGTAAACGGGTGGTGTCGGTGGTTGGTTACGGTTGAAGTTTTGCTAAATGCGAAGAATGTCTGACTGTTTTCTCTTTTCATCTTTCTTGCTTTTTCTCCCTTTTCTTTGCGTTCTGTGGATGTCTGACGTGGACATGGGGTAAAAGTAGAGTGAGATATGGGACAGGACGGGATGGGATGGGGCGTGGTGGGAGGGATATGTATCTTGATACTCTGTGTTGATATTTCTTAATCTCCTAATCTCCTAATCTTATCAACTACTTCTTCGTATCGTTGTTTGTCTGATGGTCAGGGTCTACCAATGTGTGAGCCGAGGACGATTTAAATACTTATTGTGTGAATAGGTCCTTCCATATGCTTTCCCTTGAACATTTTTGGGTTACACGAGTTCGAAGCAGTTAGCAGATAAGATGTACGAGAACCGAAAAGCGCAGTGTTTTCTTCAGCTACGTATATATAGATGGAGCATGTGTCTGCGTTGATTTACCTATATATCGCGTACCGAACTTCTGCCAACTCGATATAAACTCAAGGCTTGCGAGCAGTAAATCGTACCGAATCCTTGCCCTTGCCTTGACGCGTCCTCGCGTGGATTCTACTCATACAATCAACTCCAATAAACTCTCCCTAAAGAAAAGAGCACACAAGGAAAACCTTGAGCAATGTATGTCTTTCAAAGCTCATCATCATACTCCTCTTCGCCCTGCACATCCTCCATCTCCAAATCCTCAAGGTCATGAGCCATGAATGGGCCCTGCGCGTACCCTTGCGGCGGCGGCCTGAGCTGGTACGGCTGCTGCTGCTGCTGCGTGTCGATGTCCATCATTTGACCTGTGGTGCTTGGCTGGGAGGCGAAGCTGGGTCGGTAGGTGGGATCGTCGGGGGGTTGGTAGTTGAGGAGGGGGCAGTAGAATTGGAGGAGGAGGTTGTCGATTTGGGCGGCAGTGTTGTTGATTGTCTCTTCGTCGAAGAGGTCTGTGTCGTCGATGAGGTTTGGGTGGTGGGGGTTGTTGACGGGGAGGGGCTGGGTTAAGGGGTTGGGCTGGTTGGTAGGGTATGTTTGGTTGATGGGGTAGGTTTGGTTGATGAGGTTTGGCTGATTCATGGGGTTTGGCTGGTTTATGAGGCCGTATTGGCTGATGGGGTTGGTCTGGATGATGAAGTTGGTCTGGGAGGAGGAGGTGGTGGTATTGGCGGAGGTAATGGCGGCGAGCAAGAGTTCATCGTCTTCAGGGTCGCCGACGAGGGTTTCTTCGTCGTCGTCGTCGAATTGTTCCTCGCCTTCATACTCTTCTCCATCTTCATACTCTTCTCCATCTTCATACTCTTCTCCAGCCCCATACTCTTCTCCAGCCCCATACTCTCCTTCAATTTCGTACTCAACACCATCCTCGTATTCTTCTCCGTCTTCGTACTCAACCCCATCCTCATACTCTACTCCATTCTGATCATCATCCTCTTCCTCATCTTCAGCATCGACGACAACTTCTTCATACTCTCCTCCTTCCTCACTGCCAGACTCTTCTTCCTCATCACCATCTTCTTCATCCTCGTCTTCTTCTTCACTCTCATCCTCTTCGTCTTGTTCGTCTTCTTCAATTTCCTCTCCTTGCACCTCAGCTTGTTGCACTGCTTGTTCTTCCTCTACTTCAAAGTCTCCAGCATCATCATCTCCATCATGTCCCTCTTCGTCTCCCGCTTGCGACATGGTCCTCTCCATCCACTGTCGCCGCCGCCCCTGGATCCGCGCCACGGCCATAATCTCTTCCAAAAGCCGCGTGCTAGTAATCACAGGCTCATCTTCATCCTCGTCCCGGGCAGCCTGAGCACGCGCCTTCTCCTCCTCTCCGATATCCGCCATCATGTGGCCACCCAAGAAGGTCTGGTTGACAAAGCTGACCCAGCCCTGGGCATCGCCGGCCTCAGGAACAGTCGACTCGCGGTCCTTGAGCTGCTCAGGCACGATGTAGCCGCGGCGGATCTCGTCGTCGAGGTCCGACGCTTCGTCATTGTCGGAGTCTGAAGATCCGTCTAGGCTGCCGGCATCGTCGTCGTCGTCCAGGGTGCTGCTCCAGGCTTGGGCGCGCAGCCGGTCGTCTTCTTCGTCAGAGAGAATGTCCTGTTGTTGCTCGGGCTTGAGCTCGTTCCAGCGCTTCTTCAGGGCGTGCTTCGGCTTCCAGTGCTCGGTCGTGTCGACGTTGGCAAGGACCTCGGCTTCGTTCTCGATGTGCATCTCTTCCACGGAGGGCACAATGTTCTCGCCCGTCTGCCAGTCGAAATATCCCCAGATGACCATGTGGTTCAGGTGATCATCCAGATTGAGGCCTCGCCGCACCGCCTCCACGGGGATCAGCTCGTCAGGACGAGAGAGATGGGTGCCGCCTGCTCCCCAGCCTTCTCTGTGATACTGGCCGATGTCCTCAATGGGGATGCCCTGGACTTCGTGCAGCGAGTGCTCGACCCAGTATGTGCCCTCGGTGAAGAAGGGCATGTCGTAGCGCAGCTTGAGCTCGACGATGTCGGAGAGCTTGTAGAACTTCTTGCGCGTGATGAGCTGCCAGAGCTTGTAGAGCCCCTTTTGGCCCATCATCAGCTGCACCAGATCGAGGGAGCAGGGGCCGTAGACAGGGTCGTTGAACATCAGTGAGAGCTTGACGAGGAACATCTGAATGTTGTACAGATCGACGTCCCTGAAGAGATTCCTCATCTCCAGCATCGCCTGCCTCTGCTTGGTGGTCGACACGTCCATGAGGAGCCACAGCCGCAGCAGCGAGTGATGCATCGTCTTGGGCATCCGGTGGCCGCAGCGTGCCATGATGGCGAGAATGTCCCTGCAGCACTTGTCGCGGCCCAGCACGAGCTGCAGATACTTGAGGCCGGGCACCTTGCGCACCTTGCTGTCCTTGTTGGGCGACGTCGTCTGGCCCTCCTTCAGCGCCGACCAGGTTCGCTTGAGCGGATCGTCGATGAGGTGCTTTGCGTAGAGCTGGAAGTGGAAAATGCGGCCGGCTTCGGGGGCCCTGTACTCGATCCAGGAGCGGACACTGGAGAACAGATAGGTGTTGACGGTATTGTAGAAGTGACGGCTGGCAAGGCAGAGGTTCACGATGTCCTTGCCATCGAGCTGCTTGCCTAGCTCAACAGCGAGCTCGACGTTCAGGGCGATGCAGGTGAGGATGTCTTTGCCTTCATACGAGATGCCTTCCTTTTCACTCGAGTCCTCATACGGGTCGACACCGCCAAAGAACTCGTCGATGACAAGGTCATCGAACTTGAACTTCTTCTTCTTCATGCCGCCGTCTTCGACATCTTGGATCCCCATGAGCTTCATGCCCCTGAGCAAGCCCATGTCGTCGCCGATCCAGTTCATCCGCATGCTGCCTTCCATGCCCGAGTCCATCTGGGCGAAGAGCTCCTCCATCACGTCGACGTCGATTCCCATGCCCTCGAGCATGTAATTGCGGACGCTCTGAACCCAGGGATCATCCTTGGCCTCTTCGAGCTCTTCCTCAAGGGCTCGTCGCCTGACGGCCTCGACAATTTGGATGTAGTCGAGGGGGTTGCGTTGCGGGCGGTTGCTCGGTCCGGCATCTTGGTTGTTGGTTTCCATTGTGCGCTTCGATTGTGAACGATTTGCGGGAGGGGGCAGTGATAGTTGTGTTTGTGGCCTCGACAGGGCTTCTTCCAAGTATTTGGGGGGTTGAGAGATGTAGATTGCAGAGGAGGGTTGCAAAAGTGATGTGCCAGAGAGTGGAGGAGAAGGAAAGAGAGACGAAGAAAGATGAAGAGAGATGAGGTTAGCGGTGTGTAGGGAGGAGGGAGTGAATGCTCCTGAGGTGGGCAATCCGCTCTCTTGCGTCGATCAACCAATGGAACTGCTTAGAAGCATCAAGGGAACAATAGAGGTGAACAACAGCTCCTGGTGAAATCAAGGTGAAGTGAGAAGAGCTGTCGTCCAATGAGGAAGAGTAGAGAAGCCGGCAGACCAAAATATCCTCCCCGGCGGCTGCCAGCTGGGTGGCACCCACGCATCTCTGCAACGACCTTGGAAGATGGCATCTCCTGATTATCTCGCCGATTGAATCTGTATTTCCTGTACAAGTGCATAAGCCTGTCTCCTAAGACAAAAAGATCTGCTACCATCAACTACCTAGAATCCTGGAGGGAACGTCGACTCCCGACCCTCAAACCACTAGCTCCAATTAAAAGCCGGTTCTTTCACGTCCAATATTACCTCGTGCTCAAAAAGCTCCTCCTCACCATTCTCGAGCTCAGAGTCAGAGCCATCACCCTCAACACCCTCACCCTCATATTTGTCAACCTCATATTCATCCTCATAACCCTCACCCTCACCCTCATCTTCATCCTCATCTTCATCCTCATCCTCATCCTCAACCCCCTGGCTCTCATCTTTCAAAATCAGGCTTTCAACGCTTGGGGGATCTTCTCTGGGGTTCGTCCTCTTTTCCTCACCATTCGCAGCCTCGGCTTTGACACCAAGAGATCTCATCTGCCTGACCCATTTCGCGCGAAGTTGTGCCATTTCATGCCAGAACCTTTCTTCGCCTTCATCCTATGAAGATCGACTCTTCTCCCAGAACTTCCACCTCATCTATCGGTCAAGCTCATCGACCGGCAAGTCGCCATCATCCTTGCCAACAATGGACTCTGCGACTTTCCAGATCTGTAGCAGGTTGTCTTCGGCGGCGCTGGCAACCAGCCAAGGCTCGTTGGGATTCCAGCTGAAGTCGGCCAGATGGTTCGTGTGGCCGCCGTGCATAAACAGCCTGCAATATTAGGTAGTTGGTTAGCTTTGTACAGACAAGGCACATGGGACTAATCGAGAAGCACTGTCATATCGAGTGCAAGAGTAACAGGGGCATGTCGGCAACTTACAGCTCAGGCGGACCATCATCCTGGTCGTCGGGCAACTGCTCTTCGCCAACGCGGGACAGGTCCCAAAAGATGATTCTCCGGTCATAGCTGCCGCTTCCCAAGATGCCCGCTTCGGTGGGATGCCAGGAAAGGGATGTTACCGCGTCATTGTGGCCCTCGAGGGTGTGCACTTTGTCCTTGACGTTTCGCAGATCCCAGATGCCAATCGTCTTGTCGGCGGAGGCTGTGGCAACGAGAACCTCAAACTTGGGATTGAAGGCCAGCGCATTGATGGCATCCAAGTGGCCACGCTTTGCAACAAGAGCGGCCTTGTTGGTCTCGGCAGATCGCAGATCAACGATTTGCAGAGTCTGGTCGTCTGATACAGAGCCAATGAAGTTCTTGGAGATGGGATGGTATTGGACATCGTTGACGATCTGGGTGTGGTGTGTGTATCTGCGAGCAGGTCGCAGTATCCGCGAGTCTGCTTCCAGAGTCTTCAGGTCCCTATATCACGTACGAGGTTAGCAGCGGTGTCTCCGATGGTCAACAGATATAACGTACCAGAGACACATGGTCTTGTCTTCGCTACCCGAAACGAGGCAGCCTTCCTCATGGGGATTCCAGTTGAGGCCAAAACCCTCCGCCTTGTGGCCGATCAGCTCAATCTGCGCATTCACTTTGCCCAGCGTTGCTGGCTGCAGAGGATGCTTCGTCCGGTCAAAGATGAGGATCTTGCCATCAACGCAAAGAGTAGCAATGATGTTCGGGTTTTGAGGCTGGTAGCGAGCCTTGTTGACTTCGCCGGGGTGCTCGATTCTTTGCACGATGTCGCACTTGAGAGCAGCAACATCGCCTGCCTTTCCATAGCCTCCAATCTCGCCTCGTTCCTCGTCGTAATGGTCGGGATTGGGCGCCACGGCTTTGGGTATCTGGACGTCGGCGATCTGAAGAAAGTTGGCACTATCATCAGAAGTATGGGTTCCGAGCAGGAGGCGGTGCATGCGGTAGTTTTTGCCCTCTGGTTCCTTGACGTCGGGGAACCACTGAACCGTGAGAGTGGGCCAAGTCAAGGCGGTACTGGAGCAGATGGGTTAGAGCAACAGTTAAATCCATAAGCATGAACAGCCATTGCTCGGTCGACTTACCCAAGGATCATGTCATAGAGGAACGGACTGTTCTTCTTCCATGTCTTGTACTCTGGATCAAAAGTCAGCTCAGAAAGGCTCCGCAGTGTGAGGCTTAGTCTCGATGGGAACTGGACGCCTACCCTCGTTGATGAGGCGTTCCTCCAGGTCGTCTTCCTCATCGTGCACCATTTCGACTGCAGACATCTGTCAGTATCCATTGTGGCACAATGTGCGACAGGAGCTTTCGCGGCAACTAACCATCCGGAGGGTCGAGCTCAGAACCTTGAGGCGCCATGATGGATCGATCAAAGGTGATTGAGCGAAAGAGAGTGAGATGGAATTCTCGCTAATGATTGATATTAAGATAACAGAAGAAACCGGGCGTGCTTCTGCTTCGACGACAGAAGCTCCCGAGGTGCAGAAGAAGGGCGAGCAATAGAGGGGGAGAAGAAATGCCTGATGTTCGCTGAGAAAAGAAGCTTGAAAAGAGGTGACCTTACCTAAAAGTTGCTGCTAACGGGTCGCGTCGCGCGTTAAGTGACGAGGCGGCTGCTCGGGGGCGTGTCCTTAGTAAGGCTGGGATCCCAGAGCCTGAGCCTCGCCTGCCACCCCCCTCCCCGCTGTACCTCCTCAAGTGCCTCCTCAGGCACGCACAGCCAAAGTACCGGCAGGCAGCTCGCCTTAGTAGAGTCATTCCATGCGATCGCAACCGGTGCAATTTTCGCCTCTGCACCACCTCGCCATAACACTCTCCTCCGCTCCAACTTGGATTGTTTGGAGGCGCCCTTGTCGGATTCAGATTTGCTACAGGCCTCTTGACGGAGTTCTGGGGCATTCTTCCTTTGGGTCTTGCAGGCGTTTCCTCTGTTCGTGTCTCTTGAACCGCGGCGGTTGAATCTTGCCAGCTTTGCGACTGCTGGGCTGCTATCTTCGTGCAGTCGGGTGTCTGCGGCTTCAAGCTCCTCCTTGTTCGACATTTGACCCTTGTACATACAATTGGCGCAGACTTGACCGGCAGCCGGCATCATGGGGTTCGTCTCGCGGCTGCCAGAGCCCCTCGTTACCAGTGCTGATACGACTGTTGTGTAGTGTGCCCAAGTTCTTCAGATGGCTCTCGGAGCGCTATCCCGCGATCTCGCAAGTGATTGCGGAGAATCGGATTCCCGAATTCGATTGTCTCTATGTAAGATGGTCTCTTGCGTGTCCTTTGGTCACTGCAGCGTGCTAATCGTCCCTTTGTTAGCTCGACATGAACGGCATCATCCACAACTGCACACATAAAGATGCGGGCGAAGATGCCACCTTTCGACTCAGCGAAGAAGAAATGTTCATCCGCATATTCAACTACATCGAACACTTGTTCGGAAAGATCAAGCCTAAGAAGCTTTTCTTCATGGCAATTGATGGCGTCGCCCCTCGTGCCAAGATGAACCAGCAGCGTGCTAGACGATTTCGGACGGCTTTGGATGCTGAAAAGGCTCGCGAAAAGGCGATCCGGGAAGGAATAGAGCTTCCAAAAGAGGAGCCGTTTGACAGCAACTGCATTACGCCAGGTTCGTCCCACTCCCTGTGCAGCCGCTCCAGCTTTCAGTACTAACCGTCCATGATTCCCATTTCTATAGGCACCGAGTTCATGGCCAAGCTGTCCCAGCAACTCCGATACTTCGTGAACAAGAAGATCTCAGAAGACACCGACTGGCAAGGATGCGACATCGTCCTATCCGGACATGAAGTTCCCGGAGAAGGAGAGCACAAGATCATGGAGTATATTCGAAATGCGAAAGCGCAGCCAGATTACGACCCAAACGTACGACACTGTCTGTACGGTCTCGATGCCGATCTCATCATGTTGGGACTCCTCAGCCATGATCCTCACTTCTGTCTTCTGCGTGAAGAAGTTACCTTCGGACGAGCGTCCAAGACGAAGTCAAAGGAGCTGGAACACCAGAACTTCTACTTGCTCCATCTTTGCATTGTGAGGGAATACCTGGAAATGGAATTCCAGGAGCTTCAGGAGGAAGGTGTTCTGTCTTTTCCCTTCGATCTCGAGAGAGTTATTGATGACTTCATCTTGATGGCGTTTTTTGTTGGAAACGACTTCTTGCCAAACCTTCCCGGCCTACACATCAACGAGGGCGCTTTGGCCAACATGTTCAGAATATACAAGTCTGTGCTGCCACAGTGTGACGGCTACATCAACGAGAATGGTGTTATCAACATGCCTCGTCTGCAACGCCTGCTCGACGAACTCAGCAAGACTGAGCTAAGTCAGTTCGAATACGAAGTTTCCGACCAGAAGTGGTTTGCATCCAAGCAGATGGAGAAGACGCTCGAAGAGAGGAACGGAACCAAGCCACGGTCTCATAAGAACAACCAGCTCATCATTACGTCATCTCAAAGGGATCTGTGGAAGCAGAAGATTCGTCCCTTTATCTCAAATAGGTCTGATCAACCACTCGATTTGGGTCCAGACCTCAAGGCAGAGGACCGAAAGTTCGTACAGGATCTTGCCGAGTCAATGCGTTTACAATGGTACACCGAGGAGGATGAGGAGGGTAACCGTCGCCTGAAGATTGCATTCCCACCCAAGAAAGGAACCAGCGATGACGAGGATGACGATGAGGAAGGCAACCTCGCTGCCTACCGTGTCATGAAATCCTACGATAAGGCAACTGTTGTCGACGTCACTCCTGAAGATGCCCAGAAGCATTATGATGAGCTGTACCAGCAGAAATACCAAGGTTGGAAGACCAAGTATTACCTGCAAAAATTCGAGGAGTGGCCTCAAGACAAGTATGAAGAGGAGCAGAAGAAACTCTGCGAGAATTATGTGCAGGGACTACAGTGGGTGCTCTACTACTACTACAGGGGCATTGCGTCGTGGCCGTGGTTTTACAAATATCACTACGCACCACTCCCGTCGGGTAAGCGCCGTGGCATTGGCTCATTTGCTCTCTAGAGTTTTCTTTAACTGACGATATGTTTTCAACGATAGATGTTACCAAGGGCGTTGGTGCGGACCTCAACTTCAAAAAGGGCCAACCTTTCAAGCCCTACGAACAGCTCATGGGTGTTTTACCAGACCGAAGCAAGAAGATCGTGCCATCGGTCTATCACGATCTCATGACCAATCCTAATTCTCCCATCGTTGATTTCTACCCGAGGGATTTTGAATTAGACATGAACGGTAAAAAGATGGAATGGGAAGCAGTGGTGAAGATTCCCTTCATTGACGAAACACGCCTTCTCACCGCTATGGCTCCCAAGAACGAGCTTCTAAGCGACGACGAAAAGGCACGAAATGGCTTTGGAGTTCCCCTCAAGTTCACATACTCCCCGGAAGTCAATTTTACCTACCCTTCCCCCCTCCCTGGCATCTTCCCCGATATCCAGTATTGCCGCTGCATTGAGAATATTTTCGACTTGCCCAGCATGGAGGGGCTCGAATACGTCTCGGGGCTGACAAACGGGGCTCTGGTCAATATCAAGGCTCTTGCCGGCTTCCCAACCATGCACACGCTACCGTACTCGGCGCAGCTGGTGGAGGGAGCCGGAGTCAATGTTTTCCAGCAAGACAGCAAAAATCCAAGCATCATCGTCACCCTCACCGAGACCGAGCAGCGGACAAAGGTTGAAACTTGGAAAGCCAAGATGGGACAGCGTTGCTTTGTGGGCTATCCTTTCCTTCAAGAAGCTAAAGTCGTCAAGGTGCAAGACGAACTTTTTACCTATGAGCTTGCTGAGAACGAACAAGACATCGTCACGAGAGACCACAGCAACAGAGAGGCTTCCGACTACGCAAGAGAGGCCGAGTTCCTGGAACACTGGCATGCCAAGCGTCTAGGCATCACAATTGGTCAGGTTGAATGTCTAGTCCATGTTCACATGCTCAAAGGCCTCATCAAGACGGAAGATGGCGCTTTGATCAAGGAATATGCCGAAAACCCGAGCTTGCGCAAAGTCTACGCGTCGCAGACCATCGTGGAGCAAGTGTTCAACGAGGATGAGCGCTTCATCGAGAGGGCGGCCCTTCCGATCGAGGAAGAGTTCCCAGCCGGTACAAACGCTTTCTTCCTGGGTGAATTCGCCTATGGCCGCCCATTGGGAGTGACGGGGCATGTCAATGGAAAAGCAGAAATTGTTGTCTCCATCCCGAAGAACAAAGAACCAGACGTCACCAAGCAGATGATTTTCCAAGCGGAGCGCAGCAACCCATACACGCCCTCATTCGCGATTGCCAAGAAGCTAGGCATCCACCCCCTTATCCTCAGCAAGATCACCTCGTCCTTCCAGGTCATTAGCAGTGCCGGCTTGAAGCTCAATTTGGGTCTCAACTTGAAATTCGAGGGTCGAAAGCTCAAGGTGCTCGGATACTCGCGCAAATCGGAGACGGGATGGGAGTTTTCCATCCAGGCAGTCAAGCTTATCGCCGATTACATGGTAGCTTTCCCCGACTTCTTCGCGGCCATCCAGAAGGAGCCACAACGGAGCGAGATCTACGAAGTCGACCTGTGGAAGGACCCAAGTGTCGCCTCTCAGAGGATCAAAGACATAGTGGCATGGTTGAAGAAGCAAGAGACGAGCAAGTTTGAGCGAGTTCCGCTCGACGCAGAGCAGCTAGACTCAGACGTCGTCATGGCCTTGGCTAAAATCGGGGAGCAGCTGCATCAGGCGACCTTGGAGTTCACTCCCAAGACGCTCAGCGGTGTGCCCCGTACGGCTCTGTTGAAACCGTCAGACGCGGAGATGGTCCTGGGCAACCAGACCTTCAAGCTAGGAGATCGAGTCACATTTGTCGCCGCCGCTGGCAAGGTTCCGCTTGCGACTCGGGGAACGGTGGTTGGAATATCCCGTACGGCGACTGCTGTTCTGCTGGATGTCGTCTGGGACGTTCCTTTCATGAGCGGCACGACCCTTGGCGACAGAGCCCCCATGTTCCGCGGGCAGACGGTCTCATCATCTACTGTGCTGAACACCACGAACTGGCAGGTTGTCTCCGCGTCATCCAAGTCGCGACAGAGACGCGCTGCTCCAGCGACTTCATCCTTTGGGTCCTACGGCTCAGTCGGCGTCACGCAGTACAAGGATGCTCCGGCCCCTCCTCCCTTGCGCGGCGGATGGCGGGGAGTTGCTACTGGCGACTCAGCGCCAAATGGCCGCGGGCGGAACAGCCCTAACCGCGGCGCAGCGCGCGGAGGCAAACCAAATCTCCTGCATAGCACTATGGTCTATCGGCCAGGCCCGCAGGGAGGAAACTCAGGCGGCGGCGATGTAAACCAGGCTCAGAATATCAATCAGGCGAATGGAAGAGGAGGCGGCAGCGGCAGAGGCCAAGGGCGTGGCCGTGGCAACGGCAACGGCAATGGCGGCGGCAGGGGTTCCTTTGCTCCCCAAGCTGGGTCTGGGCGAGGCCAGCCGACAAGCTATAACAGCGTCCCGCCTCCTGCCAACCTTGATGCGCCGCGAGGTGGACGTGGAGGCCGCGGCAGGGGAGGAAGAGGACGTGGCGCAGGCAATCCCCATCGTGGCCGCGACGGGGCGGTGGCTCATCAAGCATGAGGAGACATACGCCTAACACACTGTGTCCATTCTGAAGACTGAAGGAATAAGATGCTGAACTTTTTGGGAGTGCTGTAGGACTCATGGATGCACTTTACGATAGCATGGCCTGTCCTCATCATGCAATGAAGAGGCATCTAGTACCTGGTATGTATGATGCTATAACAATATATAGCTAGCTTCGATTTAGCTGCAAAAGCACGCAGATATCTCATGTCAATCAACATCACATGCGTTCTTCAAGGACCCTAAAGTAACAAAAGTTTTACGTCATTTTTTCTCTTCTTTTTTGCACTGGCTTATGCTCATAATCAAAAGGGGACATCAGGGTTTCTTGCTCTTGGTCTTGCTCTTCGCGCCAGCCTTGTCCTTGGCGTCTTTGGCCTTGCTGTCCTTGGACTTGAGGGCGGGTAGCGTGAAGTAATCGCTGACACCGCCGCTCATGGCCTGCCACACACCAAAGGGCTTGTCCATGTTCCAGGTCAAAAGGCCGACCCATGGCTGGACGTTGTAATGCAGTCTCAGGGTGACGTCGGGCGTCTCGGCGATCTTGCCGCTGGGGTGGGTGATTTGGTACTTTGGCTTCTGGTTCTTGAGCTTGAGCAGTCCTCTGCAAGCTATTAGTATACATTATCACTTATACCATACAATATCGCTAGTGGTCGAGGGTGTATTTTTCGTGTACGGACGTACCGTTCAGGCGCAATGCTCTTCCCCTCGGCGCTCTTCTTCAGCTTCTTCATCGCGATGGGGCCAAGGTTCTGGAGGTGGTCGGCGCTGGGGTTGGTGATAATGCTATCCCAGATGACGGCGGAGTTGTTGGCGTTGTCGGGCCCGGTCCAGTCTGCGGTTACGTATACGAAGAGCTGCTTGGTGTTCCATGTGAAGAGCGAGGAGAGGTCGGCTTCGAGGGAGAAGCGGATGATGGCGTATTCTTCCTTCTTGGGGGAGTAGTAGTGCGGTCTGCCCTTGACGCTGTTTTGGGGTTGGCGAAGATGTGTCAGTGAAGTTTTGGGGGGGGGATTCAGCAGAAGAAGGGCTGGTGTAGGACGTTTACACTTGGACGTTGTCTGTCTTTATGATGCCGCTGGGGGTGCGAGGAGCGCCGAGGTCTGTGGCGGCGATGAATGCGCCGAGGACGAAGGCGACTGTTGTGAAGAAGCCGAAGACATTCTGGAGGCGGGTGAAGGAGCTGTGCATGGTGGGCAACGGTCCAGATCGCTGGCAGGACGCAGCGATGGAGTTGGCCTGTGTTGTCAATTACAAGGAGGATGTAAGAGGGTGAGGCTGTCGGGTCACAGCATGTGGTTCTGCTAACAAGACCCTGGCCTGCCTACCTAAGGTACAGCGGTAGCTTAACAGGACACGTCGCTGGGGACGGTAGCTGGAAGCTGTCAGCCTTGCAGATGGGCCGGCCTGCTCATTGGTTGATGATGGAAGGCTGCGGGGAAGCGATTGGCGGGTGCATATACACGAGCCCGAGGTCACTTGTACTGTCCTTACCTACCTAAGGTACCTATCGATGGCTGCGCTACGATCGCTGGGCGAATGATCCAACTGCTAGGTACGACTGAATGACCAGCCCGCCTTTCCCTCCATTTCTCGGCATCACTGCAGAGAGCGATGCTTCGGCCTGGGCGGAGAGACGCTCGACGCGATCTTTAATATCCCGTGGTGGCCTCCCAGTTGTCTCCCTCCGAGAATACCGTACCTGTCAGGTACCTTAGGTACAGTATGCGCGACCAGTTCTCCGCCTCTTCTGTGATGTTGCATGGCACGAGTACTTTGTTTCTCCGTGCCAGCCTCCCCCTCCCTTCCAAGTTCTTCTCCTTTCACCAACCCAGTATTACTAGTATATATATATGTATATATATATATATATATATATATATATATACATATATATACATGATGTTTTTCTTCATAGCGATCTTTGGGACGCAAATGGTTGGAATCGCTCTGATGCGATAAATGTCCAGCAACAGCAGCACTTGCCCCTTACTCGGAGAGGCACCGATAGAGCTTTTGCTTGAGTGAACGATGCGACACTCATCGACAACACCATGGCTCCCAGCGACGATGATCAGCCGCCCAGCGTGACGAGAGGCGCGATGGGCGACGCGGCAAATCCCGAGGCAAGTGAATGGAGTCGAAGAGGAGAGAGAAGACGAGAAATCAGGAGAGGCCAAAGGAGAGGAGCAAAAGTCGCCTGTTGAAGCGGTCACCACCTCCTACCGAGCATTCACCGATCCGCCTAACCTTGATGGCAACTGAGGCTGTCGTTGCTCTCTCCCCGGCTTTCTTGTCCTGTCGTTCATCCGGTCAAATTACCTTAGCCTCCCTGATGAGCGGAACAAGGCGCGTGGGCCCTGACGCGCTGTGACGCAGTGGCCAAAGCCCGCTAACCCGCGCCAGCTCAGCGCACAGCCTGGCGCTATGGCCGCTGTGGCCGCTGCGAGTTTCTGCCTGCCTGCCCTGCTGGCCACGGGCCGGATTTGCCATCCAAATTTCGCGGACCCCTCCGCTAATGCCTGGAATCTTGGCAGACCCAACCGCCGTCGCCGCCGTCGCCAAAGCTTCACGCTCATGTGCAGCCAAAGCCTGTAGCTGCCGTGGCCCCAAAGTAAGTCATATCGCCTCTCCGGGCCCTTCTCTTGCTTCTCTTTTGTCATCTTGCCTTTTCGCACTCGTGCTGATCTCGTTGGCCTCAGGTCGTCCGAATTGGCGCCAAGCGTCGCTAGCCGAAGTCCTATCGACGCTGTTGAAAAATTCCTGGACCGTCACGCGGACGAGGGCAGTGAAGGGAAACAACCTCCAGACAACACCAAGCCGACAAGATCACGGTTGGAGTATGTGAACTCGCTCTGGCGCTCGCTCAATGGCCGCCGCTCTTCCTTCGTTCCGCTTGGGTTCCCCTGCTGACTCCGTGCAGCCCGTTTGCTCGCTATCTCTCCGATGCACACTCGTTTCCGGATTATGTGTAGGGAGACCATTTTCTCATTGTCTCCTTGAAGCTTGCTGACTCTGAGAAGGGACCGGAATCGCAAGACTACCATGGGTCAGGACCGGCTGGTTGGTCATCACACTCCTTGCAAAATGATGTCTCAGAATGCTGACAGACAGCGGGCAGAAGCGCATCAATGGGTCGGTAACCAAACCAGTCGACACCCTCAGCGCGAAACGATTCGAGGCCCGAAACGATTCAGACGCGCCACCCGCGAAGCGCCTGAAGAAGGATATTACGCGGACCCATGGCGACATCAGCCCTTATTTTCCCCTATCTACCAAGAACAATGCCATTCACGAAGTCCTCATCGACGACGACACAATCGACCGCAGAAGCAACTCGAGCGCGGGAAACGCACGCACTGGCAGTCTAGCTCTGCGCGAATTCCGCAACTTGGACAACGTACTTCAGACGGGGAGACCGGCGCGACGACGCAAAAGCCGGACTGGTTCAAACCCGAGTTCGCCGTTGATTGGTGCGACCAACACCAGGCCCGACGTCCACCGATCTCCTGCACTTCAGACCTCGAAGCGAGGCGGTCTTATATCTGTTCAAGACAGCCCAGATGTCCTTGGTGCCCAGGAACCTGATGCTGGACCCGCGAACGTAGTGTCTGATCTCTATTCACACTCTACAAAACGGGACCGATCGTACTTGCCGAGGTTTCAGCAATTCAAACGTCAAAAGTCTTCAACGACGAAAGAGCCCATCGACATCTCGGAAGATGAACTCCAAGCCGAACCTACGAAGCGCGGGGGAGCAAGCAACCAGAGAGGCGCAATCTCACGAGCCTCTGGCACTTCTGGTGCCCCCACCAAGAACTCCATGAGAGGCGACATACAGCCTACCAACTTTGGGAAGCCCTCGCGCTGCTCATCGGCCAACAGCATGAGTATATCTAGGGCGGTTTGCGGGAAATCCATCTACAGCCGGGATGACTCCCCCCACACGGTCGCCTTGCGTCTGGAAAGGAAAGGAGGCAGAAGGCTTGAGCCAGTATCAGAAGATGGCCAAGAAACAGACGGACTTGCTTGGCTGGGCATTGATCTGGGCCAAGTCCGTCATTTCGGGACGTCGGAGGACACTCGCCATGCCTTCGTCCTACGTTCGCAAAAGGGAGATGCCGGCTCTAAACTCTATCTAGAGTTTGAAAATCATAACAGCCTCAAATCTTTTCGTGAAGCGTTAAAATCTTCAAGAACCGTTGAGAGATTTATGTATGTCTTCCGTATTGCATTGCTAGCGGGATATGACGCTGACCTGACTGCGACAGCGATGAACTGGAAAAGAAAGCCGAGAAGGCATTCACTGAAGCAAAGAACTGGATAGCCTCGAATGCGACTTCCAAAACCAACAGCCGGGCACCCACTGGCGACAAGGAGGAAGAGGATGCAATCCAAGCACCATCGAGCCCAGACCGACGCTCAGGATTGAATCGTCCGAAGCTAATAGACAGCTTAATGCAGTCAGCCAAGACTTCCGAAGACTCCTTGGCCGCTCAACGGACCGAAGAGGAGCATGGGTTCGAGTTTGACTTTCGTCGGTTGACAAGGTCGTACGATCCGCCTACGCGCCGTCGTATGCCGTCTCCAGACACCTGGACAACACTGCATCCAGACTGGCAGGAGTCGTGGCAGGCACCGCTTATATTCCCCCCCACCGGAAAGAATAGAGCGACGGTGGACAAGGTCGACATCCCCAGACTGGACGAGGGGGAGTTCTTGAACGACAATCTCATCAACTTCTACATCCGCCACCTGGAACACAAGCTGGAAAAGGAAAGGCCTGAACTGCTACGCAAAATCTACTTTTTCAGTACCTTCTTCTTTGAGAAGCTGAAGTCCACAAAGGGCAAGATAAACTATGACGGCGTCAAATCATGGACGGCAAGGGTAGACTTGCTCTCTTATGACTACATCTTCGTCCCGGTGAACGAGAATGCTCACTGGTATCTGGCCATCATCTGCAACGTTCCCAACGCAGCCAAACCCGTCCCAGAGGATAAGAGAGGGGCGTCAACGACTCCGACGCCAGATGCCATAGAGGTGGCGGACGCACCTACCTCCCCCAACATGTCATCCGTAGAGCGGAATTTGACAGACATCTCTTTGGAGGATGGAACTGCTGCCGTCGCCGCACCAGGAGAGAAAGCGGATGGCGTCTCGTTGTGCGGTGGTATAGCTTCGTCGGTCGCGCGGTTGACTCCTCTTAAGAAGAGGAAAACAACGGGCTCTACGCACTCCAAGTTGGACCCTACCCAACCGAGAATCATCACCCTCGACTCGCTTGGTAGTGCTCACGCTCCAACCTGCAGGGCGTTGAAGGAATATTTGATAGAGGAAGCAAAGGCAAAGAGGGGAATCGACTTGACAACCGTGCCCACTGGCATGACAGCGAGAGGCATTCCAGAACAGAACAACTATTGCGACTGCGGCGTTTTCATCCTGGCGTATATGGAAGAATTTCTGGCGAACCCCGATGAGGCAGCACGTAAGCTCCTGATGAAGGAAGAACTCGGGTGGGACATTCGTCCTACAGATATACGAAACAGCATAAGAGAACTGCTGTTTGATCTCCAAGCTGAGCAGCAAAAGCGTCACAAGCAACTCGAGGAGGAAAAAAGACTCCGCAAGGCGAAGAGGAAGTCCATGGCCGAAACGAGCCCAGAGGCTTCCTCGCCGCTGAAGCCTGTGGCTTTGTCGCCCCCAGCACCCAAGATACCCGGCTCTTTCCCATCAGAATCACCAGAGAGGAAGTCAGCATCAGGAACAGCTCGATCATCCCCGGTATCCGTCCAAGGGGCCGACAATTTGGAAGGCGGCGGCTTGAACGGCGAAGCATCGAATCAAGTAGCACAAGCCCAGCCAAAGCGCAAGTCACACGAAGACCCCCGATTCGTCAGCCCTCTGTCATTCGACAAGATCGTCGTGGAGCTGAAACCTCCGAAAGGCTTCGACAGGAGCGAGTTTGTCACCTCGTCCGACGATGTCCAGATTATGAAGGAGACGTCAGTTTCCCCAAGCGAGCACAAAGGTAGCTCAAACACGACTGCAAAACGTCGGCGCCGACACTCTTCCGTGGAAGAGGTGGAGGCCCCAACGGTTCGGCCCCCTTCATCTTCTCGGATGCAGATACAAGAGAACAAATCGTCTACCGATTTCTCGTCGTCACGGCTCCCTCGACAGTCCATTGAATGCATTGAGTCTGATGGCGACCAACCAAAATACGACGGCATTGACAGGTCAAGCAAACCGATTGAGGCAATAGTACTCTAATCTGGCACTTCCTGCCCCCTTTTCATTTTTTTTTCTGCTCCTTCTTTTTTTCCCTAGGTTGATACCATGATGCAGTTACCGGCACACATCACGGAAAGAGGGAGTTGTGGGTTCGCTTTTCATTGTGTTTTTTTGTTGATTTATATACCAATTGCATTGGCGGCTTGAGGGAAGGATTATAGGTTGAGCATAGCAGGACGTTCTCTTGTTTTGATACAGCTTTTTGGCATCCAGGCTTCCGGATGGAGCAATGTGCCAGACTCGATGAGCAAATGGCAGCAGGTACTCGTGTTGGGACTTGCATCTCACCAAGAAGCTGGCAGGTGAGGAATATACAGCACCAGATGCATGGATGAACTAAGAGTAAAGATTCCTTGCGCGCGACTCACGATGCCACAAATGTGTATATGTGAATGCATGCATTCCGAAGTGTGGCCCTTTCAAACAAGATGAAACTATATATACAAGAACCGATGCTGTGCGAACAATGTTTTGACTCTGCTATTATGTACGTTTTAAACCCTCTAAGACCTTTGCTTTGCTTTGCTTCCATGCTTCTCCTTCCGAGGAAACCCCCCCCCCCCCCCTTAATCTTCATCTTCACCATTGACTTCATCTCCTTCTTCACCATGTTGATGTGCACCGTTCGTCAATGATCTAGGAATTTTGGGAATTTCAAACACCACGCCGCCGTTCCTCACTCCGTTTCCTTTGTTCACGGTCCATCTTCCCAGGCGGTGGTCCTTGGCCACGGCGGCGACGATGCAGATCCCGTCTTGGCCGCGATCACCGCGCTCAAAGACGGCAATGTCATTGATGATGCCGTGGACGGGCCTGTACTGTGGCGCCTTGGAAGTAGTGCCGTTGGGCTGATCGTCTCCGTTTTCTGAGGGCTGGTCTTCTTCGGGGGAGCCGCCGAGGGTGGCGACGAGGTCGATTCTCTTCTTGTCCTCGGACAGCTTCCATATGCGGACGTGGCCGTCCCAGCTCCCGCTGAGGATGACGTCGGAGTAGGGGATGGTCTTGAGGGCGGTGATCCAGCGAGGGAGCGGGGCGGGGGCGGCCTTGGGGTCGGGATGGGCCTCTGCGGAGGCGGCCTCGGGGGCGAGGGGCGGGTCGAGGCCGTGGGCGAGGGGCTGGATGAAGACGGGCTTCTTCTTGGCGACGCTCCAGAGGGCGATGCTGCCGTTGTCGCTGCCGGTAACGAAGAGCTCGTCGTCGATCATGGCGACGCGGTCCATGCTGCCCTCGTGGAGCAGCGACCGCGGGTGGACGCCGGGCTGGGGCTTCTTGTCGACGGCGCCGCCGCGGAAGACGAGCTGCGTCTCCTCGGCGACCTTCCACAGGCGGGCGGTCCTGTCGCGGGCGCCGACGCTGATGCAGCGCTCCTGGGCGAGGGCGTCAATGTCGAGGACCTCGTCCTGGTGGCCGAAGAGGGTCTCGACGTAGGCGAGCTCATCGAGACTGAAGACCTTGACCGTGCGGTCCTTGGAGCACGAGTAGAGCTGGTTGGTGCCCCTCCGGAAGGCCAGGCCCGTCACGGCGTCGCGATGCTGCGTGAAGACCCGCAGAGGCTTGAGCGTCTCGGCGTCGTAGACGATGATCTTCTTGTCCTGGCCTCCGGTGACGACGAACTTGCCGTCTGACGAGGCGGCGACGGCCAGGATTCTCCCCGAGTGTCTCTTGTAGTCCCTGTCCTGCTGCTTGCCCGCGTTCCCCTTGATCCACATCTCCAGCTCCGGCCGCTTCTTGGGCGGTGCCGGGGGCTTCTTCGGTTTCCGCTTCGTGGTCTGCGGGTACTGGTGCTGGGGCAGATCCTGTATCCTCCACTTGTGCAAGAACAGGTCTTTGGTCGTGGTGTAGACGTACGGCGCGCAGGCGGCAATGGATGTGACGGAGTTTGTGTTTGATCGGAAGAAGGTCTGGCTGGCGCTGCCAAAGGCCAGCTCCGAGGCCAATTGGCGATATACTTTGCCCTTGGACTCGGCAACGTCCTCCTGCAGCCTCTCGGCGATCAGGTCCCGGTCGATCTCGGCGGCGTCGAAGCCAATCTCGTCGACGTGCTCCCTGACATTGTCGAGGTATCGCTCGGCCAGCCGCAGGCGCTTCTCGGCGGCGGTCTCGCCCTCGTTGTCAGAGTCCTTGTCGGAATCGCTGGTCGCTGCGTCGGAGGCGCTTGTGATGCTCTCATCGTCATCCGAGTCGCTGCCCGAGATGGACTCGTCGTCACGCTCCACTCGCCTCTTGGTCGTCGAGGCAGCAGCTTGCTTTGCGGCCGGCTTGGCGGATTTCGCAGACTTCGCAGAGGCCTTGGTGGACGATTTCGAGGCGGCGACTCTCTTTTTGGGGGCGTCGGGAGCTGCAGGCCTCTTCCGCTTCTTCTGCGCTCCGGGGACTGTGAAAAACGAGGACATTGTGGCTCAATCTGCCTCGCCGATGCTTGCCATATGTTTATCCCACCATGTAACGATCAAGCCTTCACAGTAAAGCCGTCCTCTCAGAAAAAAAAAAAGTTCGAGATAGAGAGCCCCACTGAACTTTTTGGGGCCCCACAACTTGCCCATCCGCCAATCACAAGTTGGTCCCGGGTTATAGTGGTTCCGGCCCAGGGCGGTCAGTCTGGCACAAAGCAAACGGGCAGGCGGCGGTTCATTGACGCGCAGCGCTACAGCCTAGCGGGACGAGGTACCTTTAAGGTGGGAAGCTCTGGCTGGCTGCGTCGCAGGCGGGCTGTAATTGATATCGATGCTCTGCAGCTCTCCAACGATACATCATACCCAAACCACACAACAGTCACCATGTCAGTTGCATTGCCGATGCGCCTCTTTGCTTCTATGCGCTTGATAGCTAACATGCTCGCAACAGGGAGGTTCTTCTGGGCATCACCGGCAAGGACTTTACTCTCATCGGCGCCTCCAAAGCTGCCATGAGAGGAGCCACCATCCTCAAGGCATCCGACGACAAGACAAGAGCGCTGAACAAGCACACTCTGCTGGCCTTTTCCGGCGAAGCTGGCGACACAGGTTAGCTTTCCCGGGCTGTGTTTGCCTATACTGAGATCGGCGTTGACGGGAATCGCAGTACAATTCGCCGAATACATCCAGCGAAATGCCCAACTCTACTCCATGCGCAACGAGACCGAGCTGTCACCCTCTGGCCTCGCCCACTTCGTCCGAGGAGAACTCGCCACCAGCCTACGATCTCGAAACCCATACAACGTAAATCTGCTCATGGGAGGCGTCGATCCAATTACCGGGAAGCCCTCTCTATACTGGCTGGACTACCTGGCGTCGCTGGCAGAGGTGCCGTATGCGGCACACGGCTATGCGCAGTACGTGCTTCCATTTCTTTGCCCCGGCATCGCTCCTCGCTTGAGCAGTCATCTTGTCTGTCTGGATCATTTGCTAACAGGTTGCTGCTGCTCAACAGATACTACTGCTTATCCCTCCTCGACAAGCACCACCACCCAGACATCACCCTCGGACAGGGAATCAAGCTCATGACGATGTGCATAGACGAACTCAAGCGTCGACTACCGATCGACTTCAAGGGCATGGTGGTCAAGGCAATCAAGGCGGACGGAATTGTCGACATAGAGTTTGACGACGACCGGATCGTGAAGAGCGCGTGAGCGGGAGAGTGGGTGCTGGAGAGGGGATGCTGTATATCACTAGAGATTGGCTTGCGCTTGGTAATCAATATACGGCCGCTTCTTCCGGCTCATTCTTGACCAACTTTTGATATGCAGTTGCCTGGTTGTCAGCGGATGGCGATATGGGGCAAGGCTGCCGCAAGGGGAGTCTAGTTATCAGCAAGAGTCACCATCTTGGTAACTTCCGGCTGCGTTGATGCACCATAAGAATGCTACCACTTCCCTTGTTTCCAACATATAATTCATGACAACTAGGGAGCTTTATCGCTGTATGATCTACTCCAGATGCGGTAGGTTCAGGAAGAATCCGACAACTACCCGACTTTGCCAACACAAGCCCCGGAGGCGCTTCTGTAACAGGAAAACGAGACCAAGTTTCATTATCTGGGGTGAGTTAGAGCAAAGCTAACAGCAGACGTGGTTTAGTTGCGGAGATGCGAAGCCATCTATTCCCAAGTTTCACCACTGCGGCTGTGAGCCATTCCGAAGGCAGTACCATGGTTTCAACAGAGATAGCTCGGATACGGCCACGTTTCCTCTTACAGTATCGGCGATTTGAAATTGCTCTCGTTTTGTTATTGACCCCTTTCTTTATGCGTCAGGCGCCGTCTGTAAGAGATGTTGTTGCGGAAGACACTAAACAAGCAGGGCTTCCCCAAGTCTTCCACACAGGACTCGACGTCTGCCAGACTTCTGTCACACTCATGGCACTAAGATGAATAGGTGTGTGTAGAAGGAAGCACCGCCATCTGTTCAAAGCGCTCCGTGGATACAGTGGCAGCTCTTGATCGGTCACAGACTGTGTCGTTCGATATAGGGCAGGTGGCGACAGTGAATCTAGTAATCAAGATCTCGTGGGCGACTCTCGGGTGCCTGGCAAGGACCATGGACCGAGAACCCCCGGTCAAACCTTGAATCCCTCCTCCGCGTTACGAGTGGCTGACGTAGGGTCAGCATGGATAGTATCGGCATCTTTGAGGCGTCTGGACGGCAATTTTGCTAACGGATCACGGACTGACATCACAGCGACTCGGGTAGCATATAGACCACCTTTGACTTCAAGTAAGCCAGAACTCCTTGCGTGACTCTCGGACGTTTGGTAGTTCTTATACCCGTAAACACCCGCAAACCTTCTTTTCTTTGCAAGTGAGGAATTCTCTCCCAGTTTTACTTCGTACACTAACCACTGGTAGGTAGAGACCGTATAAGCGACCGGAGCAAGCCCCGGGCGTTGACTCAATCGGCGGGCAACCATGATGTTATCAAAACGCAAACAGTCTGATTTTGTGAGATGGATCGGTTCGGCAGCACATATGAGATACGTACATAGGTAAGTAGATAGAAGATTCTGCTTATACGCCTCACCGGAGAAGGTGATGTGTACATGCACTGTCCCGCTTCTGCAGGAGGACAAGGCGGCATTCACTAGAGTTGACCCGGCACCTACAAGGGAGCGTTTGTATATGCCTCTTTGTCGGTGTAGGCTGGCATCAAGGCCGTGGCGTACTAGTAGCTGTCCGAACGTACCTACATTATGCTTCGCACCAAGTAGTCTGCTTCGTACCGTGTCTGTACCTAATTGGAGATACCTGCGTGCGCTCCGAGGGTCAAGCAGCAAGAGTCCCATCAGCATTCCAAGTATCTGGACGCACCACCTGTCAGGCAGCATGATAAGGGACCCTTCGCTTTCGGCAAGGTGAGGTGGCTGTAGTGGCCCAACGTCCCCGGCGCTGGACGTTCCTACATGCGGAGGTAGGGGTGCGGTCTGGCGTGCGTGGCAACACCAGACGCAGGTTAGTACTGATACTTCAGAGGAACCCGAGCACCGTCCAAGGGCTGCCATCCTCTTCGCTGAGCCCGAAATGACAGAGAAAAGAAAAAGAGAAAAACAGAAGCCACAGTCTCCGTTCCTAGTGGCAACTCGGATGGAAGCCCCGCGAACGTGCCAGAGTAGGTACCAAGATATGTCATCCGCACTGGACAAAATCTGGAGTGCCAACCGCCAGAAGGGAGAGAAAGAATCGGTCTGCCCAGTAGCGCCCCCAAGCCACAACGCCACGGCCCTGCGAGGGAGGGCTTGATGTAGCGCCGCAGTACACTCCCCGGCTGTTCCAACCAAGGAGCGCCCAAGTCACTACAGTCTCACGTGATACAGTACTTGGAGGGTACGGGAGTGGTGGCTTGCGCTCCGGAAAACTCTGCCCCCCCCTCGGGCACTAGCCTCTTTCTGGTCCGCCATCAGACTAATTTTTTTTCTCGCCTTCTCTCTCGCCTCAAGAGTCGCCGTCCCTTTTCTTCTCTTCTTTCCCACAACGCAAACCCTCTCAAAACACAAACCTCTCATCTCCATCTCCCTTCTTTTTCCTTTCATCCCCATATTCATCAAGACATTTCGTCTTTCCTTGGTCTTTCCTTTGAAGATTCTGCGTGTTCTTCGACGGAAAGTGCAAGCACGAGTTTTTACGCGTGCCCTTTTTTAATTCGGATCGAAGAAGAAGAATAACAACAAGGGAACACTCTGTTCTTCCCGTTTCTTTCTCTTCCTGTTTGCGGTCTATTCTTGCGGACAGGCTTCGCTATTTCACTCTCATTCTTTCGACGAGGGTGATTCTTGATCGACGCAGTTCGACAATTTCCTTTCGCTCCCCGCGGACAAAGACTCAACAACATCCAACCAGTCAATCCCCTACCAGCGGAAGCCCGAATTTCCAGCATGGCAGACCAACTCAACATGGGCGGCCTCAACCTCAACGGCGACGGCTCTCAGTCGTCCCCTCAGGCTCGATCCTACATTCCGCCTCACATGCGAAGCCGTGGAGGCGGCAACGCTCCCGTCACTGACGGCCCCCCCGCTGGTTTGAACAACAGCTCCTGGGCTGGGTAAGTACACACCATCTCTCATCATATCGTGGTTGAGCATCACTAACATTGACAACAGACAAGGCCAGCAATTCGCCGGCGGTCGACAGGGCGGCAACTGGAACGGCGAGGCTCCTGGCGGTGGCTACCAGGGCAACCGTCGAGGCGGTGGTGGTTGGGGTGGTCGTGGTGGCTACTCTGGCGGCGGTGGTGGTTACGAAGGCCACGGCGGCGGTAACCACGCTGCTCGCGGCTCTGGAGACGGACAGTGGCGAGACGGCAAGCACATCCCTGGCCCGCCTAACCCTCGTGTCGAGCGCGAGCTCTTTGGCACTGCCGACGACCCTTCCAAGCAGCACACCGGTATCAACTTTGAGAAGTACGACGATATCCCCGTCGAAGCCTCGGGCCGTGACGTCCCCGAGCCCGTCCACCAGTTCACCACCCCCCCTCTGGACGAGCACTTGTGCCGCAACATTGAGATGGCCCGCTACAAGGTGCCCACTCCTGTCCAGAAATACTCCATCCCCATCGTCATGGGTGGTCGTGACCTGATGGCTTGTGCCCAGACTGGTTCTGGCAAGACTGGTGGTTTCCTTTTCCCCATCCTGTCTCAGGCTTTCATCCACGGTCCTTCTGCTGTCCCCGCCAACGCTGCTGGACAGTTTGGCCGTCAGCGCAAGGCTTACCCCACGTCTCTGATCCTCGCCCCCACTCGAGAGCTTGTTTCTCAAATCTACGACGAGGCCCGCAAGTTCTCGTACCGATCTTGGGTCCGCCCTTGCGTCGTCTACGGTGGTGCCGACATTGGCTCCCAGCTCCGCCAGATCGAGCGCGGTTGCGACCTTCTTGTTGCCACTCCCGGCCGACTCGTGGATCTCATAGAGCGAGGCCGCATCTCCCTGTGCAACATTAAGTATCTCGTGCTCGACGAGGCCGATCGCATGCTGGACATGGGTTTCGAGCCCCAGATCCGCCGCATCGTCGAGGGTGAGGACATGCCTTCCGTCGCTGACCGACAGACGCTCATGTTCTCGGCCACCTTCCCCCGCGACATCCAGATGCTCGCCAGGGACTTCCTCAAGGACTACGTCTTCCTGTCCGTCGGCCGTGTTGGTTCCACCTCTGAGAACATTACCCAGAAGGTCGAGTTCGTCGAGGACATTGACAAGCGCTCTGTCCTTCTCGACATCCTCCACACCCACGCCGGTGGTCTGACCTTGATCTTCGTCGAGACCAAGCGCATGGCCGACTCTCTGTCCGACTTCCTCATCAACCAGAGCTTCCCCGCCACCTCCATTCACGGAGACAGGACCCAGCGTGAGCGTGAGCGCGCTCTCGAGTACTTCCGCAACGGACGCTGCCCCATCCTGGTTGCCACCGCTGTCGCGGCTCGTGGTCTCGATATTCCCAACGTCACCCACGTCATCAACTATGACCTTCCCACCGACGTTGACGACTACGTGCACCGCATTGGTCGTACCGGTCGTGCCGGAAACACTGGTATCGCCACCGCTTTCTTCAACCGCGGCAACCGTGGCATCGTCCGCGAGCTCATCGACCTTCTCAAGGAGGCCAACCAGGAGATTCCTCCCTTCCTTGAGGCCATCGCCCGTGAGTCCTCTTTCGGCGGTGGCGGTCGCGGCGGTCGCTCTCGCCCCGGAGGTGGCCGTGGCAATGCCAACCGTGATTTCCGCAAGTTTGGCGGCGGCGGCTTTGGCGGCAGCGGCGGCGGCTTCAGCAACTCCCAGCAGGGCGGCTTCAGCAACTATGGTGGACAGCCTCAGGGAGGCTCCAACTATGGCGGCGGTGGCTATGGCGGCGGTTATGGCAACGGCGGTGGTTACGGCAACCCCGGCGGTGCTGGTGCCCAGTCCTCGTGGTGGTAAACTCCACTGCCTCTCCCGTGGTGCACATCTAGCCATGTGTCCACCATGACGGCTCCAGCTTGAGCCGCCGATTCTTGTTTTTGTCTCTTGATTCATATCTTCCTTTCTGCGACTCGACTGCTTTTGATTTCATCGGTTATTTCTCATTTACGCATTATGTCAATCTGCTTTTTGACGACACGGCGGCATCATGACCTGCGAAGGCGAAAGAGTGCCTTATTATTTATTCGCTGCATAGGGGCAGCGGGTAACGGTCAGGGGCATTTCACGACGCATGTGATAGATTGCATTTCTTTGATTTCAGCATCCTCCCTCGCTTGATACCCTTAGACCGAGATTAGAGGAACTTGACGATGCTGGCAGAACGTGGTGTTGAGGGATCTACAGTTGCTAGATCTGGACATGACATCACGGTTTTTTCATGTTTCTGCTGTCTACGAGGGTTTCCTCCCCCCGCAGGGGCATTTTCTCGCTTTTCATGATAGAGGGTCATGCTATCGCCGTGGCATTACATAGACAAAAGTGGATTTCTTCGGTTCTCTGGTCGGAATTTGCTCGACGGGCTCCCACGGATTGGGACGGAAAGAGAGCTATGAGCATAGACTGGGAATACGGACGGCCTGCAGGTCGGTTTCTCTCCTTTTCATTCGAGAGCAAAGACACTGGGCCTCTCGACATCGGTTATGGATTTTGGTTGGGAGGACATGGATCAAAGGCTCTCGGCTCTTTGACCGTCTTGCGCACATGCAACGCTTCGACTCGGCCGAAGCAAAGGGTGCCGAGTACGCAGCCTTTAGGAACAGGGTCTAGGGAGTTTCGTCCCCGTGATAGACAGACAACCAGAGTGGACTGAGGAGTCCAATGTAAAAAAAAAATAAACAGGTTATTTGCGTTACTTTTCGTGCAGCTGTGATGTCGAATGCGTGCCACCTGTCATTAAACTCGCATCTTTTTGAGCTCCAAGATGCCGTGACCGCTCTCAATCGCGGTGCAATCCGGGTCTAGTGATGTCAAAGACTGGATAAGAAGAAGACAAACGGGCACATTGAACGTTTGCCAACATTGCGTCTGGCTCTCACGGTACGTGATATTGCTTGTCCCCGTTATTGGAAGTAAGTAGACACTACCCTGGAGGGTTCCGTTTCGATTCGCTACGTTGTATCGACATAGTCACGGACGTTAATAATAAACAAAAAAAAAAAAAAAAAAACGTTGTATCTTGCCTCCCGATGCCGAATTCAAGGCTAGAATTGGCGTTCAATCCATCAGTAGTTGGTTGCTCTGAGATGCTCGATGCTCTGAGACGATGTTTGATGCTTGATGCTTGACCTGTGCTCCCCACCCCCCGCTGCCCCGCCGGTGCGGCCGGAGAACCTCAGGCGCTGTAACAATAACCTGGTACCGTATCTGACCTGTACGCACCTCGAGGCTGGGGATTTGGTTGGTTGGGTACGAGAGTACATTTGCTGCCAACTTGCTTCTTTTCGACAGTCATCCAATCTCACCTTTTCTCTCCCTCTCTCTGCTCTTCTCTCTCTTCAACTTGCCTGCCAATTCTTCCTTTTCCGCCCCCCCCAGTCACATGCCTCGACCATCATAGAGGCAGCGCAAGCAAGCACCACGAACAGACTTCACGAAGCTTGTCCCGCGGATCCAGGTCCAGCGAGATGGGTCTCCTCGAGAGCCTCGATGCCGGGCTCACGGGCTTCGTGGGCCAGTGGAACGGCTACTCGACGGCGCTGGTGACGTTGCTGGTCCTCCTGGTCACGTATCGCATCACGACGTCCCGCGAGCCGGACGTGCACCCGCTGCTGCTGGCCAGGCAGGCCGGTGCCTCGACGGTGCGCAACGAGGGCGAGAGCGCCGCCTACCGCTGCCTGGCCGCTCCGCACAGCATGCCGCTCAACAGCGGGCTGGACATTAAGGATCCCGGCGTGTCCAAGTGGTCCAGGGGACGCAATGGCGATCTGAGGGACATTTGGCGCAAGGCGGTTGCGGGCAACGCCGAGGGCAAGAAGGGGAAGCTGTTGACGGTTCTGGGGTCGGAGAATGTCATTGAGCATCGTCTAGGTAAGAAAGGCTTTTGTCTGATTGATATCTGAAGCCGGTCGTTGTTGACTGACTGACTGACTGGGCTGTGCTGCTGCAGAGGACATCACGAGACAGATCAACCTCATCGGACACTACATTGCGGAGCAGGGTGGCATCAGGGTCGCCATCTATCTGCCCAACTCGGTCGAATTCCTGGTCGCTCTCATGGCTTGCAGTTTCTACCCGAACCTGACAACCGTCTTGATCCCGTTCAACGTCTCCAACGAGGAGCTCGTCTCCATGATGCGCCGATCCGCCGTCGACACCGTCGTGACGACCCCCGGCTCGTTCCCGCTCGACGACGTCGCCAAGGCATATCCGTCGCTGAGACAGCTCATCTGGGTTGTGGACGAGGGCAGCTCCCATCTCGACTGGAACGAGGTCCCTGAAGGCATGGGAGGCAGCGTCAACGTCGCCACATGGCAGGAGATTATCCGTGACGCCCCGGCCGACGCTGGCACTGAGCTGCCCCCTCTGGATCTGGAAAAGGTTCCCATGGACGTTGTGACCTTCTGGCAGACGAAACCCGGCCAGTTGGAGGAGATGGTGCGCTTCACGCAGGGCAACCTGGTTGCCGGCATCGCTTCTCAGATCAACGCCATCCCCATCAAGGAGAGGATGACTCCTTCTGACCTGTTTCTTCCCGCCGAGTCTTTGGCTGGCATTCACACCCTGTCCCTGACCTTGGCTGCGCTGTATCAAAACTCTTCCGTTGCCTTCAACTCGGTTGCTGGTCGATCGCCGGACCTGGTCCTGGCGACGCAGGGCATCGCTCCGACGGTGATTGTTGCCAGCCCCTCTAGCTTGCTCAAGATCCACGAAGAGTCCACCGCCAAGCTGAACAGTCCTCTTGCCAAAGCCTCCCATGCCATTGCCACTCGCACTCTCGCTCAACACGGCGTTCTTCCAACCGCCAACCTGCTGTCTCCGTTTGCCGCCGGAGCGAAGCCGTCCCTCGGCACCGACCCGAGCAAGCTGCGTCTCGTGTACACTGCGGAGCGTGTCGGCGCGGATACGCCTCACCTTTCCTCCAAAGTCCTTTCGGACCTGCGCGTCTTTACTGGTGCTCGAGTAGTCTATGCTTTGACCAGCGCGCGGGTGGTGGGTGCCGTTTCGCAGACGGCCTACTACGACTACAGAGCCGAGGAGGGCGACAAGGGCCACTTTGGCGCGCCGGCGACCAGCATTGAGATTCGCCTGAAGGATAAGGGTCCATACAAGACGACTGACGACGTGGTCATTGGAGAGGTAAGCTTGGCATGGTTGTCCCCAAGATGTACTCCTGTGCTAATGTTTTGATGATAGATTTATGCAACAGGACCCAGCGTTGCTGGCGGCGAGACCAACCTTGGCGTCATTGGAACGCTTAGACATGACAATACGCTTGCTTATGTGTCTTAAGAAACCGAGCGCTCCTGGGGAACGGTACGGGATAGTCTAAAGGGGGGAGGAAAAGGAGAAGCGAGACCGGCTACACGAATGTCGGCATGGAGAAAACGATCTGGGCAAGTCCCTCGCAGGATAGGTCAAAGCATTTCGGCGATGCTTGTTTTATGCATTTAGCTTCTTTATTATGCGCTCCAAAGCGAAGAGCGTTGAACAAACAAGTAGAGTGATGATTCATGACGATGGACCAAGATGGGCCTTGGGATGCAAACGGGGAGCTTTCCCAGCAGAATCTACTGACTACTACCTGCCCTTACGTTGGTTGGGTATCATGAGCGATGCGATCTGGTTTACCGTTAGGAAGGGGCGTAAATCTTCATGAGGGCTCTTCATTTTAGCTCATTGGACTCCTACGAGGTTCTACCACTACATGAATTCGGGATCATGTCTGGTAATGTTTCCATTTAGCACGATCCTGACGCGGGCGGCCTCGGTGAGGGCGGCAGGCTATGGAAGTCGGTCCTCGCCACTTACGTCGCCGCCGAGGGAGACGGCATTCTCTTCTTGCATGCGTCTTGCCACGTTGCTCTGATTGTCGGCATTGCCCATGGTCACATCTACCAAATATTGAGGCTCTGCTGGACTTCATCCCCGAGGCAGCCAACTCGAAGGCTGGCCTTGTCCTCGTTCCAGCACTCCGAGGGACCGATGCGATGCAGCGCGATGATCTTCTTCACATTGTCAAAGCACGTCATGACGCTCCCCACGGCTTGACGCCCTTGTCCGCGCCGCCGCCCTTGTTGGAATACGTATCCTTGATCCTGGCATACCTTACGTATCCGTACCTAGTAGGTTCAGGCTGCTCCGAAAGCCACCTGCTGTACCAATTCCTGCCCAGGTCCGCCGCCTCGGGGGGTTCTTGCGCCGGCGGAGGTCGTTGGCAGCGGCTACCAGCTGCGCCTTGGCCATGGGGAAGCCCCCCCTTCCCGCGCTGGAGCCAGAGGACGTACGAGACCAGCGGCTCGTCTTCGTGCCTCGTAAGGGCGCGCGGCCGGCCGGGCAGCCGGGGCCAGCGGGAGGCGATGGGCTCCGGGTTTGTGAGGGTGGTGATTGCGCGCTGGACGGAGGCGCGGCTGACGCTGAAGCGGTCGGCGGCGCAGCGCAGGGAGAGAGGCTTGCGGCGGCGGGCGGGGGAAGCCGGAGGCCATTGAGGGCTTTGGGTACTGCTAATTTGCATGGTGATGGATACTGATTGAGCCTCGATGGGGGTTGCAAGATGAGGCTCTGGGGTGCATGTGAGTAAGTTGGTCGGCGAGGTGGACCAACAGATGTGTTTTATATCGACTACGAATTGCTCGACGCGTTGCATCTAAACATTGATGCCGGAAGCCAACGGCCCAGCTGTTGCTCTGGAGTAGATATCATGCAGCAAAATATGAACAGTTGCCACGTGTGATTTTGGATACTGGAGGAGTGCAGATGCTTGATATTGGATATCTCGCCAAGGAATCTAATGCACCCAGATGGTGATCTTATGGATGGCTCCATCCAGCTGCTCTCATGGAGCGCTAAATCCAGGGAGCTGTGGTACCTGGAAATTGGCGGCGGCACCTGGAACTAGCGCCTGTCCGTGCTGGACAAGAACTGGGGAGCGTGTAATTGGGACCCGGACGCTTGGGCACCCATTTATCAGATCGAAATTTGCTATGGCTCCCATCTCGGATTGATGTCTGTGGCAACCGAGGTTAATGCGTACTCGCAATGCCCTGCTTTCACGATACCAGATTGATCACTCAGTTCACCAGAGTCTCAATTCGCACCGAGGACCCTTTTTTCTTCGCAAATAAGAACTTGTCAAATTATTTCCCAGCCATGTGGTGGTGGGCTAGCGAGGGCCCAATATCGTAGTCTGGCGCCACAAAACGGGGGTCCTGTCCTGTCCGGGCGAGTGGGAGAGTTTGCGTTGGATTTTCGTTGGATTGTTCGACTTGGGGTTTAATTTCCATGCTTAGAAATGCTTGGACTTCAGGCGAAAAGAAAAGAAGCAAAAGAGACGAGAAGTGCCCGGCAACATTGAGTGGCGTAGAGAACAAGAGCGTGAAATGAGATGCCCCTGGCCCGGCGGTTCTTGTTGACGGGCTACTTCTCGAGTCCGTAGCCTTTCCTTATTATTGGCCGTGTGACAAGGTCGACGCTGCTTTTGCAATAGTCTGGCGATGCTCTACAGCATTTTTTCCCATCAATTTCCATCCTTCACGCTCTGTTCAGGCTGTGGAGACGCCCCCTGTCCTGTCTTGTCTGGTCCCCTGTCGCTGCTCTTCCTCTTCCTGTCGAAGGCCTGAACCGGGAAGCTCCAGTGCTGTCCGATCCGCGGCCTTGTTAGTTCGAGTGCTCTCTTGGTGTGAGAAGGTACCTTACTCAAGTACTGGCTGTACAAAGCAGCTGTGCTGCTAGTAACGTCTGGCTTATCTCCTTGGCCTCTCTCCCCTTCTCACCACTTTTTCTCTCCTTTCCACCATCGTTTCTCTATACCTTACCTGATACCCGTCGCGTTCTGGGGGCGTTCGTCTGGTCTGGGGCCCCTGGCTTGTATAGTTTCTGTCTTCTCTTTCCTTGTACCGTCATCGTGCGATCTGGATCTCTGTCTTTACCCGTTCCTTCTGGGGGTCATACCTTGCCTTGCTTGCATCAACCTCTACCTATTAGTCACTCGAGAAGCAGCCGTCGCTTTCCACTCGGACAAGAATTCCGTCGGCGCCTTTTTGCTTCAAGCCCCCAGGTCACGCCTCTACCATACAACAGCCTCGATCGCTCTTTTTCATCACTTCCCTCCTGCTATTATCCTCGCGAGCGCCTCGCTGAAGAGGCACGCGCGCAACCTCAGAAAACAGTGCAGTTACTGTTTATATACGGAAACGATGCGCTCCAGCGAGTGAGAGCGCAAAGAAGAGAGCACGAAGCCAACCAGAGTCGGCTTCTTTCTTACATTTCTCTCATCATTGGCCTTGGAACCGACAGCTTGAGAATCGGGGATGAAGAAGTTTTCCAAAATCCTCTCGCGGCGGCTCGGGCGGTCTGGCGGAGGCGAGGATCACGGCCGTTGGGACGGGGGAGGACATGAGTCCTCGCCCGACTTCCACCAGCTGTCGTCAAGGCGGTGGCGGAGCGGCGACGATGGACTGGTCATGAATGGCGAGCATCACAGCCGCTTCTTCACCAAGGAGGTCCCCAGATACGGCGCGGGGAGGATCCTGGCCGACGGGAGCGACGACGCGGGGCAGCTGTGCGACGTCTGCCAGGATATCGATTTTGCGCGGCTTCTGGACTGGCAGCCGGGAGACCCCAGGCCGTGGGTGTCGCTGGCCCACTGCTTGAGGCTACAGCTGCCCGAGGACGACAACAACGAGGACGATGAGCCGGGCAATGGTAGCCTGGAGACGGCGTCGGAAACGGAAGAGATTGGCGACGAGGAGAGGCGGAGAAGGCAAAGGAGGAGGACAAGGCGAAATCTGTGCCCGTGGTGCGTCTTCTTCCGCTCCATGATCACCACGGTGCCGGAGGGAGACGAGAACAACGGCGCAGACGGCCGAGACGACAGAGCCTTGAAGACCAAGTTCACGCCGTATCTGCGCATTCGAATGGCCTTTGAGCGACTTGGCAGTGGGGAGAAGCATCCACTAGGGAGGTCCGTGCTATTCGAAGTCACGACAAGGAATCGATCCCTTCCGTGGGGTTACATCGTCAAGGCTGCACCGCCACTCGAGGAGAGTGTAGAGGCGGAAGATGCGGAAGCAGACGCCCAGGCAAGGACAGAGGCGGAGCAAGAGGCGGAAACAGAACCGGATGCAGAATCAGGCATAGAGGCAAGCATCACACAGGGAGGCGTAGACACGGGGACCGACTCGGGAGTCGAGGCCGACGTTGACCTGAACGAGGAGGCCCTATCGGAAATCAAACCAAGGGCCAGGACGGGAGGAGATGCTGACCGCCAGGCTGAGACGAAACAGATTGGCCGTGCCAAATACAAGAGAAGCGACAGGCGACAAGACGAACCGAGGGAGATTCGGGGCCGGGAGATATCACCACTGCTTCGTCTGCCGCTGGTAAAGAGTTGGATCGACTTTTGCGACGAAAATCATGCTGCCGAGCCCTGTTCTGTCAAACATCGACCCTTGGTCAAGGGACTGAAACTGATCGACTGCGAGGAGAACCGAGTCATTCTCGCAGAGCAGTTATCGGCAGCGTCGCCCCATGATGAGCTGTTAGACGACAGAAGCCACCCCGGCACCCGCAACAGCCACGATAAGGGCGCCCGATGCCAGAACGTCGACTATGTCACGCTCAGCTATGTCTCGGGGGAATGTTCTAGCCATGCGGATACAGAGCTCGACGACGACCATCTTCTACCGGACCATCTCCCGAAGCTGATTGCCGACGCCATTTCCACCACCACGGGCCTTGGGTACCGCTACCTCTGGGTAGACCGGTACTGTATGCCCGCAAAAGGAGATGCCGAAAGAGCATCAGAACGCCAGCAGCAGCTCAGCCTCATTGGTCAGATATTCAGCCATTCAACGCTGACTCTCGTCGTGGCCGCGGGAGAAGGCGTCGAACACGGCATTGCCGGAGTTAGCGTGCCGCGCGAGGAGCAGCTGTCGATTCAAACAGAGACGGAGCTCTTCACCACGTCTCTGCTCCGCCCAGACCTCGAGATTGCTTCGTCGAAGTGGGCGTCTCGGGCATGGACATACCAGGAGGGTCTCTTGTCGCGACGGCGCCTCGTCTTCACGCCCTCGCAGGTCTACTTCCAGTGCCAGGCTGTACACTGCCACGAGAGCCTTGCCCTGCCCCTGACATACGCACCGGGGCTGAACCTTGGCCGTGCGTTTCCACCTTCCACCGAGGCCGCTCTCCATCCCACCAGATTCAAGAACCATGTCAAAGCCTACCTGGCCAAGAGCCTCACCCACACCGACGACCATCTAGACGCCTTCAGGGGCCTGCTCCACGAATACTCACGGCGGGAGAGGCTGCCTGTAGAGCATTTGCTCGGCCTGCCCCTATTTCACCCGGACGACTTTTCCAAGCACAAGGTCGTCAGCCAAACGGACCGCCTGGCTGTCGCCTTGGGATGGATGCCCGTCCGCACACTCCCCTCCTCTTCCATCTCCTCCTCCACCACTTCTTCCTATGACGACCTCCTGCATAACCCCGTCGTCGACCCTTATTCCCTCATCGACTCCCCTTGCCCCTTTCCTTCATGGACCTGGCTCGCGTGGCGACCCAACCAGACGACGTACAGCTACAATACCCCCAGCTACACATTAAACTTTAATCTCGTCGATGATAACTCTCCTCTTCTTGACGGCGTGTCGGCCGCCCCTGGGATGGAAATCTCCGTCGGCTTCGGCGACGGCATGGTCCTCTCGTGGGAGATTGACGGCGACGCCATCGCCCGCAAGGCCGACAAGATCGAGATGCTGCGCGTCAAGACCTTTTGCTTCGACCTGGCCGTGAAAAGCACCAGCGGCGTCCTGGGAGCCCATCCCAGCCTCGCCCTGGCCGAACCGGCGGCCTCGATCCTGGGCAGATCTGCCTCCGAGTCCATAGACGCCTGGATCCGCCGCTCCTCCGTCGCCGTCCTCCCAGCCTCTGCCGACGAAGCGCCGGCCGAGCCCGAGTACCACCTCGTCGGCGTCCTCATCTCGGGACGGCACTGGAAGTCCAACTCCGTGGTCCATCGCCCCACGGGAGCAGGAAGCGCCACCATCACGACCCCGTCCACGGCTACGGCCACGGCACTGATATGCGGGCGCAGAAATTGGGATCCGGAGGGCCAGTTGATTCGTCTGGGGGCGCTAAGCATAGCGTATGACGGGTTGGTGCCTGCGGCGGACGAGGCGGACGCGTCGATTATGAAGGGGGTTGATGCGCGGAGCGGGGAGAAGAGGGATTTGAGGGTACGGATGCGCGAGTTGGATATTTATTGATTTGAGGGGCTGTGCATCATTGAAGGACAAGGATGGTGTAATAATATGACTTGAGATGTACGAATGTAGATACCTATCTGTGTATGGCTGAGGATATGAGCATAGATCTACAGATGAGACGGCATTGACTATATCGAGGTCATGGCATGTATACCCTCATATATCCGTCTTCTGACCCAGCATTTGTCGAGGGATATATATCCTCATAAATCGTCCGTCTTATGCTCCATTACTGCTGACGACACAACCAAAATTCACCATCCCTTATCCAGCAATAACTAAATCACTCCCCCTTATTCAATCCATCTCCAACATAGCCCTCACAGACAAATCATTCTGCACCCACCCCACGATCCGACTCGCCACATCGCCCACCAGCCCATCATAATGCGGCCCGGGCAAGAACAGCGCGCAGTGCGCAGTCACCTCGTCCATGCCGTCCATGTACACGCTCACCCACGTCGGGTCCGCGACGACGCCGTCCCTCTTGGCGGGCGTGTTGCAGAACTTGCGCAGCTTCTTGGGCTTGCTCGCGGGCGGCATTTCGGGCTCCGTCTCGGGCATCTTCTCGGGGGTGGTAGCGGTGGTGCTGGCGGCGGCGCTCTTGGATTCGCTTTCGAGGTGTTTCGCTAGGGCGGCGTCGTCCTTGTTCTGCCGCTTCTTTTCCGCTTTGATGGCTCTTTGTGTTTCTTTTTCTAGCCGTCGTTTTTCTTGTTCGGATTTCTGCTTTTGTTTCTTTGTGTCCTTTTCTAGCTTGTCTGCGTCCTTTTGGGCCTTCTTTTGGCGCTTCTCGAGGAGTTTCTCGCGTTCGTGGAGGGCCTTTGTGCGGTCTTTGACGGCGTTCTCGTAGGCTTTTTGAAGGCGGCTGAATTCCTTTTCCGCTTGCTTGCGTGAATCTTTGCCTGTGTATTGTGAGAGATCGAGCTGTTGAGGGGGTGGAGGGAGATCGGGGATCGGAGGGAGGTCGGGCTCTGGGGAGGCGGGTGTTTGTTCGGACAGGCCCTTCTTTTCATACACTGCACCCTCAGGGGAAGGAGATAGCCAGTCTGAATTGGTCGTTATCGTTGTTTCTAAACTCTGATCCACATCTTGTTCATCCTCATCCATAGGGATTGGCTCAATCTCCTGCATAGACAGCCGACTAAGATCGGGAGATGAAGTCGGTTTCTCCAACTCAGAATCCGATTCATCATTGATACTGATCTCCTCAATCGGTACCGAAGCTGATACTGGACCATCCATGTCTTTTCCTTGAGCCGGAGTGCTGGGTTTCGGCAGATCGATAGAGGCAGAGTCTCTTTGATTGTCGTCTGGCGTTGTGAGGACAATGTCGACAAGCTTTTTGTCTACCTCATCTGCAAGATTTCTCTCGGATACGGTAGTCGCTGAGAGATCGACCTGGCTTATATCACGACTGTCTTTAGCTGAGACTACTGGCTTAGGGCGTCCAGGAGCCAGCGTGTAGTAGTTTAGGAAGCGGACTCGAGGATGTGAACTGTCGGATAAACCGTCGCTTAAAGCTTGGAGGTCGTCGACATCTTCGAGAGCGCGAATCTGGTTGTATCGGGACATCAGCCCACGGTAGTCGGCGAGACATCCGCCGAATTCCAGGTGAGAGGCAACGTGATGACCCATGGCAGTGAAAATGCCTTCAGACCAATGCTTAGTGCCAAAGTTGAGCATGCGGGTAAGGAACGGCTGCTCTCGGAATGGCGCATCATTAAAGTAAGGGGGATCAAAGTTGGGATCCCTTGGCTCTCTCGGTGGGCTATCAATAGATGTAGCAGAGGAGGAGAATTGTGAACCAGCGAATTGAGCTTCTGGGGCAGACGATGAGTTGGCGCCCTGGCTGGGCGACGCTGGTGCGGGCTGGAAGAGACTTGCAAGTCCTGAGGCTACGATGCCTGGATGGAGTCCTAAAAAGGGGGAATCTAAGGACAGAGTTCCTAAGATATGGTGCTTGAACGGGTGCTGGCTGGGGGCGTGTCGATTTGGCTATAGCGGTGCACAAGAATTAGAACGGAGAGTTGCCCATTGCCACAGGGCTTCATCATACACAGGTATCGGGATGGCTTACCATGAGAACCATCTCGGCAGCTAGGAGCCCCCCCATGGAGTGGCCGATGAGGATGACATCGGTGTTTGGTGATTCGTGAGGCTCCAACCAAGCGCTGAAATTATCCCTCGCAACCTCTATAGCCTTGTATGTCTTGTACCTGGGATACAGTTTGGAATGAACGACATGCGTTTCGGATAGGGCTTCACGCAAGTAGTTGTGGACATGGGCAGGGAATGAGTGAAAGGACTGGTCATTGCCGTAGAAGCCATGGATGTAGACCAATAGCAAAGTTCGTCTGGTGTCCGAGCTGGACTCTGAGGGCGCCAGAGACTGTGATGACGAGGCACGGGGATCCTTGGAGCGCAGGATTTGAGCGTCGCGGGGAATCTCATAGCTCTGAGAAGCCGGCGCGATCCGGGACTCGTCCACAACCGAGTAGGGAGGTGGCGGAGGTAATTGGGAGTTGTTCCTAGGCGGCAGGGGAGGTGGCGGAGGCAGCTGGGAAACGGCTCGTTCTGGTAGGGGCGGTGGTGATGCCATGGCGTTGGATAGAGGAATATGAAGCTGACTATGTATGGAGCCGTTGGCCCAATATGCGCAGACGACGGTGATTGGACTTGGGCGTTTGGTGCTGACGGAAGACGCTGTAGCAAGGTAATGCTGATGACGACTGGGATTGCGTAAGGATAGTCGTCGTTACTGCGGTCGTAACGTCGTCGCGGATGTACAGAAAGAGCACAGCTTCATCGTCGTCGTCATCGTCGGTGAAACAGCGTCGAAAGACCGGCGACGGCACAGACGGAACCGGGATACGGTCAGAGAGGCCCGGAGCGGGGAGTGACGAGACGAGGTTGGAGATGGATGCCGAAATGCAGGCGGATGGCGGGGTTGGCGCTTGTGTGCTGGATGAGTGCTCCGCTAGTGTACCCGTACTTGGAAGACAGCTACATGGCCTTCGTAGCCCCATTGTGTGCTGATAGAGGTACCATCAATCAGAGGTTGGAGGCTTCGAGGTGCTAATAGCGGGAGACTTTAGAGTCACCAGGCGCTGTATCCAGGAGGCTTCAGCGTGCTGGGACCTGGTGCCTGAGCGGGCGCTCAGGTACAGGTACGAGGTCACGGACTAGGCCGCATGCAGCAGCAGCGGAAATGGAATGAAGCCACTCACTGCATGGTGCCTGCATTTTTACTTTACATGGGCCATGTGAGGGTGGGGCAAGCGTCTCAGCAAGCCTCAGTTTGGGGGGCCAATGGAAGACCGAGATAGAGCACCAACTGCAAACAATTGAACCTGGACTGAAGCTGCGGGGAGGTATCGAACGAGAACGAGATACAGACAGAAAGACACTGGACGCACTCGGTACAGCTGACGGCAGCGCGTTGCAGCTGATTTCAACGAAAGCAGTATGCGTAAGAGGGATGCAGATGCTTGCTAACGTTACATATCGAGGCCATCGCAATCATTTCAAGTGGAAAGGAGCAACGGGCTGGTTATTCCGTCATTCCGGGGCCCACGCCTCTGCCACGACCCTGGTTCATGGCCCACGCGTTGCGCAGTCAGGCGTCTTTGTTGCTGCGTGGAATTTGGATCGCCATTGTTTGACGCAAACAGCTGCTGGCACGTTGTCCGTGCTGCATTCACATGAATGCGTTTGGTCGAGTACAGAGCACTCCAATACCAAGGTAGGTAAGTCTCTGGCTGTATGCTGATAGCTTGAGACATGTATTACCACTCATCGTACTGCCCGTGGCTGTGATGCAGTCGCCATGAATGTGGTTTCATCGTCTACAAGAACGGGCTCATCAGCCTAGCGGTACCTGCAGATTGACCAGGAGCACAGCGATGGCTCCTAGTCTCCGCCGTTCCTTCGTCGTGCAGCCTCCAATCTGCAGTGCTAGGGATGCATTGATGCCACACAGCGCACTAGCAGGGTTTCCCATTGCTTGCTTGCTCAGTATCAGCAAGGCACCCTGAGCAAACGACGAGCGGCATGCCAAACCGCAAGCCGGAGATACCGCAGGAGAGGAGAAGAAAAGTATACATGAATTTTTCGAAGCAATAGCTTGTCCTTGTGGCACGATACTGAGTGATATGACTCATGGCATTCTTAACCTTTGCTGTATGAAGCTGTACGATGGACATTTTTCGTGATAAGCCGAAGCTTGACAGCACCTCATTAATTCTCTTGCAGCTACGAATGTCTACCAACAAGAGCAGTCCAATCTTCATGACGGAGAATTGTCGGTCATGTGGTGGCATTTCACCGCTTGCATTCTTCTCTTTGCCAGTGTAGAGCTCCTCTACTGTTGTACTTGTAGGCCCATCACAACGAGGATGCAATATGGAGGCATTGTGATTAGCGACGAGAGGTGCCCCATCTGACTATTGTAGGTAGATAAATTAGATTTTCATCACGAGGCCTTGCCAATGATCTCTTAGACGGCGTCGGCCACTCATCAATGCACTTACACGCATCTACCATCACGCACCGCCGAAATTCGCGCACATGCACTAACAAACGTTATTTCTCGCTGAAGAAGCCCAACAGACGGAACAGGTAAGTGCTACTGGAAGCAACTGGTTCTTTATCAGTTTGACTCCCGTCGCCTCTACTGTTCAAGTGCTGGAAGGTGCTCGCCCCTCTCGGACCTGCATCGCCTGGTGTGTCTTGGCGCTCGACATAGCAGCGCTCGGGCCACCGAATCGTACGGCTGCCCGCCCATGATTGGCTGCCCGAGCCGCAATCCCCCCGCCAAACGAAATTGCATGTGCCGACATTTTGGTGTACCTCTGCGGGCTGTCGCAGTGCTAAGGCGCAGCGTACCAGTGCTAGCATCGCCGCCGGGCCTGTACCTCGCAGCTAGTGGCAGGCCTGTCCCGGCATCTGCGCTAGCATCAGCCTCAGGCACGGAGCGAATGGCATCAAGTGCACCATAATTAACCACGTCCACATCCTGGCTGGCTAGCGAAAGCCCCGGCATCCTCGTTCAAGCAGTCGTCCAGCTCGGCTTTCGCATCCAGACAATCCCATAGGCCTCGCCCGTCCCTCGTACTCCGTGCAAGCAGGGTCAAGCACAAAGCCGCACCTAGTACTTGCGATCGCGCTTGCTAGACTGCGCCAGACAGGTAGCGGTGCTCCGTGCCTGAAACCGGCCGAGGTACCTGATACTTGCGCTTCGTCCTTTGAGCACCTCAAGTCTCAGTGGCCCGGCTCGTCCCTGGCGGAGAGATTGCTCTCGTTTCCCCTTCCCAAGCCTCTCTCCTCTTCCGCCCGTTTGTCTTCTTTCCTTTCGCTTCCTTTTCTCTCTCGTGGCCAGCGGACGTGCGCGCACCGTTGCTTTGTTTTCTTTCTCTTCGCCCTTCGCCATGACCTTTTGACCATTCTTTCGTTAACCGTTGTTGAGCTGTTCTTTCAAAAAGGGGAGTTCGCGTGCGATTGGGACGAACAAGAGAAGCAGAAACGAGAGAAGCCGGAGCGCCACGAGCAAACGAAACGAAACGAAACGACCACCTTCTGGACGTTCTCTTCTGGATTTTCATTGCCTGGGATTTTTCTGTGTTTTCGCCTTTCTAACTCCATTGGATCCATCTCCCAGGAACACGGGCGGATGGTGAAGGTGAGGCGAATCTCCTTCGACGAACATCGCCAAGGCCGACAACACTAGCTCCGTCGAGACTCACAACGACACCGGTGGTTACTTGGGCCCTCAAAATGCCGTCGGCAGAAGGAATAGCGAAATAGATCTTCACTTGCTTCACCACTCGACGCCAGCCCCACATCACCTGGGAATACGACACGATCGTCGTCACCGGGCAAATCAGCACTGCCCGCCAACATTGCCACCATGACGAGCCGCCGGCCTTCACTCCTTCAGGCCCGCGGCGGTCCTCACGCTCACGCGCACGCTCATTCTTCATACAAACTTGACCACGGACACGGACACGACCAGCACCTGCATCAGCAGTATCCTCACGACGCCGTTGCTAGCCCCCGACCCGACGACGTCAAGCTCGAAAGCGCTCAGGAACCGAAGCTCCATGATCGAGCTGCCGTGCCCGTCAAAGACCAAGAGTCCACCAATGCGATCACTCCCAGCGCAACATCCCTCGTTACCCGGGTCGTCCAGACCGTTTCGCTCGTTCAAATCGTGGACTCGTCCGGATCACCAATCGAGACGCAGACTCGCTTCGCTATCCCCAACACCGTAATTGTGGACAAGGACACGGGCAAGACCATTTCCGCCTCGAACCCGGACCATACGCCGGCTCCCGCTGCGCCGGGTTCGGGCTCGGAGCCCAGCGGAGTGATTCAGTCGTCAACGTCTAGCGTCAGCTCTCAATCAACGGCCGCCTCAGTCCCCAGCAGCTCGCAAGCGTCGGCTGCTTCTATTCCCACTATCTCAATCACACCGACTTCCCCGGCGTCTCTTTCGCCGTCCGCTCATTCTTCACCACCGCCAACACCAGCGGCTCCTTCGCTGGGCATAGGCCACAACGGAACAGATAGTACGTCGTCACCCTCTACTGACAACGAGGTATAATGCTAATTTCAGACATCAAGTCCATCATTCTGGCCATCATAACTCGACCAATTCTTTGTTCCATGCTGAGTCAATAAACGCCACTCACTCGTCAACCAAACACTCCTCGACGAAGACGCACTCTCACACTTCATTGACGACTACGGAATTCTCAACCTCTGAGGCTACATCCTTTTCGGAAACTATCCTGCCAACCGTCTCGTCCTTTGAGCCCTTGCCTACAGATGCTGCATTGGGCGGCGTGTTTGGAGGAGACGGCGAGTCACCGACAACAAGCAGTACAGAGGCCGCTCCTTCAGCACCGTCCAACGGGACGGATAACGTGTTGTCCCCTCAGCAGAAGCAAGTCATTGGAGGTGTAGTTGGAGGCCTCGCTGGCGCCGCTTTCTTTCTCGTCCTGATTTTGCTCGCTTTGCGGTACAAGAGACGCCAACTCAATGCAGCTCAATCCGCCGGGCAACCCACTTCAGAGGGCCGTGGACTTCCCCCAGCCATCGTCACCCCTGACGGAGCTCCCAGCGGAGGCAGCAGCGGCAGTGGAGGCGCAATGACGGAGAGATACAGCGCTGCCGCAGTGACCGCGGCATTCACCGGCTTGGCGTCCAAAAGCAGCTTTGCTTCTGCGAACTCTGCAGAAACGGCAGAAAAGAGCTTCTACCGCGTATCAGGCAGAAAGCTGCCGTCAGTCCTGCAGGTGGGCGGCGACGGGTACTCGGACCCTCGCTCGAGCTTCATGAGCAGCACGTCAGATTACTACCGAGGTTCCCAAGCCTTTGATCCTGTGGGAGGAGCGGGAGCTCGGCTGCAGCTGGGAGCCCCCATGCGGCCAGAAAGCGGCGTACCGATAGTACGGTCTGGCCCAGCTCGAGCCGTGGTCGCGGAGCCGAACCCATTCGCCGACCCTCCGAAAACACCTCCTGCGGACGCCTCTGCGCCTTCTTTCCCACGACTACGCGAGAGTCCAAGCAGGGGGTCGAGATTTCAAGAGAGCATTTGATTTGATACCAAGCCGTTGTTGCATACGTTTTCATACCCTTATCTTGTCCCTGTACATGCTGTCTTCAATTTTACTGAGCTGTGACTTTCCTCTCTCTATTTTCCTCTCGTCGCCGCTTCTGTACTCACCGGGTTGCTCCCCCTCCAAGGAGCATTGATTTTGGGTGTTTTTTTCATTTTTCTCAGTTTCTTTACTCTCTTTTTTCCTTTCAAAGTGGCGTTGGAGTGGGCAACGTGGGAATTTCGGGCTGTAATCCGAGGAAAAGGAAGGTAAGGATATAGAGGAAAAGTATGGAAGAATCTTCTTTTTCATATATGGGAGGGCCATCTTCTTTGTTTCTGTCTATCTCTCTATCTCTCTCTTTTTTGTTTTTCGTTTCTTGTCCATCTCTCTAACGACATATTATCATCGGAGGAAGTTTGGCGGGGTTGAAAAGGGGCGAGTCTCGTATACAGGGTACGCTTGTACATTCTGCGATAACATTATGTATAATCTATATAGGACGATGCCAATCGTCAGAAGATGAGGCAGACACCCATATGCATGATTTTGTTTTCTGCTCTCTTCATTAGTGAGAATATGCTGTGGTTGAGGACGAAGGTGTGATGTTGCAGTAGACTTGTCTTCTACAACACACATATACGGGATTGAGGAGGCGACGTGCCACTTGAGAGGATATGACTTGGATGTAGACTTTGGATTACCGTTACCAGTTGATCGCAGAGGATAACACATTACAATGGGAATGGCCAAGTGTGCGTTAAGTGGCATTACGGAGGCAATCAAATCACATCCGGCACTTCTATCATGACCCAAAGCGGTTGTGCTTGTATGTCGTCAAGCATAGTGATTAAGACATCATCATTAACCTTTTCCCCTCATGATTCTAGCTGTGTCGTTAATAAATATGAGGGATCTTGATAAGCACGCGAGACGTTGATGAAACGTGAGGCGGTTGCGTGCGACGAAGAGATGGAGAGCTCGGCACGGAACGGCGAATGGAGCAGAACTGTTCCGGGCCCCTTCTTTACGGGAAGGCCTACAGCTGCATTGAAGTCGTGAGTCATGTGCCGATAAACAAAGAAAAGAAGTCTTGTATGTGCTCTTTCGCGTGGATGCTGCGTGTCTGACATGTACCGCCGCATGCATGAATTACCTACTTACCTGCCCTAGGTCAGTGGGTAGGAGGAAATGGGGGATTAGGTAGTCGGAGAAGCTTGGACTGGTGTTTATTCCTTTGTGCCTATATCCAGTCCGATGGCGAGATCTCACGGGAGACTGGCGATGGGACGTCCGCAACGGAGAATTACCTTACAAGAGTAAGTTTATAGACGTAGAAAGAGAAGAGAATAACGTGGAGTGATTCTAAGTTTAGCCACAAACTTCGTGAGCAGGATCGGTACCAAATATAAGCGTGCTTGGATAAGCTATAAATAAGAACTTTTTCTTGTTGGAAAGGGGAGTGTGAGATTTGATTCTGATAGGGCTGACGACCATGTGGTTGGGGCTTATTTTTTCCCACCAAATCGTTTAGATGCTATTACTGGCGAGTTGTGGTGCGTGCTATGTGCATCGTACCCGTATTTCTTACAGCGGTGGTAGTTGCTGCTGTGACGCATTTAGAAGCTGACGGTGGTTCTGGGGCTGTTCTAGATTTAAATTGGACGTTGCTATGTTATTTTTGCTGTCTGTGTTGTTGGTTGGGTTGGGACAAGGATTGTGCGGTTCACCTTGGTCTTGGTCTTGGTCAGGTAAGTTGGCGTTTGTAGCGGCAAGTGTATGGGAGCACCAGATGAACTCTACCTGTAAAAGCCGAGGTAGCAATAATGGGATGCCTCAAAGTAGTTTGAGAGGCTTCCAAGAATCAGTCATGCCGAAAAGAGTCCAGGATAGGAGGAGTCTTAAAAGCAAGGTCTCGCGATTGCAGCGTCGGTCGTGTGCAAGCGTTTCACGCGTGGTTTATTCCTGTCGCAGCTTGATTGGGGGCGGGGAGGGGAACAAAAAGGGTGCAGAGCGAGCGTGTAATTCCGACAACGAACAGTGTCCGTTTCTCTGGAGTTTCAAAGCACGACCTGGTCTCTCCCTCCTTATTGTTCTGCGGAGTGGAAGACTTGCAAAGTCCGCCGTGTATCGCACCATGTTCACACGGGCGTCAGAGTCGAGAGACAGTCGTGCCTTTTCAACTCCGCAGAAGCCGTCGGTGTCTCGGTATGCCGCGCTTTTACGTCTTGTCAAGCGTCGCTCTTGATGTATAACCGTAGAATTGTATCATGAGTAGGGGAATCGACTGAATGCAGCTTCTGAGAGCCACACTCTACTGGTTGCTCCTTGATAAACATTTCCACAGGTCGACATGAAATCACGCCTACTTGGCTGACAAGCTATATCCGAAAGGGCGTAAGGATTACACAAGAGACTTCTGAAAGCTCCGTGAAGCCAAGGATCCATTGCACGGAGTCCGTCATGTCCGAGTCCCTGAGATGGAGTGTTTCGTACGGTGTTTTGCGCGCCGTGGAGCAGTCAAGGGGACTTGACGGAAACAAGAAACAAGAGACAAAAGAACCCGTAAGACGTGACTCTGCATTTTGTTTCCGCCGTTACACGACGCCGCGCGTAAGGTGGTGGCATCTCTCGCGTCCATGATATGTCCCGTAACGAGATTGGGGCAAGAGAGAGATGACCAAATCGGCGACTTATTTGGTGGCGCTGCTGCGAGAGAAGCTGCATGTTTGCTGCCGGTATGTACATTCACATGGAGAAACGACATTGATGTTGCCCCTGTTCCCCTGTGACTCGACTCGCGGTCCTCCGTACGATTGCATCTTCAATGACTCTGTCTGCTCAAGTGCTACCATTGTGCCTCTGTACATCCAAATTGCCTGCAATCCCTCCGCGAACCGCATCTGGACTCAAGTTGCTGGACGGTTCGACTTGACGTTTCTGGGGCAGCGCACTGACAAGACGAAGCGCACCCTACCAAACCCATCAGGTCGGCCTCCATTACTAACAACGGCAACTGGGGGCCCCTGGCTGTAGCTTTTGGTTCTAGCGGCGCGGCTGCTCCAGCGGCATGACGCCAGACGGTATCAACTTGCCAAGGCCCTAGCCGTTCAGGGCCCAGCTTACAGGGCACCCTTCAGTGGGCTGATGGGCGCTGGGCGGCAGCCGAGAAGCACTGGAACCTTTAGAGTGGGGGCGTGCAGGTGGCCTGAAGGCGCTCAACTGTTCGTCGTGGCGCTGAGACAACGCGTGGGCCCCCCGATCCGGGGAGCTGCAGGCGCTGGAAGGACATCGGCTTTTACGACAGCCCATCACATATCTCTAGGTAAGGCCCGGTATCTGGTCGTGAGAGGTCGGGGGTAAGTAGGTCGTCTACTATCTCGAGCATGTGCGCACAAGCATTTACAACCCTTTTGGAACCTGTATGTAAGACTGTACTGGCAGAAAAAAATAAGGGGACCTGGGGGGAGCATCAGGCGGAGCGCGCAGAGGCTCAGAGCGTTCCACCTCCCGGAGTGGGCTCGGCTTGGGGGGGNGCTGCTGGCAAGACATCCATGGGTTCCATGGAAGACAGCGAGCGACCTGTCACTTGAATTTGACTGATTTGATTCGATGCCGCTCCGAGGTTCGACGGGCGTGGCTGCGGTACGAAGCCAACAGGTATTTGCGCTCGCCCAGCTCCGCGCTGCACCACGAGGCGCTGCTACGCACGAGGTACCTGAACCACGCACCAAGCGCATGGCTGGAACTCCGGAGCTTAGCACAGCGAATCCTCCGTGGCAGTACGGAGTACATGTACTTGGGGGGTTATCATTTACTACCTAGTATAGTGTCTGGTCCCCGCTTGTTTCTCACCTCGTAGAATCGATCGCCTGCTAACTCAAATCATCCTCCTTCTCATTCACTCGCTCACCAGCTCAAACTCGTCCCTCTTTTCTCGCTTTGCGCTGCCTCAGATGCGCATCCCGATACTCTCCCGTTAACAGGCCTCACTACTTCGTTGCCCGAGTCGAGTCTTTTATCGCTTTGACATTTCAAATCCGTCACGACGAGTGTGGGTTCCCCTATTCGCCGCAGAGCTTCCTGGTGGCGGCCTTCAGCTACGATTAGAGTCCGAGACGCTCCGCTCAGCTGCCGCCATACTCGCACATACTGCCCGTTGTTTTGTCTAGGTTTCACACAAGATATCGCGCTGTGTAGTCGTTTTCAGACCATTTCGCATCGGAATACAGCCATACAGCCTCAAATAGTTGACGCTGCTTCTCCTACCCTGCCAGCTTTATGCCCTCCAGCATCCGGCGACAGCGGCAAAGCAGCAACAGCCATCTATTGCTATTGAGTGCGCGCGCGAAACGACAACAGCCATTGGCGAGCTATACTTGGTTCCGCTTCTGAGACACTCTTCAGAGATAAGGGGACCTTGTCCGTTCGCCGAACCCCCATATTGGCGCTCCGCGTTGCCGATCCACCGTCTCTCAACTGGTTCAGGATCATCCCGCCTTTGCATATAGGTCGTGTCTACCGGTGCCTATCGCAGGGCGGCGACACAGACACAGCGCAGGCAGACCAGATCAGGGCGAATGAGAAGAGACTCTGCAAGCAGAAACAGCCTCAATTGCGCCCGATCGCGTCACCAGCATGGATCGCATGGGAATGTTCCAGGTGCCTCCTCTGGGGCCACCACCGCTTACACACCAGCCACCACAGATCTTTGGCTCGTTTCTCCCCGATGGCCTGCCCTCCGTGCAGCAACTTCCTCCAGACTTGGCGGCGCATATGTTTCCAGACTCCAGCTTGCTGCTAGACGACAGCAACGAGGCCAAGAGGCGGAGGATTGCTAGGGTTAGGCTCCCCTACGCTCATCGAAGCGAGGCTCATATGCCACAAGTGAGGAATCTTTACCAAAGTTGCTCGAGATGCTGACCAATTCTTTCACCTTGTCCAGGCTTGTGACCAGTGCAGAAGGAAGAAGATCAAGTGCGATGGTAAGCTGCCGGCGTGCACTCATTGCACCAACTACAAGACCGAATGCATCTTCACCCAGATTGAGAAGAAGAGGGCCACGCCAAAGGGGTACGATTGCTCGAGGATTGCTTTGCACGCGCCAGGCTAACATATCATAGAGCCAAATATATCGAAGCACTGGAGAATCGACTAGCTCGCATGGAAAAGCTTCTTCGGCTGGCCGGTATGCTCATCCTCAACTTCTCCCAAGTCAAGTTGAAGTCACTTACACATGCTCCTCCTTCTAGGAATCCTTGTGAATGAGGACGACGACCTTGCTGAACTCGAGAAGAGACTTACCGAAAAGGCACAGCAGACAGCTGGCGCTCAAAGCTCAGCACCTTCCTCGCCCTCGCGCCTCACGTTCGAAAGCGATGGCACGGCCTCCCCTAGAAGCTCGGTGACGTCGCCGGGTTTCCAGAAGGACAAGGACAGGAGACAGGACGATAAGCACAAACCGGTCGCTACACCCGGCAGCCTCCAGGGCGAGGAGGAAGTCGAGGCCTTGTCTGAGATGATGTGCTCGCTGGTTACGAACAACTGCGGAGAAACCAGATATATCGGTAACCATCACCCAACACTGATATGCTCGCGGTGCAATTTTTTGCTGGATATGCTTGACTAACGAGGCGCAGGCTCCTCGTCCGGCTTCTCCATCTTCTCACCAAAGGGCATTCAGTGGATCAACAACAAGACTGGCGATGTCGCCTTCCAGAACATGATCTCCGAAGTTTCCGAAGACGACCACAAGTGGACAAATTGGAAGCCTGAAATATTCAGGGACCTGTTCCAACGACCCGTCTTCCGACCCCTACCGCCAAAGGCCGAGGCCATGTCCCTGCTCACGGATTATTTCGAAAACTTCAATTGCATGTTTCCGCTCTTCCACCAGCCGACTTTCATGCATCTGGTCGAGCGCCAGTACTCCGATGATCCATATCAGGGCTCCGGTTGGTGGGCAAGTCTCAACTGCGCCTTGGCCATCGCTCATCGCCTGCGTGTCATGAGCAATCTGGTTCCGCAGGAGGAGGATGACAAGGCTTGGGGGTATATGAAGAACGCTATGGGCGTCTTTGCCGAGCTCACCATGCGTAACACGGATTTGCTGAGTGTCCAGGCCCTGCTTGGAATGGCCCTCTTCATGCAGGGAACACCCAATCCCCAGCCGACCTTCCTGCTGATTGCTGTCGCCATTCGTCTTTCGCACAGCATTGGCCTCCACAAGAAGGGCACGGGATTCAACCTCAACCCTGTCGAGATCGAGCAGCGCAAGCGAGTGTTTTGGATCGCTTACATGCTAGACAAAGATCTCTGCTTGAGATCGGGGCGCCCTCCTGCTCAGGACGACGATGACATGAACGTCGAGCTTCCAGATGCCGACCCTGAAGACAACATTGGCAACATCCCTCTGGCAGACGGAAAGGGCAAAATGAATCTTTTCCGAGTCATGTGTGAATTTGCCGTCATCGAAAGCAACGTCTACAAGAGGCTGTACGCGGCCAAGGCGGCAAAGCAATCCGACGGCGAGCTTCTCGCCACAATTGGAGAGCTGGATCAACAGCTGGAGGAGTGGAAGGACAGGATCCCCATCGACTTTAGGCCCGAGCATGAAATCAGGGCTTCGCACACGCCTCTCATCCTCCACATCGTCATGGTACACTTTACTTACTACAACTGCTTGACAACCATCCACCGCATGTCAGTTCATCACGGCTTCTGGACCAGCCGGCTTGCCAACTATGCCATCTCAGGCCAAAACGTGCGGCCGCTGAACCCCAGAGTGTATTCGTCTGCCATGCTGTCAACAGCAGCAGCACGTGCGTCCATCTCTCTGCTGAAGTATATCCCCCAGGGAGACTTTTCTTGTGTCTGGTAAGTGTCTCAACGGAAACCCGGCCGCTGCCTTACCCATCTTCATGGTCGTCAGGAAAAGAAACAACTAAACATGCTTCTAGGTTGATTCTGTACTTCCCCGTCTCAGCACTGGTCACCCTTTTCGGCAACATTTTGCAGAATCCTCTCGATCAGCGTGCGAAATCCGATGTTCGCCTGATGAATCTCGTCGTCACGTTTCTCTCAATGCTTGGTCAGGAGGCAGAGCAGGGCGGTGTCCACAGAATGTTGGGCATCTGTTCCGAATTCTGCCGAATCGCGCAGAGAGTCATTGAGAAGGCTGAAAAGGAACAATCTTCTCGACGCAAGCGCAAGGCCGCCGACACTCCAGGAAGCACAGACGCCCGTAATCAATCTTCCTCGCCCAACACCGCAGCTACCGCCAAGTCGATGACGCCGGCTTCCTCTACCCAGACACCTCAGCATACAAGCACCGGAGCAACGACAACACCGCAGACCAGCGTCCACGATACGCTGACGCCCGAGTTTGCCGCTGCACGTGCCTCGATTCACAAGGCAGCCAACAAAGCCACGCCGTCGGGCTCGTCACCGTCAGTCGACTCCATGGGATGGACACAGGACTACCAGATGCCCCAGGACATCGAATTCGAGCCCTTCAGCGATCTGACAGGGTTTGGCGGCGATATGCAGTCGCCGCCGGTGCCCAACGGCCGTGGTTTCCCACAACCCGTGCTCCCCCAAGACCTCTTTTCCCTGTCTATGAGCCTGGATTGGAACTGGGTTGAGATGAGCGGAGGAGTGTATCCCACGGTCGAGAATGGCAACTTTGGCGGCCTCGAGAATACCGGGGTTCTCGACCCACGAGAGCAGAGGCAGTGATTTGTGCTTTGATTTATCTTTGCAGGGCTGTTTGTAATGTGCGACGTTGGGCTCTGGTGTAAGTTTGACTGGCTCCATGTGATTGGATGAGTTTCTGCAGGTTCAACGATTCCATGTCAGCGGGTAGAGTTGTTGTATTTTAGCATCATTGATGAGCGTATTGCTGTCTCAACTCTGTTCAATTTTCAATTCCATTTCGCCATCACTTGTCTGGCTTGCTTTCTTTCTCTGTCACTTTCAGTCACTTGCCAGCAAGAAACTGTCAATAATATGAAACCCGTGAGGCATAATGACTTGCTCTTTATTATTACAGCTCCGTGACATGTTCGCGAGCTTTGCCGTCGTCTCAGACGATATATATAGCGTACTAAATCAACATACAAAGACAACTTGCGGAGTTCAAGTGTTTATGTTCGTGGATAGTACGCTGAGACAGGCTTTTTCTGTGAAATGTGTTGTTTTTTCTCCCCACCTACGGGTATCTGTTTTGTTAAGAACACAAAATCAACAACGAGCTATAAGTCTCCCCCAAGAGTTGTTAGAAAAAGGGGGTAGGCTGTTAAAAACAAACCATCACCGCCTTTGACCCCCTTTCCCATCGTCCAAGGGCGCAGAAAACTTATAACTCGAAACACGAGGGGGTGAGTGAGAGAGAGCCCAACTGTATCCCACGTGTCTCCTCACCGCTCCTCAAACACCCCCCGAAGACGTTCCCTCGTCTTTTGAACTCTCATATGTGCTTGTTTGTTTTTTTTTTTCGTTTCAGCCGTCCAAATCGTTCCCGCCCTCGCGCGATCCCTTTCATGAGAATTCTTTTGTCTCTGTGCGGCTTTTCAGCGTGTCGTTCTCTCGACCAACCCCCTCCGAGATTTTTTTGGGTTTCAAATTTCCAACCGGCCCTTTCGCTGCTTTGTTGTAAGGGACCATAAACGAATAAAATGCAGAAGGCAAAACCAATAATATCAAAGCAAGGCGAAAAAGATGAAAAATGAATAGAAAACATGAAACAAAGGACGAAACAGGCCACTTTCTGGAAAGAAACAAGAAAGAAGCCTCTGCTCGTCAAAACGTACACACACACCTGGCCTCTCCCAAACGCCATGCTAGTCAAAACCGCAAATGTGAGATTCCTCTTTGTTCGAGGATGCATAAAAAAGGGTAGATCGCGGGGAAAAAAGTTAAGAAAGATCAAAAAACAAGCCGGTACCCCGTTGATCTCTGAGAGAGCTGAGCCTTCATGTATCATGATTGTTTCCTCAAAACTTTTCTTTCTGTCCCAGCCCAGCCCAAGTTCGCAACGGACTACCCGGGGCCTCAGACTAGCCAGCGACGAACTGTAAGCCGACGGATTCTTTGGGAGCATTGCTTTCAGCTCTCCGTGAGATCACTTTCGGCCAAGTCGGGTTGAGAGGGCATGATGAATGATGAGCTTCGGAAGATCGCAGGTGTCATACTCCAACCATTCCAGGGCCATAGCTCGATTGGCGCATAGCGCTCGGGTAAGGCGGCGTTGTTCCTGAGCTCTGCAAGAGGTTAGAAGTCAGAGGTAAGATGAAAGAGCCTTGAGAGTTTTCGCTTGCCTTCTTGCGACGCTTCTGGCCCCCTTCGCCTTCTCCTGTAGAATAGCCTGTTTCTAGGCCGGTATCATCATCGGGAAAGCCTTCACCGTATCCCTCGTAGCTGCTGTCGCCGTACGACCGTTTCTTGATGCTGCGCTGAGGCCGTGCGGGGCTTTGACCGGGCAACAGCTGAGCCTTGGGGCGGTTCATGGTAGACCCAGGCATGGATATCAGAGGAGTGTTGGGCGCCGTCGGCTTCGCGGACGGCGCCTTTGAACTATCACCATTAGAGCCAATGTCCCCCAGCACCGACGTGTCCCAAACCGATTTCGCGATTGGGCCCTTGGCCATGGTCAGCGCGCGGCCCAGGGACGACTTGGTCATCTCGGACAAGCCATCCATGAGGGCGCGGCCCTTGACTTGGTGGACGTTCCACTCGTGGTCGGGAACCTGCAGCATGGCTAGGAAATCCGAGGGCGAATCCTCCTTCTTCTTCTGGACGTCAAAGTGTCCAGTGACGCCCAGCCGCTTGATGTGGCCCTTGTACGTCTTGCGGAGCGCGTTCTTCTCGCCGTTGGGCTTCTCTCTGGCGACTTCGGCGGCCAAGCCAGTCAAGTCAAACATCTCGTAGAGATCCTCCGACGTCCTAGGAAGAGACTCGGGATGCGCTAGATGAATAGCAGTGTCAACAAAGCAGAGATCTTGGGAACGGCAAGAAAAACATCCCAACGAACTGTCGAGGTCGCGTCTTCCAAGGGCGGAGGAGCGAGACGAGAGCAGCGGAGGGAGTCTTACGAGATTGCAGAAGGAGATATTTCAGGCCCACGTCCAGGTGCAAGTCTTCGAGGGCCAGCTTGTCGTCATCGACGTGCGCCTTTTTCAGCTCGCGGTCGTCGCCGACATCCTCGAGCGGCCGCTTGCGCTTGTGCGGCGAGTCGTCGAGCATGATGGAGTCGGGGTGCGAGGAGCTGCCGTTGACGCTGTGCGCAGGCGTGGGCAAGGTCGTCGTTCCTGATCCCGCGGCGGCCACAGAGAAGGACGAGCCGAGGGACGGATCCGAAGAGGTTGCGGGCGAAAACTGCGAGGGACTTTGGGGAGTCTGGGGATGGAAAGACATCATGAACCAAGGCTCCTTGCGAAGGACTGGAGTGGCGAGTCGCGCCAGGCCGGTCGGCCGAGAGGTGGCTGCGGTAAGGGGAAATCTCCGACCTCAGGTGAACGACTTCATACAACCCGGCCGAGAGATGGTGATCTTGACGGAGAGCCTTCGTGCCGACGTCTCTGAGAGGACCCGGCGAGGGCGGGACGGCGAAGGGCCTGCAATGAAAACACCAACTCCCGCGTCGCCGAGCCAAGAGCAGCAAGATCTTTACGCCTTTCAAAGGTTTTCTCGGTCTCGGCAGGGGGCGAAGGGCGAATCGCTGGAGAATCCGCCGCGGCGCAAAGACGCACTCGAGAGGTACAGAGGGCGGAGGCAGTCGGAAATGCGTCGATTCGGCGGTTCGACGGGGGAGGGCGATTGTAGGGCGAGGGACGGGGGGCGATGATGGAAGCGCTGAGGGTTGAGAGGCGACAAATGCTGGCTGGAGGAGCGAAAAGGTGGAGTTGGCTGGGAGAAAGGCAAAGGGCGAGCCTGAAAGACGAGGCAATCAATCAGCGGGCCGCTGGATTACCCAAAGGGCGAAAAGGTGCTAGGCGGCTGCTAACGTAACGGGGGGCTCCAGCGGCTGTCAGCACTGACGTCCGGCGAGCCACAGAAGGGCAACGGCGCTAAGCTCCAAACAAACGCGTCTTGCCGAGGATGCGCCAGAGCCTGTGCTGTGCTGTGCTGTGCGCGTGCGTCTTCTTGCGGCCCTGGAACGCAACGTTGCCGGGCGAGTGAAGAAGTGACGGGGGGAGTGTGACAAGGGCGGCGAGAGGCGCTTAGGGATACGGAAGATCGAGTGGAAGCAAAAGAATAGAACAAGCATGACACCAGGTACCTTGGCAGTGTTTCGATCAGCTGGGTATTACGTCGAGGTACGAGGCTCTCGGCTATCTCCCGCCGTATTAGGCAAAAGGCTTCGACGGCATGCCGACCGTATGCATGTCTCAGCCTCAGCAGAGACAACTCGCCATAACACTCACTCGCGATCAGGTACATACTGGATGGCACAGAAAGTCTTCGTATTGACCATCATACCACAATATGGAGCACAGAGCAAAGTACAACTGCAATCTCCCCGTCGGTGAATCGACGCGCCAAAGCTTCACTCAACTCACGATGCTTCGATCCGTATCAACGAGCCAATGCTTACATAAGGAAGCCACCACGCAGCCCATCCTCAAGGCACGAGAGCAGGCTAAATCACATGACCTGCGGGGAGAACTCTGCAGAAAGCCAAAAACTTCCGCTCCTTCTTTTTTTTTCTCCTTCTTTTCTTCTCTTTTTCAACCATTATACCGACCAGCAAAATCGAATACCTATACAAAACCGCCGTCGGCCATTTTGTCACTTCTCGAAGCGACAAATTTCTCGATGCCGTCGACGATTTTTTTCGATTATCTTTTGTTTGCTTTTGGTCCAGAGCACACTTTGAGCAACCTTGCCTAAAACCATCATCACGAGGGCCCCGTTTTGTGCGGCTACCATGATGCGGTGATGACCTGATGCAAGTGACATTTCTTCACTACGATATCGCTTCATTTGACTCCAATGTGTATCTGGGGGAAGAAGGGCCATTGTTGGGGGAGGCTCGTGTGAATGTCGACTCTCTTGCCATCGTAATTCACCCCACTATGGATAAAACCCCCTCGGGATTCGGGCCATAATTGGTACCAGCGTACGATGAACGCCATAAATACCTATCTATCCGATCATGTAAGCTCCTTCCAAATCACACTTTAAGAGTCCTGTGAAGCATCGTCTTCACCCCAAAACCACCCATCGTGATGACACCTAACATCTGGTAAACTTATCTGCCATGTTGCCGTTTTCAGGAGAAGTTGAGCATTTCTCTTTTTGCTTACATCACTGTCAACCACTTGGCTGCGTGCGGAGAAGCATTAGGCTTGACTGACTGGTGGTGATTGCTTTCAACGCAAGGGGAACTGAGCTCGTATTCGTTGTTCACGTGCTGACCGGATTTCACATCCAGGTAAGCCGATCGAACGAGTATTGCCGCACAGCAGCGATCAGTCGGTGTGACTTGAATCACGAGATCTAGAACCAAACGTTTGTTGCGTGGGATTACATACAACCTGTACCATCAAGCGGCTCCTTTCCACGTCACAGTTGCTAATCAGTCACCGCGAGAGACAAGTCGATACATAGTATGATGGCATCAGAAAAGAAACCCTTTCCATTTTCATCTTCGCCCAACGACGAGGAGCATCCGGCTGCTCTGAAAGTATCCATATATATACAGGTGAATGTGAAAAGAAGGGAAAGGATACCCAAATGAGACGACGGTCACGCCTCGACGTGTCCCATCACTCCAAGCTCCTAAGAGAAAAGAAGTAAAACCAGGCATGTCCTTGTAATCTATACAACTGAACGAGAAGAAGAGAAGTGAAGAGAACGAAAGAGTGGTTGCACAAACCACGAGACCAAGAAGAGAAAATGGAAGAGAAGGGAAGAGAGAACAAGGAAGAAAAGAAGAGGAAGATGGAAAGAAAAAAGAAAAAAAAGGGCCGGATGTCCAAATGGAAATTGTGTCGTGTGCCCAACTGCAGGAGGGGGTATTCGATATCTCAAATCCCGCACGCAGTCCCGTCGTATTGCTCCGGATCAATGCTTTTTGTAAATGCCAGCTATTCTTTTCCAAGTCCAGCCCAGAATAGGCAGCATCAGTTTCAACTGAACACACTCCTTTGCCATCATCAGACAAGCTGATTCTGCAACAAAGCTTCGCTTTTGAGAAAGTGGCATGCCTATACCTATAAGCCAACAGCATCACCACCCGTCTTGTCGCGCCCGCCGACCTCGCCCAGCTTGTCCGGGCCCGTCTGTAGTACATCCCAATGCGTAAATCATTTTGCTGTATGACTCCAAGAGGAAAAACCATGTGTCAAAGAGAGGCATCATATCCAAGTTTCAGATATGTGAAGATCCTGGCCTCAAATGTATGGCCGCTGACGTAATAATAGGAAAGAAAATGAGAAAATGAGTGCCGCACGGCAAGCACTCGCTTTTCGAGAACCAACTGGCCGTCAATCTGGTCCTCATGGTCATATAGCTATGCACACTTAGCTTCCTATGGCCTGTTTTGGTAGCGTAGATTCAGTGGTTCGCTCGTACATCAGCGCGATAGCATGTTCTAAGTCTTCGACAAAGATGATGAATCGCCAAAACACGAACCCGAAAACCGCTTAGCCTGAGCTATGATATAACGAGGGCCTCGTCTTATCCAGTGGCGAGGTTGCGCCTCCATGACTCGAATAGCCTCGTTCTCGTTTGAAGGGAACTGTGCCATTCAGATCATTGATGCCGTAGCTCTCGTTCCGTTGCTGCTGGCTTGTATAGTCTGATGTCCCGCTGGGAAACACGCTTCTGGATTCTGTTCGAGTATCATGGCCGTTCAACCCGCTCTGCAATGTCTGGGGAAACCCAGCAGTTCCCACCGAGTCTTGGTAGTCCCGGACACTTGACTGTCCAACCGACGTCCGCGCCTGTGGTGCCGCCAGTGAAGGCGTCAACGGCGCTGACAATGGAGCAGCTCCGTAGCTGGTTTGGTATGTCGAGGATGCTCCATATTGTGAAGACGACCCGGCTGACCGATGGCTTTGTGATTGAGGAGAGTGGAGAGGTCGATAGTGGTCCGTTGGATTCAGGGGCAACGGGCCCGAAGCTGAGGCAGCTCGAAGGCGAGAGCCGTTCTCGGCCGTCTGCTGGAAGTTGGGATAGCTCAACCCGGTTGGTGATGACTGCGTATTGCTACCGCCTGCGATCGAGTCTCCATTAGCGTGAACGTTCAGCGAATTTCGCTGTGTAGAATCCAACTTACTTGTGTACGGGCTCCGGTCAACGCCTGCCGAATTCCCGCTTGTTGCTTGGCTCATCTGACCGGACTGGTAGACCAATGGGGATCGGTCAGACACACTAGAGTGCGTATTTACCCCTGAATACATATAGTATGACTGTAGCGACTCGGATCTTGGTCTGGAGATCGGATCTCGGCCATTGAACGCTTGATGCGGCCTGACTCCGTGACGATGCGCTTCCAGAGAATTGTGTGGCCCGCCACCTCCATGGGGAGGATAACGGTCCGTAGAATGTGGTGATATTGGCGACATTACTCCAGAAGAGCTCACTGTGCTGGGAGCATGGAAGCCGATGCTGCCAAACGAAGGGGTGAGTCCGGTGGGAGATAGATGGTCTGTTCCCTCTGGGCGGCGAACGTCCACCATTAGGGGCCTCATGATCGGATTGTTCGGGTACGATGGGTGGTGTGCAAAATCCACGGGGGCAGCCAGAGGCATCGGCATACCATGAACGGCTCCGTAAGGGGAGTGTAAGGCTTGTACGTTGTCAAAATCATCCGGAACAGCTCTCATCTTGATCATTCGGTCACGGTCATCGGCGTTGAGTCTCTTGATCTTCGCACGCCTAACAGACTAGTTAGGCCCTATTGCATATGACCTCTTCCTGCCTTAACCCCCCAGAGCTTCTGGCAAGGCAAAGCTCTTTCTGAGTCTACTTACCTGTTTTGAAACCATACTTGGACTTGCCGAGGGCTAAGTCCAGGTATCTCTCTGGACAGCCGTTCTCGATGGGCAGCGTCGGGATGAGGCTGCTTTGCGAACTCGCTCGTCAGGAACCGTGTTTGCTGGTGGGTGAGCCTTGACAGTCAGATTAGCCTGCTGTCACTTCCAATCTCCAGCCAATGCCGGGATTTTACCTGAAGCGCTTCATCTTTCTGCGCGCCGCGACTCGTTCTGCCGTAGTCTGTAAAAGCGAGTCTGTCTCCTCTTCGGCCATATCCTCGTCGGCCAAGGCATCATCCGCATCGTCTTTGACAACCGCCGCAGACTGGTCTTCTGGTCCAAATCCGTCAGAGGCATCATTCAAGCCTTTCGTCGCAGTTGAAGCTGAGTTGATGTGGGTTGAGGGCGCAGGCTCTCGGCCAGTAGCTCTGGTAGGCACCAGGGGCTCGTCCAGCAAGAGGGATGCCGACTTCATGCCTCTCGGGTCTTCTTTCCTCTCTGATGATTCGGCAGGCCGAGGGGGATGCCCGTGGTCTCCAGCTCCTACACGATAAGCATGATGGCGTAGACTGGGTGGCAGTGCCGGTTGCCTGTCGGTGTGAGCATCCAGTCGAAGGTTTCCGCCCTCTCCCACCGGCTGTGGTTGGACTACTCCCGAGTTGGCATGATTCGATTCGGCGGACGCAGGATAGGCAGATCCAGCTGGCTGGGGAAGGTAAGGATACTGGCCCTGCCAGTCTGGCTGTGTCGGTAGTGAGGAGTCGTACTGGTCTGACATGCGTGGACTGGGTGAAGCTTTGCCTGGAGCTGGAAAGTATCTGCCGAAAGACCAGTGGCTATTCTCGGTGTCGCAGGACCTAGTGGCTAGCATTGGAATGGAAGTTACGCCCTCGGACGGAGAGGCGACAACAGAATCGCCCACACGACTCGTTCGGGATATGCTCGAAAACTCTGCCAACATCAACTCGACGGGGGCTTGACAGGCAAGCCACTACCGCCCAACAGGAGGTTGTCGACAGATCCAGGCTCTGAAACAGGCAAAGGAGCTTACGAGGTGGCGACAGATGCTCCGTGGTAAGCCGATCGTTGGATAGTAGCTGCTGGTTGAGTCGTCTCGCACGCGAGTTGTGTGAATCAGAAACTCGAAACCAACCAACCAAATGATATGTCACGAAGAGCAAGCTGAGCTATGCTAACAGGAAGTGGCACAAAACAGAAGGCGGCCTAGGTTTAGTCTCGTCTGGGCTGAGGGGGCGAAATCTCTTGGAAATGGGAACTCGAAAAGGGACTGCCTCTGATGCCGCCCAGCGGAGAGCTGTCCTCGTACTGTTGGTAATACTCGTACAGTGGATGTATTATCCCTTTGACCGGGTTGGCCAAGAAAGAAGTAGGTAGTTAGCCGCCTGCAAAAGCGAGAGAGCCAGTGGGTGACCCCTGTCTGAACGAAAGTTAGGGCCTGAGTGGCTATCGACTTCAGGTCTCAAGACTGATTTGAAGGGGTAGCATCTAGGTAGTTCCAAGGTTCCACGAGGTAGGATTGGGATATACTTGTATGGTGACATGAGAATGAGGACCGCATACCACGCGCTTCAAGTGGGGTCCCGAGGTCGATGTATGTGCAATCGATGCTCCTGGACTCATCAGCTCGCATACAGGTATATGCCTCGTGCAGGAGTGAGGTGCCGGGTGGTCCCAAGGTGCTGGCAGGACGACTGGACTGACTTGTCCCAGGCCTGGCAAGCCCCAGATCTGGTCAGAAAACAGAGTACCCGTAATGCCCGTTCGAGGCGGTTTCAGACAAGTCCGTAGAATACGGCAAAGCTGGACGCTGCCGCTGGAGACAGGTGCTTGTGTCGATGGAGAAGAAGCTGTGGGGGGGGGGGGGGGGNTCCGTACCTGGTACCTGATGAAGGAGGATGGGGTGGGCGAGCCTAGTATGCAGCTTGGAAGCTTCGTGATTCGAGAAAAGCCGCACTGTAATGGGCCAGCACCGCAGGGCATGCCCTCTCACCCTTGCGGTTGTCGGTTGAGCTACCAGGAGTCTTCCGTGTTCCAAGATCGGGAAAGAGGGGACCACTACCAGGAAGGGTATAATTGAGAACGGCCCCTGGTAAGCTGTCCCCAGGCTTTCTGACGACGATTAGTCCACGGACTCATACTTGTCCCTTTTGTATAGGTGAGGACCGGCTTGCTGTCACCATCTCAGTAGGATCAGGAAAGCTGCGGCAGCTTCACTGGCAACGCCAACTGCTCGGAGCTTCCAAGCCGACGAACGGTGAGACGATGGAAACAAAGCGTCCGCCATGATGGACAGCGGCAGCAGCAGCGCGGATCTGGGCTCTCGGTCGAGCAAATCAAATAGCACTACTACTAGCAACTGCAGAATGCGTGCAGGCCGAGAGGGGGGCTCAGCCGCGCCGACGCAGTGATCCGATGCTCTCTTGCGCCGGGTATGCAAAACCAGACCCATCGTGGGCGCCGCGTTCGTCTATTCGTCCGCATGAAAGTGCCCTTGCAACAGCATCATGTCCTCGTCCACGATAGCAGACCGCCGGTTCCAAAGAGGAGATACCCCTCGTACTCCCGCGAACAAGACAGAAGCCGAAATGGCTTCTTTTCTCCAAACCTTAGTGGCATGGGATCGATCTCATTAGCCAGCAGTTTTCATGAAAGAGGACAGGGCTTGTAACAAGGTCAAGGCCAACAGTGGCAAGAGTCGACTAATACCAGACGGCACCTCGGCCGGACCACTGGCGCAAAGTTCCGTGGCTCCTGGGAAGCACTATCCGTACTCTCAGTAGTAAGGTACATAGCACCATCTGTTCTGTAGAGTCGACTCCACGGACGAACGCATGACCGCCTGTTTTGGTAGTGAACCAATGAGATCCTCAACGGGTTACAGAGGTCATGGTAGTCAAAGGCATAGATACTAGTACAACAAGACAGGGGGGCTCAGAAACAAAGAGGGTTGACGCCAGGGGGCGCGCATATCGGTGACCGGGGGGAGGGCTGCCGTCCAGGACAGGGGTCATCAGCGGCAAGTCGAAGACGACGAGAAATCGCAGGGCCTTGTAAGTGGGGGAGGGTCGCCACATTTGAATGCAGGTAATAGCTACAGCGGCCCTGGGAGAATTAGGTCGCGGTGGAGCAGCTGCCCTCCTGCGTTCAGTCGAGAGGAAGAAGCATCGAGGACCGTGAAAGCAGAGTCCCAGATGACTTCTGCTCATCTGCGGCAAACTGCAAGAGGGTGGGAAGAGCGATAACATGCGCCTTCGTGTCGCTTGTTCATGCAGTAAATGCGCGCGATCAATTGGATTGGGCTAGGAGAACATGTGAAGCGGATGACGCCTGAGAAAAGTGCAGCACGATGCCTCCAAGGTACCCACCCATCCTCCCGAGCGTGGCGTATGGAACTAATCCTCGCCGGCCCTCTCACTGCACAGTCGTGCCTAGCATGTGCCTCGTTGGGTCTCATACGACGGAGGCAAAGCGAACGGCATTTGCAGGCAGGGCGGTTGGATTCTCATTTTGGCATCAGAACGAAGCGAGAGAGCGCCATCCCTCATCTGACCACGGCGAGCGGAAGCGATGAGGGCAGCCGCGGCGCTGATATTGGAGGAACAACGCAGTTCTGCTGAGTTCGAATCAGCCACAAAAGTCGAATGAGCGTCGTCCAGGATCTCTGCGCATGGATCAATCGACGAGCGAAAGAATAGCAGGGCAACGACGCATCAATCTTAAAAGCTCTGATGAGGGGCAGCCTTTCCATGGAGGTGCTGAGAAGGGATATGCGCCGGTACAACCGGGCCAGACTTGGTGGGGCGAGCGAGCCCAAGCCGCGAGATGCTCATTCCACGTAGCATTTTCACTCGTATGTGTGCGTGTGCGTGTGTGCGTATGTATTTGGTATGACCTGGTCGCGGCTTGTCCCAGACGATGACAGCAGCGCGATTATGCTGGAGCTGGCCGGGTGGACATCGAGGAGCTGTATTCCCCTCAGCAATGAGGCACGCCGGCAGCGCCTGTACTCGCACGAGACGCGCAGCAGAACGTCCAGGCCGTGACCAAGGCTCCTGCGCAAGTTGTAAACCATGCCGTTTCATCCCAAGCCAGAGCCGGGGGTGGCTAGACGACCTCATGTTTCTACCCAGCCCCCTCAGGGGTAGCCACGAACTAGAACACTCAAGAATGTCGCTGTCGTCGGTAATTGGCAGGCCCGCTGCCCGTCGAAATGCTGTTTGATAATCGCGTTCAAGGTTCCCGCTCTTGCAGATACTTGTCTGCAGCTGGCCACGTGCAAAGCTCAACGTCCTCGGCATCTGCCATTTGGTATGCCATTCTCATATTGGGAGCTTGATTCTATAGCAGCATTAGCGACAGCGCGCAGCTCGGGCAACCGACTTTCCGCACAGCTAGGGCACGTACATGCATGCGTATGTGTGTGTATGTGTGTGTCCCATTGGATTCCTCGTATGTGCAGTTTGAAGCTGCAGGGCCCTAATATGTCGCGCAGATACTTGGTAATGAAAGGATGGGAAGCCATGTCGTTTCAAGATGCCTTCGCAGTGGAGCTCGAGACCCCGGTGGGTTATCCTATCAACGGGGCCGCGATCATCAAATTCTAGAAGACAGAAACACTCCACTATACACGCAGCATAGTGGTAGAACACCAGGGGTTTATAGGTAACCCATCAGGACAGTTGATATAAGCATGAATTCCAGGAACGCGGCGCGCGGGAGGAGGATAGCGAGTCAGAGGCACGCCGCAAGCAATACGACATTCGTATTGTGGTCAGTCGTTGTTATGTATAGCGTATAGAGAGACCTGCAGGTCAGACAAGCCTCGCGAATCTGCTCGACCGCTGTTGCTGCCCCAGTTGGAACAACTGCGCTGGACTGGTAATAGCTCTTCCGTCACCAGCCTTGTGCGTCTCCAACCGCCAATGGCGCCAGCTGGGAGACTCCCGAGGGGTCGCACGCGGCGCGGCGCAACAGAGGTGAGGTATTGCACGGTGTCCACGGCTGGTGAGAACATCTGGGGCTCGAGTTCTCCAGGCCCTGTCGCCGGCCTGCCCAACCGTCGGCGTGTTTACGAAGCAATCACAGCGTTTGTCTGATCTCCTTGCTTCGCCATCATCCCGCCGGGGACAGCAAAAACAGCACGTTGTATTAGGCAAGATCCGACCACATGGCTTTTCGTGCCAGGTTTCGGATGGCCGCCGGCCACGCGGACGCAAGTTGCCGCCATGTCGGAAGTGGGAAAGCCTAAGGACCACTTGGCTCGCTGGGCAAGGGTCGACATGTTTGACGCAGCGGGTCTGGCCGTTTGGAAGTCATGTTTGGAGCTTCTGCTCCCTGTCTGGAAGAAGGAGAAAAGAGGACCCCCAGTCAGCCGTAGCACGAGCTTCGAGTTGCCGCGGTTGTGAAGCAGCTAAAGAAAGACTGGATCACCCTATGGGCCAGGGCTGCCCCGGCGAGTATCAGGAACGGCCGAGCTGATGTTTGGACTTTCAAGTGCTGTCGTCCTGTCTTCACCAGGGTGCTGAAGGTGCGTGCCTTCTGTAGGTATCTAGTATCGGGACATTGCAGCAGCCCGAATTGCACTGTCAGAGTTCAATATTCAGAGATAGGTAAGGTACCTACCTAGGTAGGGAATAAGCAAGTACCCTACTTGCCTACCTACCGGCCACTGGCAGGACTCCGTAGAAGTCGTTTGAAGTGGAGCAAGTGCAGCAGAGAGCCGGCTCTCGGTGGTCCTGATGCAGTCTTCTGTCAATGTGCATACGACTGTGTGTGCATAGACGGAGCAAGTAGGTAGCCTTGGCCCTTGGCCGTATCGTGCCCGTACATGTACGGAGTCGCACGTACGCAAATGTTAATCTCGAGAAGCTCCGAAGGGTCAGGTCCATCACCTCGCAGCAGTATCGTAGGGATGCCTGCGCAGGACCCCTCACGGCGCACACAAACGCCGGACTCGGTACTTTACCTGGCCACTCATGATCGCTTGCCAGATGTCACCCTCCACGAGAGAACCGGCCGGAAGAAGAAACGGGTAGCAACAAGAGCAGGACGATGAGAGAACACGACGAAAGAGAGCAAGGCTGTGCCAGGAGAGGGTGCAAGGTTCAAAGTTATCGCACCCCCCCTCCCAGAGACGTTGTAGTGCCACCTCAGGCACCAATCCCATGTACCCGTACCTGCTCATATGCCTCGCCGCCGCCTGCCGCAGCGGTTCCTATACACGCATACAGGCAAACAGGCAACCGCACGCTTCCAATTGTTCCTGCACCCGTACGAATACCTTACTGTACTAACCTGGCCTTGTACCTGCACCAGCCGGCGTTGTTCCCTCCGTGCCCCTACCCTGGACTTCCGCCAATGGCTAGCCGCCTCTCAGATTTCAGGACTTCTCGCGTAGCCTCGCGTCTTTCCCCGCGCCCTGACGCCTTGCGACGCCCCCGGTCTTGGGCTTGTCTTGGTCTCGGTCTTGGGCCCGGTCTCTGTTCCGGCCCTCACATGCACATGCTCGCTCTCAGGCTTGCTTGCTTCCCGGCCAGGGCCAAATTTGCTGCGCGACAAAGCGGGGAGCTCAGAGGAGCGCGATCCAATCGAGGCCCGGGCCAATGCCTCAGTCAGTGCTAGTCCCCGCCCGAAGAGGCAGCAAAGGGCCTGCGATGGAGAGGCAGATGGAGCAGCCGGGCCTTTCATTTCAAGGTGCTGCGACTCATCCCGAGTGCTGCGAGTCTGGCTGTACAGTACTGACTTCGTACTTGTACGACGAGTCCCCTAGGTAGAACCCCCCCCTTACGGCTCGCTGGCTGCGTCTGCTGGCGCAATAGAGATGAGGAAGCAAGGTACCCGGATCTAGGGGAGAGGGAGAAGGGGGGGAAAAGGAAAGAAACGAAAAGAGAAGAAACGACGCGTGCTAACCTTTGCTCAGGAAGGGCGTGGTCGCCCTGAAGAAATCCTCGGTTCTACTCCAAGATTGTCCGAAGGCCCAATGGCAGCGTTCCCTCACGCCAGTTGCCGTTGGTTCGCGACCTACTGCATCCAGCAGGTGGTGGCGAGCAAGCCGGTGGATGGGACAGCTGGTGTGATGCCTATCTGCTGCTTGGGATCATATGCGGGCGCAGAAGAAATCTTGGACCTCTACTTCTAGCAGACGAAGCAGAGTTGCCACGATGCGGACCTGGAGCTATTGGCAAACAAGCTTCGTAGGGGTATCCAAGGTAAGTAAGGTGTATTAGGTGTGCCTGTGTGGTGTGCGTGTGCCTCTCTTTGCCCTTGTACCTTCGGTTTGACTCTACCTATCAACAGGCTCGTGGATGAAGCAGATACTACTTTTACTACCGGCACGCGCGAATTACTCCGTACGAACGAGGGTGCTACCGCGATCACTTCTGCCAGTGCCAGGTTGCCAGGCAAGGCCTTGTGCAGAAATCTGTTCCGTGCTGCAAGCCATAGCGGGCACATGGGCTGAACACATGCCCCCTCGAACTAGACTGGGTTCTTAATCATCGCCTCAGCAGGCGGGAGATCTGCCACCGCCGAGTCGCATACGAGAGTACATGTACACCATGCAGATACGTTGCTGCCGCCTCTCTGCTTTGCCGCAAGTGCGGAGTTCGAATCCTGTACGAGTACATGCCGGCGTTAATTAGCCGGAAATCGAAATCACTTCTCATCAGCAACCCGGCTGTGGGTTGCAGAAGCTGAAGACTGGCGTGGATAGCACCCTCGCCTTTGTGTGGACGCCATCCGGACGCAGCAGCTTTCCGATGAGGTCAACACCTGCAAGCATTGGGCACTGCATCTGCTGCATCTGCACATCTCCGAGAGGACCTGGGCGGCGTCGGATGCGCAAACATGGCCGACCAATTTCCCTTTGGCGCCTGGTGGGAGACGTGACCGAGCCATCCACGTAATTGCAGAGGGGAAAGGCCAATCCTTCAATTCAGCCTCAATCTCACGAGCAGAATCCTGGCCATGGCGGCGTAACATGGAATTTCTGGCATACGAGTACAAGCGTGAGTGCAAACACGGGTGGCTAGGTGGAGTGACAGATTGCCAGCGTGGCACCGTTTCCATGCTTCCGTCCTTTCTTTCGTTGCCGCCTCTCTTCTCCATGCTCCCCTTTCACCGACGGGTGACTCTTCCCGTCGGCGTTTGGTCCGCTCTGCGGCGCCGAGGACGGCTGAATGCTCTCAGACTATGCCAAGAGCTGAAGGGATACTAATCGCTTCGAGTGCCGCATCATGCATCAGAGCATCGGCCTTGCTGCATCATCTTTTAGCTGCGCATTACTGGGCCACCCCCATCCCGTTGCAGTTTTCTCATATGCGGCCAGATAGGCCGTTGAGGCCCAAAAGGGGACCGTTCATAGGATGATATCGCTCTCCTGATCGGCAGGGAGGCGTAGCGAGAGTAGACGTTCGGCAAGTATTCCGTACAACGAAGGACCTGGTCCTCCTCCCCTTGCCTCAGACTACAATTTGATAGTACACAGTACTTCGTACATCACCTACCACACACCATCTACAGCTCTCGCCTACTTGTTGGTACCTCGTAGCGCCCAGTCTGTCGTCTGTGTCGCCAGCTGGATGCTAACGAACCGTTGTTATAAGGCTTGGTGAGACATTTCGCCAGGAACAGTCCGATCTCTAATCAATGGATCTATTATTAGCCCCGTCGGATGACTTGCCTAGCGCTGAAACGCTGGGAGCACAGACGCTAGGTAGACGCCTTGCTTGGAGACATCTTTTGATGGGTAAGGGAAGAATACGAAGTTGAGGTACTACGAATACATGTGGCTGGCTGTACGACTGCAGCTCATAATACAGTATACATAGCATCTGCAAGTTGGAATGCTCATTTCCTTCTGGTTAGTAGGCGGCGAATAGTAGCAGTTGCGTACAGGAGAGGGTGTTTCTCAACTGGATGGCAATCAATCATATGCACTCAGCTCTCATATGTATGGAGCTGACGCAGAGGTCGTCTGTCTCCGTCACTCGACTTCTGCCGGCATATGCAAGTCAAGCCACCTCGCAACTTAATGCTGACAAGTACAGCTGCTCGACCTTGTTTGCAATTGTGATGATTTATTACCCTGCTGTCACTTTGCTTGCCTCGTGACCTCGAGCGTTGTGTTGGCAGCGCCGGGGTTCGTGCTGAATCACGTACGTGCATGCCAATATGGAGCCTCGTTACGTCAAAGAGGAGGTCTGGATGTGACATTGACCAAGAGAATTTATGTAATAACTTTACGACTAAAGGTCATTGTCTAGAAGATTGGAAGTAGAATGTGATGTGACTTATACACCTGTAGCTGCAATGCGATGAGGTAGCTGCATTGAGAGCTAGCATTGCTCACATACGGCAAGAATATGAGCCGAGAGCTTCCTTCAAAACTCAAACTTCCAACATGTAAAGCTTCAGCGCTGCAAGCTATATACATTTTTCATCGTTTCATGGTCTTGTCTCGAGTGCCTTCATCTCCCAGGCTCTAGTAGTCGTAGAATCCCTTTCCGCTCTTCTTTCCAAGCCAGCCCGCATCCACCATCTTTCCCAACAACACGCTTGGGCGGTACTTGGAGTCGCCCGTCTCCGTATGGAGTACCTTCATGATAGCCAAGCACGTGTCAAGGCCGATAAAGTCTGCGAGTTGCAGTGGTCCCATGGGGACGTTGGTTCCATTCTTCATGATGGCATCGATGGAGTCCCTGTCGCCAACGCCCGTTTCGAGGCAGATGATGGCCTCGTTGATGTATGGCATGAGGATTCTGTTGGCGAGGAAGCCGGGAGAGTCGGCGGAGACGGACGTGATCTTGCCCATCTTCTTGCAGAACTCGACGGCCGTGTCGAGCGTCTCCTTGCTGGTCTGCAGTCCGCTGATGATTTCGACACCCTTCTGGACGGGAACCGGGTTCATGAAGTGAGTGGAAACAACTCTTGATGAAGCCGAGGTATCGTTAGGATTGGTAGTAGTGGCCGCAGCAATGCGTGTAATGGAGATTGACGACGTGTTGGTCGCCAGGATTGCGTGGGGGGGAGCAATCTTGGCCAGCTTGCTGAAGATGTCAAACTTGAGCTGGGGAATCTCAGGCACAGCCTCGATGATGAAGTCGACAGAGGAGAAGTCCTCCATCTTGGTGCTCGGCGTCAGCAGGGAGCGAGCCTGGTCGGCCTGCTCCTGAGTGATCTTGGACTTGGACACATCCTTGGCCAGCAGCTTCTCTATCACGGACCGTCAGTCATGACATCACAGCACCAGGGCTCGAGACTCCCCCACGCACCCGCAAACGCAATGCCTTTACTCAATGCCTGCTCGGACGAGTCGACAAGAGTCACTGGAACCTGTGCCTTTTGCGCAGCAACAAGAGCAATTCCCAGGCCCTGAAACGCAGCGTCAGAACTCCCGTCTTTCACGTGTAAGCGGGACATCGTACCATCTGGCCGGCGCCGAGGACACCGAGACTCTTGACATCGGCAGCACACTGCCTGGGAGTAGAGCTGAAGCAGCGCGACTGGCGCACCGCCCCCAGCGCCCTTCCTCGAAGGATTGAGCTGGCCATTTTCTGTGATATGTGAAGAGTAGGATTAGAGAGAGAGAGAACGGTGAGTCTCCTGGGCCGGTTAAACGAGGAAGTATAACGGGCAGCTTAACACATGTACTTATGGGCTTGCCGCAACCCGGGTAACCTCGGCCCATTTGCTGCCGGCATTTGGTGGGTTAAGCGCGCTGAAGGCTTATCGGAGTGCCGAACATCACCCGCTTATCGACCGCGTAAATTGGTTGCTGCTAATACAAGCCTGAGGCGCGTCAGCTTTGGTTGGCAGACGCGTGCTGGAGGGGCTGTATATTGACTTGGATGCAAAATGGCGATTTGATGCTTGATCATGCTGGGGGGTGCATTGAAAAGACACCGAGCTGCTTCTGCGTCCTACCGTCTCTCTTTAATGCTACCGGTTATGCGTGATACGCTTCTCCATCCATAACAGCTTCACGCAACAAGACGGCCGCCATGGAGCTGGCAGACGGCACCACAGACATTGTCCACCCCGAAGTTCGGGCACACATCAGCAGCCTCGTTGCCGCGGTATGCCCTCCCTGGCTCTACCTCAAGGGACGATGAGATTACTGACGAAACTTGCAGCTGGGAGGCGCAAGCACAGAAGACGATGGCCGATACCACCTGGGCGACGATGCCCTCGAGGTCCTCCGCGACATCAAGCGATGGATCCGCTTCTACGACGAAAAGACGAACCGCATGGACGTTGCCCGCTGCATCCACGAGGCGAACCTCATCGAAGGCGACCTGCTCCCGATTCTGGCGACCTGGCCCGAGAATGCCACCGACAGCAAGTACAAGTCTCGGATTGCCCTGTCGTGCTTTGAGATCATGGTCCCCTTGACGTGGCCCATGGAGCGCGACAAGGAGCGGATGACGGTCAACCATCATCGGCACATGCCTGTGCTGGAGCTTGCGCAAGTTCAGTACAAGAGGGCCATCATCAACTTTGACGAGGCACGGATCCTCCATGCTGCCGTCAGGACTGCGCTGCCGTCGCTGGCGCTTCCCGCTGGCGACAGGACGGCGCGGGATCAGGGCATCATCAAGCTGGTGCTCTTCTTCCTCCGCAACATGGCCATGATTGCGCCCCCTCCCAATGTCAAGTACGAGGGCGACGAGACGCAGATCTCGCGGTCGGCCACAATCGATGCCTTTTCATACCAAGACATCTTCCTGTTCCTCCTTACGCTGGCTTCGAACATGGGCGAGGACTTTAGAACAGAGGACATGGCTGTTATGGAGATTATTTACCATCTCACCAAGAGAGTCGACATTGAGAAGCTGTTCATGTCGGAGCAGCAAGCGCACAAGGCGAAAGCAAACGAGCTTGCGTCCCTGATGAACAAGGAGTCGGCCATGCACAAGGCATACGCCCGCAATGGCCCAACGCGTCACAACCGGTTCGGCACCATGATCTGGGTCAAGCGCGAAGACGGCAAGATGTCTTCTCTCACAGGACAAGACGCTCTTAGTGATGTCACGGCACGTAATCTGAAGATGGACAACAATAAAGTGTTCAAACCTCCCCGGAGGACAAAGAAGGAAAACAAAGACGAGAGAGACTTGGGACCACCAGCGAAGCTTAACGCGCGAGCTACCAGCCAGCTCCGTTCGTTTGTCGAAGAGTTCCTTGACTCCGGCTTCAACCCCCTATTCTCTCACGTGCGCAAAACCATCGACCGAGAGGCTTCGCATGTTATGCAGTACCACAGGAGGCAGTTCTTCTACCTCGTAGCATGGTTTCTCGAAGCTGAGCGGACACGGCAGTCATTGAGAAAAGGACCCAACAACAAGGGTAATGACGACGTGTCCAGTTTCAGCCTTGTGGCAGGCGTCTTGAACCAAGAAATGTTTATCACTCTCAACAAGGCAATGCACGAAGCGTATGAGTACAAGGACTGGCATGAGCTGGCTGCTGTGATGAGATGTTTCACGCAGATTCTGCTCACAGTCCAGGCAATGTCTGAGAGCGGCCGAGAGGACGACGAGGAAATCGCAGAAAACGTCCTCAGCCGTCTGTTCTACGAGGAGTCAACGCATGATACTATTGCAAACATCATAAGGACCTACAAGGATCAGGGCTTCTACTATCTGGACGCCGCAACGGAGCTGGTACATCATTTCTTGCGTATTCTGGAAGCATACTCGAAGCAGAATGCGGACATGCAAGTTCGCTCCCGCAAGCGGACGCGACAGAAGAAGAAAAAGGAGCAGCAGCAACAGCAGGGCACGGAAGACGGCGCTCTGGCCGAAGAGCAAGACGATTCGGCCAACGACGAGGAGACCACGGAGCGTACTTCCAAGGAACGCAAGTTTGACTTCCAACGCTTCGCCGCTCGGTTTACGCCACAGGGCGTGGTGGACACTTTTGTCAAGTTTACGCGGTTCTATCGCGATATGACTGACGCCCAGTTGAAGCGCGCCCATCGGTATTTCTATCGCCTCGCCTTCAAACAGGAGATGAGCGTGATGCTTTTCCGTGTGGACATCATCCATTTACTATATAATATGATCAAGGGCCCCGAGCCCCTGGACAAATCTTCAAGCATGTACAAAGACTGGGAAGAGCTGGTGAAGCAGATCCTCCGCAAATGCTTCAAGAAGATTGAGCAAAGACCGGAACTCATCGTTGAAATGCTCTTCAGCAAATTGCAGAGCACCGCGTTCTTCCTGGAGTACGGATACGAGAAGCAGACTGCTTCCAAGAAGCAGGCGAAACCTGGAGCCGAACTTGTCTTCAAATACACAGAAGAGCGAGACCGTCAGATCGCCATTGTGGTTGGCGCGCTGCTGGACAAGAACGAGGGAGATCATATCAACTGGGTGAAGAGCGTTGTCGCCGCGGCAGAGAGCGAGCGCCGATCATGGGCTGCAGCTGAGGAAGTACTGAGGTCAACAGAAACTCCAATGGAAGAATCAACAGATGCCAACGAGCCAAAAGAACCGAGCAAGCCCTCCCCGATCAGTAAGTCCCCATCGTTCATTTACAGGTGTCGCTGCAGACTTCTAACCTGCGTTCAGTCGTGAAACCCGACAGTGACGCGAGGCGGGCCGCTAGATTCAAGAATTCGTATCTCCGGCTTCTACTGAATCTCTGCGGATGCCAGCTATTTGGCCCTGCTTCGGAGGAAACGCCCGAGTCTCTCTGGGTCTTTCCGGAAGACGTCACGGCTGACTCCCTCAAAGATGCGCTGCACTTCATCAACCAGGCCGAGTTCAACCCTCCAACATTTGACGATGGACAACTAGCAGAGAATCAGCTCAAGAGGAAGACGCAACCCCGCAAAAAGGCAGACTTTGACGACGACGAAGGCGACGACCTCGACGATGAATTCCTATTCGAGCCCGGCGGCCCAACAGCCAGGAAAGCCGTCGACGAGAGACCCAAGAAGACGAGAAAGAGGAGAAGAAGAAACAGCCAGGCGCAGCCACTCGACGACGAAGAGCTCGAAGAAAAGGCCCGCAAACGACGCGAGCGCGAGCGCGAAAAGGCGCGCAGGATCAAGTCCGCCGTGTACGTCAGAGAAGGAGACGACGAGTTTGACGAGGACGAGGACGAGGCGTTTTTTGCCCGCGAGCGCGAGATTGCCGCGCGGGCTGCGAGGGCTGCGCAGTCTGCTTTGGAGCCTGGGCTGGTTGAAGCGGCCGAGCAGAAGAAGAAGCGGAAGCCTGCTGCGGTGCGATTGGATAGTGACGAGGATGACGATATCTTGGGCTTGCTGAGCGATGACGAGGTGGAGAGCAGGGATGATACCCCCATGGTGGAGGACGATGATGAGAGCGAGAGCAGGAAGAAGATGAGAGTCAGTGTGGAGGATGAGGCAGATGATGATGATGATGATGATGCAGATGTGGACATGGAAGACGCTTCCAGCCCTGGAAATACGCAGCAGTCGGAGTCAAACACAAAGGAGGATGCTGATGATGATGATGCTGTTATGGTGACTCGCAGGCCGAGGGTACGTGGTGGGTTTGTCATAGACAGCGATGATGAGGATTAGAAGGGGCAGTATAAAGAAGGATATCTTAGTATGCCATATGTTGTCGACATGTAAACAGCATTGCGAGGGGTTGCTTGGGATATATGAATAATGACCACATATTATTCAATGACGAACTTTTCTAGCTTCTGTGTATCCAAAGGGTATCGTATTCGCATTCGTCTATTGTATTCCCCCTTTTCCTTTCCAGCTTTTGCAAGTATGCAAGTATCCCAAGAAATACAAATCTCCATGCGTATCCGACGTTCAGGAACGTCATTCATTATCCATGGTATCCAAACACCAGCTCCTACCCTCGTTGAGCAAATCACTCACGACCTCTTATGCAGCATCAGGCGTGGCACTTCCTTTCCGCAGCCCGCTCGACCTCGCGTCAACACTCCTCCTCCTGGTGACCGTATTTCGCGTATGGGGGACTTGGCCAAGCTCTGCCAGATCCTCTTGGCTCTTGTAGTCTCGGTGAACACCTCCAGGGTTGGCACTTCGTTGAGAGGACGATGATCTGCTCGCCACCCGTGTATCATCGCAGCTTTGAACTCCAGCCTGCTGCTCGACACGACCCCAAGAGCCGCCGATGCCCTCCATGGTGAAGTCAGAAGCAGTGGGCTCGTCAAGCAATGCCAATTCATCCGGTCGGAATATCCGGGGCAGGACCATGGCGCGTACAGGAATAAGGAGCAAGATGATGATAGGAAAGCCAACGGCAGCAATGGTTTGTGTAATAGCAAAAGTGGCGCCAAAGCCGACCAGCTCAACAATGACAAACCCCCATATCGCGGCGCGCCGCTTCACTGATATGAGAGGCGAGTTCGCGGGCGTCAAGTTCTTATCGCGGGCCAGAAAAAGCAGTTTTGCGGTGATGCCATTCGCTTGGAGGGCTTGAACGCCCATGATGAAGAAGAGTCCCGCCAGGACTCCATGAGGCACCAGATGGAGGACGACGAGGAGAGGTCCCGTCATAGTGCCAAGGGTAAGAAGCCCCTGGGCAAGGTTTGACACACGCTGCTCGACAACGTGAGTTGCTTCGAAAGTATAGCCCCCCTTATCTTCGCCCTTTTCATCGAATTTCTTCACAGCTTTGGTGACACAGAGGGACTCTGTGTGAAAGGGGGCTTGTGGGATCAGGCCGTTGGGAAAGGGTAGGCCGAGGATGCCGGCTACCCCGGTGGTGATGCCAAGCAGGAAAAAGTCCCAATGAAAGCCGGCAGGCTTTCTCAGGGGAAACTCGCTTCCCTGCGCGATAAGAGATGAAACTGTCCAGAGCGTCAGTATTTTTCACCAACACATTCGGTGTAAAAGAAGAGGGCCAGGGCTTACCATTGTGGTCGAACCAAAATAGGATAGTCAAGAGGATGGCGAATGGGAGAGCGGTGAAGATTTCCCCGACGCTCAGATCCCAAAACCGGACGAGCCATCCTCGATCGCCTGTAGGCTCAAAGGCAGTGCTGGTTGGAAGCACCGCTAGATGGACCTCGGACATGCGCCCAATGTGGACAAAGCCAGTGAAGAAAACGAGGGTCAACGGCGTTCCGTAATCTTTCAAAAAGACGCGAACTGGATGTCTGAAGAGACTGCTACCGCCAAGTTCACCACAGATGTAAGCAACCATGAAGAGCAGCAGAGCCGCAACGATGGAGAGGTAGAAGGCACTGTCACCACCTAGGCGCTCCAGTACTTGGATGCCTTTCTGGAGGTAGATGAAGGCCACATAAAAGCCAAAGATGTCGCAGGGAAATCGTGTAACCCAACGCAGCCAGTTGCACGAGTTTGTGATGGCGAGGATCCAGTGCAAAATGAGCGACCATCTGGAAGAGAGTGAGTCAGGACCAGTGATCGCGTGTGTCGAGGGCTAGATTCAGAGCTTACATTCCGATCCAGGCCATGAATCCCAAGTAATTGACGCCGGTCGGTTTCATGATATCGTAGACCGTACTGTTAAACACCGTGATGGGACCTATAGAAACCAAAATTAGAAGAGTCAAGAAGACCATGATATCCCAACAGCACACGTACCAGTCACTCCAACAATGACAAGAGGCTGAGCGGAGAAGATGGAAAAAACAACAGAACCAAGAACAGACGCCAACAAGACTTCATTAACGCCGTAGTTGGATCCGGTGTTTTGGAACATGTCGAGTGAGAAGGCAAGGGCGGGCAAGATACTATCAGAGACACAGGTCAGAAACCGGTTGCTTGCTTGCTTGATGAACCACAAACTCGAACATGATCATTGGCGAAGGACCCAGGGGATGGGGAGAGGCCATATCACGTACTTGGCAAAATACATGAAGATTGTGGCGGGCACAACACGGTAGTCCCACGCGTCGAGCCAGTCGCTCACATAGTAAGGCGCTCTCCGACGAACATCGTTGACCATGCCACGGAAGGGATGGATGCTCCACCATGCTTCTGCGCGCCGCCGTGATGTCGAGGTAGATGGTGATGTCGACGTCGAGCGTCTGCCGCTTGTCGTCGTCGCTGCTGTCACCGGTTCGGGCAGCCTCTGCTCTGATGCTGCCCGAAATAAGGGAGGCACGCCATGGCTTCCGTCCTCGCCTCTGATCCGTCCCCCATCACCAGGACCTGCCATTGAAACCGTCATCGTGAGCTGAATCTCGTCGCATGGGCGAGTTGGTCTCTCGCCACTCGATGCGCCAAGACAGATGCCGAGCCCTCTGAGGATTGTTCGCAAGGGCTTGTTCGCAGAGCTCGGAGTTGGTTTGAAGACGCCAAGCCGGGTACGGGCCAAGTCCTCATAACAGAAACATTGATGCAATGACTTGAGTGTGCTCTCCAGAAGAATGTGGCGTACGAGGTAGAAGACGGAACCCGTTGCACGAACACGGCCTTTGGGGATTATATACGGGCTGGGATCCAGCAATCCGACCCCTGGTCAGACAACAAAAGGCAAATCGTCCACTGCAAGGCTAGCAATGGATATGCTCTGCAGGGGAGGGGACGGATTTTAGTATTCGTCAAAAGAAATTGCCCCTCTCCCTTCTTCACCTGGTAGATAAAAAAATTTAGATGAGAGGACGAGGTTGGTTATTACCGGTTCTCTGTCTTCTCTTCCCTTCTTTGCCCTTTCCTCGAACTTTTCCCCAGCAAAGCTAGATTCAGATTCAAGATCGGAAGGCGCCACCACTAACACCTTTGTTGACATCCACACATTGGATGAAATATGCCCCAGTTTGGCTTAGACGCGTCGTTACCGCACTTTCGCCCCTCCCAATGGAGGCAGTGGGGCGCAACTTTATACCATGGACCTTCTGTCACCGTGATATTGACGGCAGAATTGAATTGGATGCTATGGCCAGCAAAGCAACAGACAAACTCATCTCTTGAATCATCTCTATAAGCTGCTGAACTTTCCTATGCAAGACTTGTCTCTGGATTCTTGCCCTGACCTCAGAGGACCGGTCATTTTCTGGAACCAATGCTTCGTACGGTAGCCCGTTCAGACCCCGGTAATAACAAAGAACACTGACAAATGTAATAATCATCTCCATGAACTACTATACTCACAAGACATAACAATTTGCAAACTCATGGATCACGCAAACTCCTAATATTGACCTTTCGTTCGAGCTTTCACTGTAAACCTCATCCTCACTACGGTTAGCATGAGCAGCCAGTCACCCCGAACCAGCTCACAGGTCTCCCAACTGAAACATTGGGTCGAATGTTTTGATTGTCACGAAGCCCAAAAGTAAATTCATGAATCACTGCAACGAGAACCTTAACCACCAACCGGCAACCAAGCACAAAAGCTCACCTGCACGGAACTTTATCACCTGTTGGTGTAACAGTCACAGCATAAGAAGGAAAGACATACATCAACCGTCTAACATCAACCACTAAGCCACTAACATAACCTCTGTCAAGTTGCACCAGAAAATATCAGGAGCATTGGTTTCAACAGGGCCTTGAATCCGCACCAACCGCCAAGACGAACGATACGCGAGGCAAGAAAATGAATTTATCTCCTTCTTTTCTCGAATTTCTTTACATTGCCAAGGGCCATCGCCACAAAAGTCTGGATAGTCCCCGTTGGCCGGGTTTAGCGTCCTGCAGCGGAAGGAACTTTTTCATCCAATCACGATCAATCCGGGGATTTGCTCCGATTTTCCCACAGACGTCAGACAACGACAACGTAGGAAGGGAATCAGGAGCAATCATCCTTGCGAGCATCAAGTATATGAACGATACATTATGTATGCCTCGTCTGCATGTGTAGCTTCAATGTAGTTATGGACGTGCTCCTGAACAAGAGAATATCTCAATATGCTCATCTGTTCCATCGCACGTACCTCATAGTATCTCAGCATGGAGAAGTCCCCGAGACGTAGCAGTCGTCCTTCACACTTCCTCACCACACATCTTCATTACTGTTAGCAGAGTAACGCTCTTCTACTTTGTTTCCTGGTCCCACCGAGACTTCTAGAGTTCTAAATCCAGATACGAGTACATAGTAAAGTTCAATAGCCCCTGCCCCCCCCCCTTAGAAGAGTCAAGAAGACCATGATATCCCAACAGCACACGTACCAGTCACTCCAACAATGACAAGAGGCTGAGCGGAGAAGATGGAAAAAACAACAGAACCAAGAACAGACGCCAACAANACTGGCTACCGTCTTCGACAACGGGACGGCAGATATTGCTATCCGCTCCGTTGAGGAAGATGCGGCAGCCAATCCGGGCGTGTCATCAAGTTCCCGGCAGTTTCCCTTATTTCCCACATTCATCTTTCTCAACGAGATCCAACACCTCCGGCTTTGATTAATCAACCTGCAACCTCCGCTCTTCTTTCTTTGCCATTGTACACACCTATTACATGACATCACCATCACCTCTTTCCGTCGTCTGGCAGGTCCCGAAAGGCTGGTGCAGGCGCAGGAGGATCCTCCCTCGGAGTGTCGGTCTCGGTCGGGAAAGGAGGCGGAGCGCTTTCCTCTTTGCCGAAGAACTTCTCAAAGTCCTCGTTGTCGTCGAACGGTCGCTTGCCGAGAATTCGGACCATGTCATCGCGTGAGAGCACCTCCTTTTTCAGCAGCTCCTCGGCGATCAGCCCGACTTCCTTCTTCTTCTCCACCAGAAGGTTGCGACACCGAGTGTAGGCCTCTTCCACTATCCGATGCACCTCCTGGTCAATCTGCTGGGCAGTAGCCTCGGCGAACGGCTTCACCATGCGGTTCGGATCATTGTCGAAGTGCACAGGCCCCACCTTTTCTGACATGCCCCATTGTGTGACCATGCTGCGTGCCATTTGGGAGACCTTCTTGAAGTCATCGCTGGCACCGGTCGTCACCGTGGGGAAGTGTAGCTCTTCAGACACACGGCCTCCCATGGTCATGGCCATTCGGTCCATGAGTTGGTTCGTGCTCATCAGATAGGCATCCTGGGGCAGGTATTGCGCATAGCCCAGAGCACCCTGACCACGGGGAATGATGGAGACCTTCAGCAGAGGGTCTGCGTGCTTCAGGAACCAACCGCAGATGGCATGTCCAGCTTCGTGATAAGCCACCGTTTTCTTTTCCTCGGGTCGGAGAACCAGCGACTTGCGTTCCAAGCCTCCGATGACACGCTCAATGGCTCGCTCGAAATGCGTCATCTTGACGTCGTCTGCGTTCTCTCTCGCGGCTGTTCAAGCTGTTAGTCCATCGAACTCCCCAAACACATATTGCGCCGGATGGTGGGAAAACTTACCGATAAGAGCTGCTTCATTCACGACATTGGCAATGTCTGCACCGGAGAAGCCAGGGGTCAAGGTGGCAAGTCGGCCCACGAGGAATTCCTGGTCTTCCTTGGTGACAATCTTCTTGAGATAAACCTGGAAGATTTCTTGTCGTCCCTTCATAGTAGGTCGGTCAATGAAGATGTGTCGGTCGAAACGGCCAGGACGCATCAGTGCCTTGTCTAGTATATCGGCACGGTTGGTGCCAGCCAAGACGACGACCTGCTCTCGCGTGTTGAAACCGTCCATTTCCGTCAGGATCTGGTTGAGCGTAGCCTCTCGTTCGTCGTTGCCGCCGAATCCACGACCACTCTCCATTCGAGCACGACCAATGGCGTCAATCTCGTCAATGAAGATGATGCAGGGAGCGTTCTTTCGGCCTTCCGCGAACAAGTCTCGCACACGAGAAGGACCCACGCCAACAAACATCTCCACAAACTCAGAACCGCTCACGCTGAAGAAAGGCACGCCGGACTCTCCAGCAGTGGCCTTGGCGAGAAGCGTCTTTCCTGTTCCTGGAGGGCCGGCGAGAATGGCACCGCGAGGAATCTTGGCACCCAGCTTCTCAAACTTCTCGGGCTGCTTCAGGAAGCTCACAAACTCCATAATCTCCGTCTTAGCCTCCTCCAGACCGGCAACGTCGCTGAACTTGACCTTGACAGCGCTCTCGGCGTTGAACTTCTTGGCCTTGCTTTTACCAAAGTTGAACATGCCTCCGGCACCTCCTGCTCGTCCACTCATGGACCTCTGCGTCCACAAGATCAGACCGATGAAGAGAAGAGTAGGTCCGAATGCCAGAACGAGGTTGCCGAGGGTGCTGCCGCCTGATTCATAGCTGACAGGTATTCTTTCCGATGGTGGAATGCCCAGCTGATCTTGGGCTTCTTCCAGCTTCTTCTCAAAGGATTCAACCGATCCAATTGAGAAGACATATGTTCTTCTAGCTCCAGACCCATCGGTCGCTCCCTGGACGGCATCGGGATGCAGTTCCACACGCACTTGAGAGCCGTTGACCACCACCAGTTTCTGCACGAGGCCCTTGTCCAAAAAGTTCTTGCGCAGCTCCTGCCAGGTGATCTCTTTCTCGGAGAAGGGCCTGCTGAACGATTCGATTGCCCAAAGCGTGATACCAAGCACAAGACCAGTCTGAAGAGCATCCATCCAACCGTTCCTTTCCGGTTTGGGTGATTTGCCTCCGGATCCTTGCGGGTTTGAGTGAGACTCGTCGGACGCCTTGTGAGCTCGGCCAGCATCTTGTCCCTTTTCTCCGTCCTTGTGTTCGTTCATCTCGGGGTTATTCTGGTCGAACATGCCTCGCTTTCCTTGCTGCTGCTGTTCAATTTCCCACTCCGCCACTCGCTCGGCCGTGATGAAGACGCATCGCATCAGTCTGCCCTTATCCATTATCGACAAGTTGCCAGGTCCCTGGCGCATTTTGTGTAGCAGCTCGCGGACCTCGGCCGGCACGCCGGTATGCTGAAGCCCCACCAGGATGTCTTTCAGGGTCTGTCTCTGGCCTTCGGGGAGCAACTGTTGGAAGGACTGCAGCTGAGAGATCTCCTCTTTGGTGAGGCGGATCCAGCCCTCTGGTAGAGGCGGCAGAGGAACTTTGTTGGACTCCGGGCCGTCTGTGTCTGGTTTTGCGTCATTGTGGCTGTTCGGCTTCTCTGGACCGGGGTTTTTGCTGTCGTCGGGATGCGGGGGTTTGGAGGAGTAGAATCGCGGGACAATGCCGTAGGGCGTCGGCAGCGCTCTGAGAGAGACTGCGCTGGAGCGGGCGACGAGCCTCTGTGTTCTCTGTAAGCTCACGCTGTTTGAGAACCTCGCCAGCCGCGCGAGCTGGCTCGACTGACGAAGATATCTTGACATGGTGGAGGGGGGCGGTTTCTGGCTTGCGGCGGATCCGCCGGTCCTGGGTCGATGGCAGGAGAGAGCAGCGCAAGCTTGTCGCACTCGCTGCGCAGGGTTGCGCTTGATGGCTCCGAGTTCAGTGTGCCTCAGAGAAGACCATGCGCTGAGTACAAATCGCGAGCAATGGTTCGGCGCCTCTGCAGACTTGAGAAGTTCTAAGCTGTTCCAGATGACACCACGAGACTGAAGCCTGCCGGCGAGCGAATCCACTCTAACCCCGAAAATTGTACGGAGTCACGTGCCGGAATTCGGAGCGATGCAGGGTAAGGTCGCCTCGGAGGATCGGGTTTCTGCCTGGGTGAAGCTCCGCTCCTCTAATATCTTGCCACCAAGCTCGTGCTGTCATAGATGGAATTTATTATATTCTAAATCTTGATCTTGGGGAAATAGTAATAGTATGCTAGCCATAAAGGACCGTCCCGTGAAAAGTCAGGTAAAAGGATAGTAAACGAAAGGGGATAAAGTTCGGTGAATAAGCGATTGATATCAGGAGGAGCCAAGAGTGACGAAGATGGTACGTATGTTCCCGCTGCCTTTGGCGAGGACTGCTTGGCTACGTCCATCAATCGCCGTGGTTTCCAGCAAAAAGCTTTCATGTCTTGGGGTCAAGTCCGGCCAATCTCGCCAAACTTCTATGTGTGAATCCCTAGAGAGTCTGTGCTGAGAGAATCGTGATATCACACGAGCCGCCTGCATCTCGTCACCAATCTCCAAGAGCATCGCTTTCGGCTTGAGTCTGTATGCGATGTCTAATAACCTGGCGTAAAAGACGTCCTCATGCTCCCAATCTGCAGGAATGGGAATGCCATCTCCTGGGACCAAGGCCAGGGACGGCTCATACTTGCGAACCGAGTGCCCAATCTGGCCACCTCCATAGTGCCACGCTCGTCGGGAAACGTAGGGCGGATTAGATACCATCACGTCCCAGGCGCGCTCTTGGAGCTTTTCTATAACCTGGTCCTGAAAGATATCCTCTTGTAGGATATCGACGGTGTGCTTTGGCCGTGTGTCTGCAAGATGGCCGAGCCTGGCATTATGAACAATATTGTCTCTGGCAAGACTGACCGCTTGAGTAGAGATATCCACTCCCAGAACCTCTAAACGTTCAAATTGTCTGGAGAGCAACGCATAGAGAAGTAGAGGTATGCAGCCCGTGCCCGTACAAAAGTCGACAATTCCGAGACCCTGGACCGATGCGCCAACCCCCAAGCTCCCGGCCTTGATAAGGTCAGCAAGGTGATAGGTGTACGCCTCGGTCTCTGGTCTGGGGATCAACACGCCAGGCCGACATTTGATATCAAGTGGCCCGAACGGTTGGGATCCCAAGATGTACTGCAGAGGATAGCCTTGCCCTCTTTTCCTGCACAGTCTGAAGAGTAGACCCTCTTGGTGGGTGCGTGTGATGCCGCCGACATGCTCTTTGAGCCATCGCAACTCATTCATGGCCGACTGAAGGTTTCTGCATGCCGGGAGAAGTGCAGCAATGTTGGGTGAGCGACGACTGGCCCTGCGAAAGAGCCATGGCGGGATTCGCGGCATGGGCCTCGTGTGTGATTTTGGAGAAGAAAAGGTCAAGCTGCAAGCGAGGGTGCTGGATTCTGGTGGCGCCTGGAAATCTGTTCAGGGACTGCCTAACGAGGGAATAATGCCACGCCAAGTTTCGGCAGTTTAAAGTTTAACGAACCCGATCTACCATCTACTCCAAATCTGAATTTCCATCAATGCATTTTGATAACAATTCACCGTTTGTAATCATCAAATTGATTTCTTCTCGTTTTGCCAGATTGATTGAGTTTACGCCCCTGGATCTGAGGATCAAAGCGGACGTCAAACGCTGCGCATCCTAAACTCAATCTGCAGCCGGCCTTTAGCCGATGTGCTGTGAAATCAACCTCGCCGCCCAGCCTCTGAATCGCATCGCTGCTGAACCATTCAATATCTATACCACCCTTGACCGAGGATGCCATCAGAACCCTTGTGAACCTTTCTCTTGTCGAAACCTCAGGTCTCAGGCCGGCAGAGCAAATTTGGCATTAACGGTATCCAAAAAGCCGATCTTTTCTTATATCCTTAGTTGTCTTCTCGCCGCCGATTCGACGGTATCCCCTGGCCGTGCCGCCTCCGTCGAGACTTCCGCCAACGCGTCGTTTGAGTGAACCTTCAAGTTCTCGCAGCCAAACCTCGATTCCCCATCAAGATGAACGCACCGGATCGGTACGTATCTGATTTGTTCAATGGCTTCCTTTCTGTTGCCGCCATGCCTCATCACATGATGTTCCAGTCCATCTCCCGTGATGTTGCCAAGCCTCGCCAGGAGCCGGGAACTATCGTGCTTTGAGAGCAGATTTCTCAAGGCAAGAGCAATTCATCCAAACATCGCTTCTCCCTGGGATGCCATTGGAGCAATTGCGCGGCTCTTGCTGATGATGTGCTGGTGTCTGTTTATTGCCTGCTGGTCCATGCAAGCGCGCAACCAGCAGCAATTCAGTGTGCACTTGCCGTCTCCTCACAGCCGCAAACAATGGCACGCGAGCTGGCAGCTGCCTGGTTTTCGTTTATGCCAAACTCACCTCTGCTTCTCTTGCCCATCGTTTCTGCACGCTTCATCATCTCCTTCACCAACATCAATCACTTCTCGTTATCTCTTATTCGCCTTTGCTTCAGTGAAAATGGCGGGATGCAACACAAAGCATGACAACCTCCAGGATCATCCGTTGCGTCTTTCCTCGCTCTGACCAGCTTTGATTATTTTGATGGGCTCTGTGCTAACCTCGAGTCAGTTTCGAGCTCTTTCTGCTCGCCGACGGCGAGAAGAAGATTGAGGAGAAGGTCTATTCTGGTGAGTGGCTGCCGTTCGTATTTCAGGTCAGCTAGAAACTTACCCTCTCTTTCACAGGCATGTCCAACACTTCAGACTTTGTTCTGAAGAAGGAAGACCACACTCTGGGCAATCTGCTCTCCGAGCACCTCAAGGCGCACCCCAACGTCTACATGGCCGGGTACAAGAGTAGGTTTCGGTCTCGACTGACGCTATGGCGAGAAAGCTGACCGAGACACGATAGTTGCTCATCCTAATGTCCCCGAGCTGTACATCCGTGTCCAAACAGACGGGACCATTTCTCCTCGCGACGTCTTTACGTCGGTCTGCGAAAAGCTCATCAACCAGCTCGAGATGTTGTACCAGGAGTTCACTCGCGAATGGGAGCTGAGACGTATCACCAATACTGGAGACCAGGGGAATATGCCATCTAATGGTCATTGAGCAATTCACACGAGATCGTCTCAAAGGAAGGCGTTATAGGAACATGGAATCTGGCTTTTGTTTCGGCTTGGTTTGAGCCGCGGAAAATGAGTTTCGTTGGTTTTTTTTCTTCATCTTAACCATACAGTATGCATAATGGGAATAACGCGAACCAGCCTCGAAGCTGGATATCCTCCAACCAATTATAGAACACTTCTTCCATTGTCGCCGGATCCCAGTAGTTCCAGTCGCGGAATGCAAGCCACATGTATATGGCACGCCCGTAGAGGTGTGTCATTTTACCACAGTGAGCCGGCATGCACTTGAGATGCGTAGTTTGTAGATTCCCTCAAGCGGTGGCACCAACTGGCCCTTCTCCTCCTGGAATCAACTAGGGGGTTGTGTTAGCCTATGCGGCACAATACCAGGCAGGAGAGGGGGGCTCGGTAGCTATACCATGCAGATATTATTGCCGTTGAGCAGGATCTTGGGGAGTTTTGTGTGGTTTCCAGAGTAGTCGCTGCGAAAGAAGAGAAAAAGCAAACAGTCAACTTTGGCCCTACACCTAGAGCAGAATTCGATCAAGACTCACAATTCCGTCACATCCTCCAGCACCATGTCTATTCTCTAGTTAGATGGAAGTTTCCTCGTGGTTCATGTGCATACGTATACTTACTGACGTAGTCATCAAAGCCCAGGAGCGTGCCGCTAAACTCTGTCCCAGGTGTCAACATCCCCGCGGTACGGCGACGGGACAATGCTGGGCCTCCATACCTTTGTCGCCCTTCATGATGACCCATATCCTTGATCCGACACACTTGTCGATGAGTTCTGGGGTCGTGTGTCAGTGAGATGAGCCATGGCTCGAGGAACACGGCGTTGGGTCGTCGGCTGCCCAGGACTCACCGAGGGGTAGCAGCTGTGACGCCATCTTGAATTTGCCTGAAGGGGTTTCGCCTGTTGCCTATCCGACGTGGCAGATGCAGCCTGCAGTTGTGTATCCGTAATGAAGAAAAAAAAAAAAAAAGGATTTACAGCGGAATAAGAGCTCGTAGAACAAGGATCTGGCTCAAGCTCTCACTGTCTGTAGGTCAAAGTCATTCCCAGCTCGAATCTGATGGGCTGAGGCGCTAAATTGGGCAGAGGCAGGACAAGGCCAGGGCAAGCAAAACAGCGCCTGGCCCACAGGACACACCTCGCGATGCTGACTAAGGCTCGTTGCAACAACGCTGCTCCGTCCTCCGCAGTCGCATCTGCATCTGCATCCCATTCCATCCCCATGCTCTTGTTTTCTGCACCTAAGCGCGCTGATACATGATGGCTGCCCCGGCGGCCAATCACCCTCGCCCGCAGCCTCAGCTTCCCCGTTCCCTCAAGCCCCTTCTGGCGTCCCTGCTGCCCACGGCGCGCTCCTAATGGCCTGGCCCGCGATACTGCCTGCAAGCTGCTGTACCTGGAACGAACGAGGCGTTGCTCAGGTGTGCTGCTGAGGCGCACTGCTGCAAGCCGCGGACCAGCTGCTCTGCCCGCGGGCCTTCCCGCCTACACAAGTCGCTATAATACTTAACAGCCCGCGCGGAGCATGCATTCATGCCTGCTTGCTCCCGTCCTGGGTTCTTGCAGAGGCTCCCTGGCCAGAGCGACGAGCACCATGAGCTTCAACCACACCAGCCAGCTATGGGGCTCGCAGTTCGGCGTGCGCTTTGGAGCGTTTGCAACTCTGCGGCCTGAACCGACGACGACGACCGTTGCCTCGGGGCTTCACACCTCGGCCCTTATCGGCGGCGACGAGGGGCGCGCCGACGGCCCTGTAAATCCAGATCCATTCGGCGTGCACGAGTGCTCGGCAAATGCTGTCCAGAATCCAGTACCATCAGTGCAACCACTCGCAAGAGATGTTGAAAGGCCTCCCATTTCTTCTCCCGAGTCGAATTATGTCCCCGTCCACTCAACGGGGAGCGTCGCCGCATTTGGCACTGGCACTGGCACTGGTGCCATTTCAGTTCTGCCACGCTCAAGCGGCTTTGAAACAACGACCATCTCTTTGTTCGGACCAAGTATCGCAGCTATCCCGGGTGTGGGCGTTGTCGCTTCCGTCGCCGGCGCTGCTACTGGTGCAGGTGCTGATGCCGGAGCTGATGTTGGACCCGATGCCGGCGCTGATGCCGGTGCTGATGCCCGAGCAAAGACGGTTGTCGAGCCACCGTCGACGCCGCTAGAGTTCAACATCTCCAAAGAAGAGTTCCTCGCGGCTCGTGCCGCCGTTCCTGGCACCTCCCAGTCTCACTGGTCACATACAATGTACCATCGAGCCGGTGAGAATGGCGCCGTGGATAATGTCAAGGTTCATTACTGTGAAAGTAAAGCCACGTCAGAGCGTGTCTGCAAGGAGTATTTCCTCAACGAGGATGTCCTCGGCTTTGACCTGGAGTGGATGAAGTACGCATCGCGTACGGACGGGGCGCGGCAAAACGTCTCTCTCATCCAAATTGCAAGCCCTAGCCGGATTGCCCTGCTTCATGTGGCATTGTTTCCAAAGGAAGAAGGCGATTTAGTTGCTCCGTCGCTGCGCAAGATCTTGGAGAGTCCTAACGTGACCAAGGTCGGCGTCAACATCGGCGGAGACTGCACTCGCCTCAAGAACTACCTCGGCGTCACTGTTCGCGGCGTCTTCGAGCTGAGCCATCTTTACAAGGTCGTCAAGTATCTGCCAGAGAAGCCTAACATGGTCAACAAGGGCCTGGTGTCATTGGCTACCCAAGTCGAAGATCACCTACTGCTTCCTCTGTACAAGGGTCACATTGTTCGAACCGGCAATTGGATGAGGCGGCTCAACCCTCAGCAGATTCACTGTAAGGCCACTGTTTCTTGCTCAGGCAGATGGCTGTTGGTTACCTTTGGCTAATGAGTTGCAGATTCCGCCTCAGATGCTTATGCAGGCCTTCAGCTTTACTACGTGCTTGAAGAGAAACGAAAGGCAATTGTGCCTTGCCCTCCAAGGCCGCACCATGCCGAACTGCGGCTACCCATCCCCCTTCCTGAGCCTCCGGCTGTTGAGGCTCAGGCAGAGGAGGATGCCATGACATTGGATCCTTCAACAACTGCTATAGACGAAACGGCCCCCACATCAAGACGCAGACCTTCCAGGCCGAGAGCTACCAGGCGTAGAGCTCCATCCCTAAAGACTTCGACATCAGAAGCCGCAGCCTCGGAAACACCGGCGACGGGAGACGCGGCTTCCGAACCTTCAGCGGCAAAATCGAAGCCTGAAGACACACGAGACGCGCGGATCATTGAAGCCGAAATCCGAATGAATGAGTACCGTTCATCCAAGGGAAACAAGCTGGAGACCACCGCTGCCCGCCTCCGGGCGTATTACATCTGGCATCAGAACGAGGACCTTGGCCCTGCCGATATCGCAACGCTCTTGCGAGATCCGCCGCTCCTGACGACTACTGTTGTTGGCTACGTTATAGACGCCATACAGGCTGAGAAATTGCCTTATCCTGCGATTAGATTGCATAAAGAGGTCGTGTCACATATAGATCTTACGAAGCCGTACATGTATAAGTATTCGACTCTGGTGAGGGAATGCACGGAGGCGGCAGAGAAGATGATGAAGGAGCAGCAGGCAGAGGGGGCAGGCACTACATGAGACAAGGAGACCTGAGACTTTTAAACGATAGAACATGATCGCGTTGTATAATTATTACGGTAGCCTTTTGGTATATGCAAATATGAGACAGTACTTTTTTTTTTTTGCTTTCCTCCTTTGAAGAGTAACAAGTCTTCTATGATGCCAGCAGCCCCTTGCCCCGGTTGATCTGAACCTTCTTGTCCTCTCCTCCGCTGACGATGCCCCAGGTCTTGTCCCACGCCACGGTCAGCACCTTGGCGCCGTCGCCCGCAGGAGGCAGCTTCTTGCCCTTGAGCCACTCCCTGCCAATAGTATAGACGGGCTCGCTGACGCTGCCGCCGCCCTCCTCGGACGACGCAGGTCGGACGCTGCGCAGATCCCACACGCGGCACGTGCTGTCGTGCGAGCCGGACACGAGCGAGTAGTCGTTGTCCGGGCTGGGGGCCACGGAGACGACCATGTTGACGTGGCCGCGGAGGGTCATGGCGGCGGTGGCGGCGGCGGACTCTCTGGGGTCGAGGAGGGTGATGTGTCTCGCCGATGAGCCGGCCGCCACGAGCGACGTGCCGGACAGTGCCGTCGCGCAGAGGATGGGGTGCATGGTCGTCAGGCGGGATACCTCCCGCTGCGTTGTGAGGTCGATGGTCTTGACTGTGTGGTCCAGGGACGCCGAGTACGCGACGGTCGAGTCCTTGGGGTGGAAGATGGCGGCGGTGACGGCCTCGTCGTGCAGGGGGATCATGGCCAAGGGTCCGCGCTGGGCGGTCGAGCCGGCGTTGGACAGCTTGGCGCGCTTGGTGCTATGCGCTGAGGGGAGGGATTCGGGGTCGGCCTGGGGCGCGGTTCGTTTCGAGGCAGACCACAGGCCGACGCGGCCGTCGGACGAGGCAGTCAGGATGCGTCGGGTGGCACCGTTGACGTCGATGCTGTGGATGTTCTTCTCGTGTCCCCAGAGTTCCATGTTGGGCTTGAGGGTGCCGGAGAAGCCATCGTCCGCCTCCTTGTAGTCCCAGACCACGACTTTTCGATCCAGGCCGGCCGACGCCAGCTGAGTCGGTGACAGCCATCGCACGGCGTTGATGCGCTGAGTGTGTCCTTCGCCTTTGCCACCCGCGGAAACGGCAATTGCCGTTCCGGAAGGGTTCCAGATCCTCACGAGGCCGTCATAAGAAGAACTGGCAATGCGATCGTTGACAGTAGCGTCTCCGGCAAGAAGGCCGGCTGGAGAGGTTGAGGACAGGACGTCGACGCCGCTGACCCAGTCGTCGTGCTCAAAGCTGGCTTCGTAGACGGGGGGGAGGAGACTGCGGACGTAGTGCAGGGTCAGAGTTGTCTCCTGGGATAGGCCATTTGACTTGAGATATTCTTCGATGCTCGTTTTCAAAAATGTGCCGTTTGCGAGGAAGTCGAGGGGGACGGGCGATGAAGTGTCCAGCATCGACTCGGAGTTTAAGATACGGGAGAGGCCATAGCGCTTGATGTCTGGGCAATGTCAGCAATCTTTGTCCACTGATCGACGTATGAAGTGAGCGGATGGAGAGAAAGAGGCAGGGGCACCAACCTGCTGGCACGAGCAGTTGTCTCTTGGACTCTGGGAGGACGAGGTCCGGCTCGTCGGTGGTGAAGACGACCTTCACCTGAGCAGATGAGGCGTCCATTGAGGCAGAATGAAGATTGCAATGATATGCGCTCAAATTGTTCAGTCTGAATATTCCAGTAGTCTATGGCCAAAGGAGTATGGCACTTGCAGAAATTTTGCCGTGGTTGGTGCGAGTTGCTGGCAATGGCTGGTTGTAGGCTGGAAGAGAATCTCAAAAAATTTTGGACAGACAGCGCAGCCTTGCGTGTTACGGACCCACTGCGGGGGGGCGTGGCAGAAATGTGCATCCAATCAAATACGCTTCTATACAAGGCTGAACGAGCGACCTAATGCACACTAAGCTGCATCTAGACCGCCCGATTGATGATCTAAGTTTGATGCCAGACGACACGGAGGAGGAACAATGAACTAACTGTCACTGGTCAGGAAGTGTATAATCTGGGGAATGGCAGATCGGTTTACCGTTTCTAGATCACTTTTCCTGGTTCTCAGTAAAGTGGTCATGGTCGGAGTGATCCCTACTCCAGACGGAATGGCCAGCGCACACATAACCTGGCCAACACAATGCCAGAGCGTCGTTGATAGGCATTGTACGTCATCCCCGGATTTCCAACCGAACATCAAAGCCTAGATCGCGATTCGCGTGTCTGTATGCGCAGCCTTGTGAATACTTGCCAATTCGACGACGTATCGGCGTCACTGCCGTGCAATTGAGCATGGGATGCTACCCAAAACCGCGATCCCCAGCCGCAGTGCCTGGATGCGGAGAGATGCAGCAACGACACATGCAAGCCGCAGCAATGGCCGCTCTGTCATTCCCTCATTGGAGACTTGGTGGCATCTCCACGACAAGATGCCATGGAAGATGCCGTCCAGACGCAAAACACCAGCCAATCCGCATCTCTGCTCTCATACGCTCGCTCAGCTCCCCCGCAATCCATGGCGTCATCCCCACACTGCTAGGCAGGTAGTGCACGAGGCCAGTTCTGGTACCTCACCACCTCACCTTGCCCACGGGTTGGCTTGCCTCGACCCGCTGGTTGGAAGAAGGACGGCCGTTTGTCATGCAGGGATGTGCAACCGTCTGCTCTGGCAGAGGAGGGGGCACGTCAGCGGCTCTGGGCTGCGGTTGATGATGATGCTGACTGGAGAGGCGCTGTGTGGCGGCCACGCCTAGACGAGGGACCATGCAAACAACAACCTTGGAAGATTTCGCAGCGGGACGGTGGACAGGCAGAACTGGTGTTAGTACTGGCAAAATGCGGCGAAAGTGCTCCATCCCAATCTGAAAACTGGTTCATTGTTACGGGGAGCCACCCAGGCTGAAGACAAGGGCAGTTATAGTAGGTAGGTACCTTACCTAGGGGGACGCCCAAAGATGCCTACCTTGGGTAGGAAGCATCAAGTAATCGCGCAGAATAAGGCACCAAAGCACGGCACAGCGCCTGACCTTAGGTAAGCTGGCAGCGCCCAATTGCCCAATTCCAGAATCCAGAGTCCTTCTCCCGCTGATCCGCATGCATCAACATGGCAGTTCTGCAGATTTAATCGCGTACATGAACACGCTCAGGCGGCAAGGCGGGCAGCATCAGGTCACGGCTGTTAGCAGTTTGGCCCTCTGGACTAGCAGAGCGCTATCCGCCAACCCCAGACCCACCGCCCTCGAGAGGTCCCCACTTTCTCTGTAGCACCCCTCCAAAGCTTCAGTCCAAGTCCCTCATCAAGTTTCTTCTCCCCCTCTCGGCCTGATTCTTATTTCTTCTTCTCCTGCTCATCCCAAGGCCTCAGACTCCGATCCAGCTGTCCTCTCGCCTTGCAGAGCTCTTTTCGCTGCTTCACGCGCCTCGCCATTGTTTGCCTCGCTGCCCGCGCTCGCTCGTCACCTACTACAGCAGACGGACTCCGTCTTAACGCAACGCCACCTTCAGCCGGAGCTCTTAGTTCAAAGGTAACCCATCACACCACAATATTCTCGCACCGAAATTCGGCCCAACTGAGCAAAAGCTTCCCTCTGCTTTTCTGCTCCTGGGAGTCGCAGACATTGTCAACTTGGTTCTCCTCTTTTACTGGCTTTTACGAGACTTGCGCTTACAAAACTCCAGTCTCGTTTCCTCTTGTGCGGCCTCGCGCAGCCCTAACACCTACGTCATCTGGTCTGTCGGCCCCTGGCACAGGCTTTTTTTCGCCGGAGCTCTCACCAAAGGTCAACAACAAGCTCGCCCGCCTTTTCGCAGTCCAGATCGACGCAATGGCCGACGGACACCCGGTTCGCGATATCAAGAACCACCTTCTCTTCGAGATTGCTACCGAAGTAGCTCATCGAGGCGAGTTTTGCTCCTGTTCCCCTTGCGATTATGTCACCATAGTCGCAGTGCTCGTTTCTGCCCAATATATCGGGCAGAACGAAGACGATGTTGCAAACGCTAACCTGGTTTTTGGTTCACAGTCGGTGGTATCTACTCGGTTCTCAAGTCCAAGGCGCCTGTCACCACGGCCGAATATGGCGATCGCTACACACTTATCGGTCCCCTCAACCACCAATCGGTGCGTCCCCTACCTTTGCCAGAATGTAAATTAATTGCTCAAAATTGGGCACCAACTGACGAGAAATAGGCCGCAGTCGAGGTTGAAGAAATGGAGCCCACCAATAAGGAGCTAGCCGCTACCATGCAGACCATGAAGGATCGCGGAATTGGCATGCTGTACGGCCGGTGGCTCATTGAGGGAGCCCCTCGCGTTCTTCTGATCGATACCAAGACAGCCTACAACTACGTCAACGAGTGGAAGTCGGACCTTTGGTCAGTAGCCAGCATCCCATCTCCACCCGATGACGAAGAGACCAATGAGGCTGTTGTCTTTGGTTATTTGGTGGCGTGGTTTTTGGGAGAGGTAAGCGTCTTTGACCCATCCCAACCCTCTTGTTGGCCTTGTCGTTGGGCTTCAGCGTTTGATTGACTGTCATTAACACGCAAGTTAGTTTGTATGCCACGAGAAGGAGAAGGCTGTCATTGCCCACTTCCACGAGTGGCTGGCCGGTGTGGCTCTGCCCCTTACGAAGAAGAGACGAATCGATGTTACCACCATCTTCACGACTCATGCCACTCTCTTGGGGCGATATCTCTGTGCCGGCTCGGTTGACTTCTACAACAACCTCCAGTACTTTGACGTGGACGCCGAGGCGGGAAAGCGCGGCATCTACCACCGGTATTGCATCGAGCGTGCTGCCGCTCATTCCTGCGACGTCTTCACGACGGTGTCTCACATCACCGCTTTCGAGTCGGAGCATCTCCTGAAGCGAAAGCCCGATGGCGTGTTGCCCAACGGCCTCAATGTCACCAAGTTCTCGGCGGTCCATGAGTTCCAGAACTTGCACCAGCAGGCCAAGGAGAAGATCCACGACTTTGTCAGGGGTCACTTCTACGGCCACTACGACTTTGAGCCCGAAAACACTCTATACTTCTTCACTGCTGGTCGTTACGAGTTCCGGAATAAGGGCGTCGACATGTTCATCGAGTCCCTTGCCCGTCTTAACCACCGCCTCAAGGCAATCAACAGCAAGATGACTGTGGTCGCCTTCATCATCATGCCTGCTCAGACCACGTCGCTGACTGTCGAGGCCCTCAAGGGCCAGGCTGTCATCAAGTCTCTGAAGGACACCACCAACATCATCGAGCAGGCCATCGGCCGTCGTATCTTTGAGCGCTCGCTCAAGTGGCACGAGGGCGACCCGATGCCGGATGAGAAGGAGCTCATTTCCGGCCAAGACCGCGTTCTCCTGCGCCGTCGGCTCTTTGCCATGAAGCGCCACGGCCTTCCGCCGATTGTGACCCACAACATGCTCAACGACAGCGAAGACCCCGTCCTGAACCAGATTCGCCGGGTGCAGCTGTTCAACCACCCGTCGGATCGTGTCAAGGTCGTGTTCCACCCAGAGTTCTTGAACTCGGCCAACCCCGTGCTGCCCCTGGACTATGACGACTTCGTGCGTGGTTGTCACATGGGCGTCTTCCCTTCATACTACGAGCCGTGGGGCTACACCCCCGCCGAGTGCACGGTCATGGGTGTCCCGAGCATCACCACCAACCTCTCCGGCTTCGGGTGCTACATGGAAGAGCTCATCGAAAACTCCAGCGACTACGGAATCTACATTGTGGACCGGAGGATGAAGGGCGTCGAGGACTCTGTCAACCAGCTGTGCCAATTCATGTTTGATTACTGTGGCAAGAGCCGGCGTCAACGTATCAACCAGCGAAACCGTACCGAGCGGCTCAGCGACCTGCTTGACTGGAAGCGCATGGGCATGGAGTACATCAAGGCCCGCCAGCTCGCGCTCCGACGAGCATACCCCAACTCGTTCCACGGCGACGAGGAGGAAGAGGAGCTGGAGGACTTTATCCGTGGGCCGGAGCAGAAGATCTCCAGGCCATTCTCCGTCCCTGGCTCGCCTCGGGATCGAACTGGCATGATGACCCCTGGAGACTTTGCCAGCTTGCAGGAAGGGCGAGAAGGCTTGAGCACGGAGGATTACGTTGCCTGGAAGCTGCCGTAAGTATCTCACAGCTTTAGTTGACCCCCCCAGTCTTGGAAGCAAGAGGCTAACAGCGTGGATCTAGTGAGGAGGAGGACCCCGAGGAGTATCCCTTCTCGTTGACCCTTCGGACAAAGCAGCCCGGGCCCGTGAGCCCAGAGACTCAGGCCACTCTCAACGGTAACTAAAAGTATGCAACACAAGGCGTTTTTCTCAAGGCAGCATTCATCCGCGTCCAGAGCCAGCATTGCGTCGGATCGGGGACGTTTTACGTGTGATTTCTTGTTCGTGTCGAATCTTTGATATATGGTTTTAGTTTCTTCCAGCACTGCGTCCGAGGTGCCATGGTAGTAAAAAGATTGGGTAAGGTGGGACAGGAGAAGGAAAACAAGGCGGGGAGAAACGGCGGGTTGTGAAGTTGTTGCGGTTCACCAGGGGACCCATCGGCGAGAGTGAAGGGACGTTGAGGGAGATTTCGGATCAACTGCCGGTTTGATCAAAAGTATGTCGAGTGTTGAATGATGAGATGGTTTATGTATGATTGCGCTCGCCCACGTGCTGTGCTAAGACGCATGAGCCCCGAGACTTCCATCTGGCGTCTCCACGGCAGCAGAAACACGTGCCCCGTCTAGACCGTTTAGACAAGATATGCGGATGACGATCCGTTTAGCGTCGGGGTTTGTCTGAGCGGAAGAGCGGCCGAAGGCTGGTGGTGGATCTTGTAATCTGGGCGTGTCGTGCGTGAGGTAGCGCAGCGGTCTTGGGGTCTGGTGATGATGTTTCTTATACTGTGCCGAGTCATGGTTAATAGTACTACTATGTACTAGTATTACCATCGGATGATACGAATGAATACTGTATTACTACCCAGTTCAAAGATTTAGGGTCCGACTGACGTGATGATGGAGACGTAGCGAAGGAGACATGTGCTACTGCAGTACCAACTGGCGTCGTACGAGGACAAACCATCCAAGCATGATGGATCGTCGAATGAGCATCATGCGCTTTCTTCTCTTGTGTTTCTCCCGCGACAGGGGTTGGTCGTGGGAAGACTAGGCACGAAGCGAGAGAAGCGAGAACGGAGTCCCATCGGCTGATAATGCTCAAGCCAGTATCTGTCTGCAGTGTATTGCAGCGTATTTTCCCCCCCGAGGCCAAGATCTCGAGTCACAAAGGCGGTGATGCACAAACGCGTGGGACAAGACGCTGTTCCCACAAGAGCTTAGGTACCTTGATAAATTGGTACGTAAAGTCTGGAGAGTAAAGGAACATCAACAAAGAGGGTTAAGGGCGAGATGGCGTCAGGGGACGGGAAGCCCAAAAAAGAACCCAAAAAAGAAAAAAAAAGAGTTTTTCTTGGTCAGTCGAGGGGGAGGAGAGCTAAAGTAGCTCGAACCAGGGGTGGGGGAGAGGGGGAACATGGAGACGGACATGGGGGTTCGTGGCAGATACGAGAGCGGTTGCTTTTCCTTTGGCAGGGTTTTTGTTGGTGGTTTTTTTTTCTTCTTCGCTTTTGCGGGATGCGGTGAGAGGGATGATGGTGGTGATGATGATGAGGCTTCTTTGCATATGCACACCGGAATTTTTCTTTTTTTTTTTTTTTCTTTTGACACGTGAAGGATGGGGACTGAATATTTGGGGACCTGGATGGGTTGGGTTGTGCGATTTCTTGCCTTTGACTCGTGGTGTTTCTGATGATGCCGCTGATGATGATTGCTTGTGGTAGATATGTAGATTGCGGGCTATCCGCATTGATAAGAGTCTCAATTGTCCATTGAAATTACAACAGACGATCTCATTTTGCCCTTTCTCAACACCAAATTCAAGCATCAAAAATCACAATCACAAAGAGTTAGCAGGAACAAGAGCTCAAGAAAGTGGGGATATTGCTCATTTCGGTAGGTCGCTTGCTCTCTGTCTTTTTCCTCTTTGTTTTGGACACAAGCCTGTTCGACTTTTGAGCGGCGGACAAGGGCGCGATTCTCAGGGGACCGGGGGGGGGAAAGAAGCATGCATGTTATGTATCTCACAGTGCAGCGTGTCCCTGCCATTGACTTGACCGTTTTGTACTTTTTTTTTTTTTTTTCCTTGTACATATAGTATGTCCTCGGTGGAGAGATGGATGCGGGTTTCGAGAGAGTTTGATGTGCTGTCAGACACTTTTCATGCCCGTTGGCGGAGACACGCTGTTCGAGCATCGTCTTTGTATTTGAACTTCTCACGGGGGTGCCTGAATGGAGGGACCCTGTTACGCATTTTGGATGCTTCGCTGCGTGTGGAAGAGGAAAAAGGCTGTTTGAGTCATCTTGGTAAGTGTAAGGAGGGCATCCATCCACCCGCGACAAAATGGCTGCAAGGCAAGACATTTGGCGACCAGGCACGCATCAGCATGAAAGTTGAGTGTCTCGGGACAGGAAACGTCGCACTTTTGAAAGTCTGCAAGCAGCAGCAGCTGTAGCCTAACAAAGGTACGGAGTAGGCACAGTATTTAATAGCATTAGAGTAGGATCTGCGGAATCAAGGTTGTGCAAAGTATGTGATTTTGGGTAAATGCAGGTCAGCAGCTCGAGGTTTGGAAAAGCAGTCTGTCTCACGTGGAGGGGGGACATTTGCGTGTGTCAGGCTGCTCGCGAGCGACAACCCGAAACCGCGAAGGAGATTTGGTCGAGGTAAGGTGCTGATGTTATGTATATCTGAGAGAAGCATTGGAACGGTAGAGAGGTGCATTTGTTCCGCACCCCCATACTTTCGTTGGCAATTGCATTCGTGATGCTACCAGGTGTTTATTTGCTGCATGGTTGACATGTATCCATAGCCATATTCATTCGTAGCTGCCCTTGTATTGGGACACCATCTTACGGATGCAACTCCAACAGGGCAGTCATTTTGCCACTCACAGGCGCCCGCTGGCATTACCAGCATTGCGTCTTGATAATTCTTGTAGGAGAAACGACACCCCTGGCCTGCAAGAACAAGGCTTAGAACAAGGCACCCGCATCGCCCCCCTCCAGCTGAGACAAGGCCGCAAACATGAAGTGTCCTTCGTACGACGTGAATGAACATGGCAATTGCCGTACAATAACTAGAGCTATCCATCTTACACGTAAATACGGAGTATACGAGTACATGTAGCTCCGCAACCCTACCTCCATGCCGCCATCATCACATCCGCAAAAAAAAAAAAAAAAAAAAGCATGCAAAGTGAGAGGCATGCAAGGGGACCTACGTCCGCCCATCATGTAAGTGTCTCGTACTGTGCCTGTACCCGCAAGCAGCGACATTGAATTTTATAGAAGCCCGAGCTTGCAGATTGCTCACATATGTATCTGTTCCTCTCTCTCCCTACCTGCATGCGCAGTCCAAAGGTATGCAAGACGCAGGAGCACGGAGTTGAGGAGTTGCGTGCAGCGAACGCTCAGGTACAGATACGATCATCACATGCGGTGAAGGGAGAAACGACCGCTTCTGTGTCACACTGTTGCTGTGGTCGTGATCATCGTGTGTGTTGTGTATCGTATCATAGTAGCATGATATAGTAGCAAGCGAAAGCCAACTCAACTCAACCACCAGAGCCAAAGACAAAGACACCAACACGCCGTCACTTACAACCCTCAAACTCAGCGCACACTCCACCAATCACGACTCCCAAACAAATATTCCAACTCCAAAGTGTTAGTCATACAACATCCAACCCCCCCAAGCTCAGCTACCTAGTCATAACCTATCCCAACTCAAGCATCAAGCAAGCATCAAGCATCCACGTGCCGGCAACTCCATCTCCATGCATGTACAACACATCTTCGACTCCACAGCGGGTAATGAGAGAAGAAAGAAAAAAGAAAGAAAAAATCCAACAGAACAAGAACACACAGCATGTTCGTACGAGTATTAGGCGGTCTGAAGTTCTACTACTACTACTGTACAAAAGACATGCCTTGTTTACCCACTAAACAAGCATCGTCGGGCTGTTGATTTGCTCAACCCAAGAGCTAGGAAGAGCTTCCGGTAATACCAGTCGTAGTCAAAGCTCCATCTGGCCCCAGTCCCCGCTCCAGAGAGCCACGTAGGTTGGCAGTACTAGATGTACTACGATATCAGCTTCAGCTCTGGAGCATCCAGATTGTATGGCATCTCAAGAGGATGAGCCACGGGCAGAGCGGCTTTCAGTTGAGTAAGAGATCATCACCAACAGAATGAAAAGGAAGCAAAAAGGAAGTACGTGGTAGAACAGGTACGTACGAGTACACGTTCACGGCCACCGCCTCGCCGGCCAGGGATGCACAATGCAAAATGCAGGAGTTTTTGCCCATCAGGCCACGGACCCCGGTCAACTCACAACGTCGGTGAAGGAGACCCAAAGTTTCTACAGTATGAGCCACAGCCCGTCCACGAGGCAGCAGAGGCAGCAGCAAGCAGGGGAAGAACTGTTAGACTACGTGCACACAAAATCTTCACCTTGCAAAAAATAGATTGAAAAAATGGTCCAATGAAGAGCGCCTGTTCAGAGAACTTGTTCATTGGTAGCGTCATGACTACTTGCGTAGGCTAAAGCGAAAACAAACGAAAAGACCACCAAATGTGCCAGCTTGATATCGTCGCGGCTTTCCTTGTCCCAATGAGAGTAAACACACAAAAAACGCCAATGTCGAGGCAATGCTCAGCCTCCCCGAGAGTGCCATGTTCGTCTGCATGACCAACTCTTCCTCATGTGAATCCCCCACGTGAAAACGCCGCTCTGTGCAAATGTGCCCCCGTTTTTGTTATGCCATGGAAAAAAAGAAATGCCCCGCCTATAACACAGAAAAATTCGAGAAAGAAGGAAAAGGACCAAAAAGGAGAAAGATTCCAGCACCGTCGTCACAGAATTCGCGCGAGGGGGAGAAAGTAGAGGCCAGCTGTTGGTCGGAGCATTCGTGAAAGAAATCAAGAAGAATGTGGATCCGGTTGTCGAAAAAAATAAAAGGCATCAGACGGGAGAAGAGAATGGATGGATAGACGGGGAGCGGTGTGCTGGCTCATGCTTATATCCTGATGCTTCGCCGCCGCGTCAAGAAGCCCTGGCGAATTCGTTTAGTCGGTGACAGGGGGGACGCTGCATCGCTAACCGGCGATAACGTCGCGCCCGAGTAGCTGCTGGCTCTCCTCGCCGCCATCGTCTCCTGGTGCATCGGCAGCGGTATTGACGTCGCGCTCCGGGGAGTGCTGATGTGGTTCTCCTCCTTGTCCTCTCCAACCTGTTCCATCGGGCACGTCTGCAATGACAGGCCCTCTCGGGATCGCGACGCGGCCGCGTTCAGGTTGGGCCTGCTACGCTTCCTGACTAGGCTGAGCGTCCTCTTGAACATTTGCGCCGTCTTGCGCAGCTGAGGCTCTGGCTCTTCGTGCTCCGCCTTGGCCGCGAAGGGGTCCATGTTGAGAAACGAGGGCGACCCGACGGGGGACATGATGCTGCTCGTCCGCGGAGGGTGCTGTGAAACCAGCTTGGCCGACGACGTGGAGCTGGTGGACCCCTTGCGGTTCATCATGATGGGCTCAGTCGACGTCCTGGTAAGCTTGCTGACGGGGCAATCGGCCGATGAGCTGGGCGATAATGATCGGCGGGAGAGCTGGACGATGCAGGGCTTGCCGGAGAAGACGACGGACACCATGCGGGCGGTGTCGTGGCACGTTGACGCCTGTTCGGGCGTCTCTTGCGCGCGCTCGCTGTCGGAGCTGTAGTCGCAGTCGGAGAAGTCGTCGGCTGAAGAAGAGACGTCCTCTTCGGACGAGAGGTAGAGCAGGTGCGGGGCGGCGGGAGTGAGGACGGGTCGGTGTTCTGAGAGCTTCTGGGGCATCGTGGCCAGCAGCCGCGAGGCCCTCAAGGCGCTTCGGGGAGGCAGAGCCGGTGCATTGGGCAGCACGGCCTCGGTCTGTGTGGTTGTGGTTGACGACATTTCCGCGTCGTGCTGGGCAATGCCAGGGTAGAGAGTCGGGCGTGCGTCGATATCGGAGTCGATATCCTCAGTGGCGGGAGCCTGCAAGCTCGAGCAGAGCTTGGACGGAAGCTTGGTGCCGTATATGTATGGCGAGATATCGAGTGGTGGTCCAGCCCCTCTGGAGAACAGCGGCACCTTGATAAGCTTCCCCAGTATTGGATTGGCAAAGGCTCGCGGGGGCAATAAATTGGTGAGCCGATATCGATTTCTCCGTGACTGTGATGGTTGCGCAGGGAGGCTTCAAGACCAATACTCGTCAACGAAGCACGGCGGCGAATACAAGGCGACAGGGAAGAAGGAGGAGGATGTCAAAGGGAGAGACCGTGGTAAGAGAAGGAGAAGGATAAGGCAAAGGTAAGGCGTCAAGCGAGGTATGGAAGAAGGGCAATAAAGGGCGGTGGAGAGGGATGGAATGAGGCTTTCTGTCCGCGTCCGTCTCGTTGCAAGAATTGGAAGGGAAGAACAGAAGCGATAAAAGAAAAGAAAAGAAAAGAAATGGAAACGGTCGACTCGTTCCGGGACGAAGATTTGTTTGTGTGTCTCTTTTTCTTCTCTTCTTTTTCTCTTCTCTCTCTCGCTGCACGCGCCAGGAAGGGGGCACCACAGATTCAAGTACGTGATGGCAGGCATGGCATGTTCCACCGTCTGGCATGCGGCAGGCCTCGCACGGTGTACTTGAGCGAACGGGGACCCCACTTCCCACCTTGCGGGTCCACTTGGGCGGTGGCAGGGGGGTTGGATGGCGGACCCGCCGGCGACGCTAAGGCAGATTATCTGTTCTTGTTCAAGCGCTGTTCCTCTGTACGTACCTTTTCCTTTTCCTCCTGTTCCTCATTCTCCTCTTGTACAGAACAGTATCGACACCTGCACTGCCTTGGCACAAGCACTGCACCAGCATGGAACATGTCACTCAGTGACCACGGGCAGAGAGACTCCCTGCAAGCACGCCGTTTCACAGGCCTGCCACTGACAGCGACTCCATGGCATCATCGCCGCTATCAGTGGCTTCTGCGGAGCGAGCAGCGCTTTCAGTCGAGGCCCATTTCGCTTTCCCCAACCGTCATCTTCCGACGAATGTGACTGCTGCAGATAGATTGAGTGACTTGAGCAGGCACCTCATTACTCACTTACTGTGCTGTACCTGACCTGAACTGACCTGAGCTGTAGTCCGCTCTCGTCAAGTGCCTTAGCAGCAGTGCCACGCTCCAGTTCCAGGTTGTGGCTGGAGCCTCAAGCCCCCGGAATCTCCATGCCTCGACCTCGTGTCTCAAGCCTCACGCTCACGCCTCCACGCATCAAGCCTCAAGCCTCGTGCTGACATGCTCGCTAAAGTCAACAGAGACAAACCAAGAACAGCAGCATTCCGGCCCATCAAGTGCTTCCTTTCTGCATGCGCCACTTCCAAGCTGTCATGGAAACCATTAGTCCATCGATCCATCCAAAGCCGATCCCCGTTGACGCCACCTTCTGATGCTTCTTGCTTCTCTCCAGCCACCACATGCAGAATGCCATCATTCCAAGCATCCAATCCGTACGAAGTGCCGCATCCGCAGCTAATCACCAAACAACCACCACCCACCACCTCACCACACTACAACTACACCTAACCTGCCGCTTCTGCCGCCTAATTGCCCTGCTTTGCATCAATCAAGGTGAAGTGCTACAGAGTCAAAAAGAAGGCCGGAAGATCGAAACAGGTACCATACAGTATATGTGGCAGCGCTCCGTACTGCTGCTGCTTATTGCCTGTACCTCTACTGTACATAGGACGGGATGCAAGTGTGACGTCCCACCTGCTCTCCGCACGCAACACGTATCACCACCTCACCCAAGTGCCGGGTGCCACCTTGCGAGTCATCTCGTACCTCGCAGGCGTAAAGCAGTGCTGGTTCCGGTACGTGGAACAGTGATTCATCCATCTACAGTGGCACCTTGTCGGGCAATCGGGCCAGGGATTCGTCACCACGCTTATACCGACGATGAACTGCCACATGGCCATCAAGCATAGAATCAACCCGTGTGCAATCAGCCCAGTTCAACCAGCGTTCAATCGGTGAGAGGAACCCAACGAGTATCACACCTTCTCATGCCCTGGACACATGCGTCACGCCAACTGAATCAGAACCACGCAGATCCCCCAAGCCCCGACCCGTAGCCTCGCTGATCTCCTGATCACTTCCTCCTCTCCCTTGCCCGTCGAATTAAATCCCAAGGCCTAACCAGCAGAGATATCAGCAGCAGCGGCGGCTCCTTCGCACACATCCATGACACACAAAACCCGTCGTTCCTCTTCAGGGCCATTCCAGGGGCCACGACGCCATCCCGCACCAGGCGTCGACAAGGATAACCGCAGCCCGTCTGCCTTGATTGGGCAGTAAGAAGACCGAGTCTGAGATGGGAGCAATGACCACACGCTGCTGCTGCTGTTTTATTATCGTTTCCGATTGAATGTTTGGTTTGTCTTCCCTTGCCAACAACTACCTACCCACGCACTGCACCTACATACATGCATACATTGAGTGAGATGAACGAACGCATCGCGTACTCCGTATTTGGGGAACCCTTTCAACATCCCGGGCGGATCGTCGTCTTTGTCACGCCGACCTCGCTGCTCCCTGTAGGTCGTCATTTCAACTTGCTTCTGCCTTTTTTGCAATGCCGCTGAACAGTGTGCGTGCACATTCCTGCACTTTCAATTGGACCCTGGCTGGCTCCCAGCTTCTCGAATTAGCAAATTGATGAGATGGGGTTCGTGGCAATCTTAGGGACTGCGCGCTTTGATATCATGGAGCGCACTCAATGAAGCCTATCTGAGGCAATCTTGGGGTGAATGAAATGCCGTGCAGTTGTTTAGACCAGCGACAAAGACCATCGGATCGATCGCTGCTAAAGAAACGCCTCGTTCGATTCAATTGCACATTGACTCTGTGCTTTCAATCCTGTACTGTAGCTAACAGGCAATGGTCGACCAGTGAATTGCCGCGACGGCATCAAGTTTCGATCTCGATGCACCTTGACTGCTACCATCAGAGAGAGCCACAGAACCAATCACCGACTTTGAATCCCTTCTTCTTGCTTCTTCCTCTCTCTCTCTCTCTCTCCCTCACTCATCGTGATGTTTCCTATTTGCCGGCATGCGTGAAGCCAACACATGATTGTACGAGCAAGATACAAGTATATACAATGCCCGCTTTCCGACGACGTTTGATTGCAGACCCCCCATGAGACAGATTACAAGATGCTGCACGGACTGCAAACCGGATGCAGGGCTAAGGACGTCGATGCACGATGGTCAAGGCTCTCGGGACGTTTTTTTTTTTTTTTTTGTTGGCCGTTTTGTATGGCCTCGTACGACGTGCGGAGTTGTCGCATGTGCCTCGAGGGGATGCATGAATTACCAACTACCTCACATTGTGAAAAGACATTGATGGAGCGTTTGGGTAGGTAAGGCAGTGTTGGTTTTGCTACCTATGAGATGAGGGCATATCCAAGACTTCAAGCCCGATATTCGGCATGCTTCAACCTCGTCCCGTACAAAGTCGGATGCCTGATATTAAAACGCCAACAATTCACTCACACCATGGCTGCGGCAGTTCCTCATGATGCTCTACTGTACCAGTTGCACTTACTACATGTAGGCAACACACACACCGTTGAACTGCTTCCTCGCCATCCAGTCAACATTGAACCCACGAGACACCCTCCCGACATTCTCAACCCATCCCAATCCTCCAGGGTGATACTCCAAACTCCCAGCCTCGCCTCACGTAGCGCCGGGCCAGCCAGCCAGCACACCCACTCCACACCAGCCCAGCAAAGTTCTCCTCTCAGCAGGCATTCGTTCCCGCCCAATCAGTCGCGAAATCACGTCGCCGCATCGAAACAAAGTCTGGCCCCTCCTACTTGCATGAGATGGACGCATACACACATGAAAAAAACACCTTTTTTTTTTCGCCTCCCCCTTTTATTCTGCCAATTTTTTCTTTTTCCAAGTCTTGCGCCTGGCCGACTTTTTGGGTGCAGATGGAAGAGGGGGCATCAAAAAATCTAGACGCTTCGTTGTTGGTGGATTGTTGGTTGTTTTGTGATACATCATGTAGGGTCGTCCTTTGCAGGTACGAGCGCCAGCACGAGATCACAAGGTAGGTTACTGGCATTAGGCGACTAGGATTGCCCCCAGTACCTTATGGGAAGAGTAATAAGGTAACTGACTGTATGACGGAGCGTTTCCCCTCCCGCTTGTGCGAACCGAGATCGCTTCAGCCGAGCCCCTGATTTACAGCATCAGAGTCACACCAGATCCTTCGACGAGCTCGGATACTTTGTTTCCATCTATCGCTCTGCCCACCTGATACCAAGATGCTGTAGCAGGGTAGCATCGAAGCAACACATTATGTCTCTGGACGAAGCTGATATGAAAAAAAAAAAAAAAAAAAAAGATAGGACTCTACGTCTTGCCGGGTAGCCTTCTTTCGAAAAAGCCATGCCACCCATAGATAGACCTTATACCCTCTCCTCCCCGCAGGATTCGCAGCCTCGAGCTCAAGAGCTCGTATCGTATCTGGCCTATGTATATGCCACACTGCGCGTCTCGACCAAAACGCCACCCAAAACCCCCCCCAATCATCTTCTCCAAAACGGTCAAAGTTCTACAAGGCTGGAAACTTGCCAGGTAGTTAAGTAGTTATCAACTGGTTGCCGCCAAAAAGTCGAACCATCTGACTTCCTTTGCACCACAACACCCCCCGCGACACGCCAGCGCTTCAGCTTCAGATCAGTCGCGGCTCGATGCTGCCTCCCCATTCGCCCAATGGTTTTGTCAAAGATCTGAATGGCCTTGTTGGATCCGGAGCTTTTGGACTTCCGGAGTATTAGTGGGCATACTCATTACCCGTTTCGTTTTCGTGGGCTGGGAAGTAACCTGGACAGTGACGCTGTACTGTACCGTACATGTGTTGTTGCGTTGCTCTCCATGTTAAAGTTGCAGTTTGTGTTTTAGAAGCTGTTTACTGGCTGTGCTGCTGTTGGGCCGTTCAAGTTTGTGGTGGGAGTAAAACCACGTGGGTGACTTTCTTGTTGGTAGGCTCGGAGACGATGACTCCGATCGGAGTAGTTCAAAGTGAGCATATTTTGTGTACAATGCTGTGCAGTTGATGAACCATCATGATGCCCTCGAAATAGCAACCCGGCATGATTGCTTACGAGTAGATTCTAGCGTTGAACTCACCCACTAAACTTACAGTTAATCCAGAGCCCCAGAAAATGGCGTCATGGGCTCCCGCCCGCTGACAACCTCTCTTGACAGCTCTGCATGCGCCACGGCTGACAAACGCCTCTAAAGCATCCACTGTAAACACTGTCCGTGCCAGCCACGAGGGTTCAACCAGCCACGTTCCCTTATCCCACAACAGGTCTAGTCCGTATTCCCGTCTTCTGGACAGAAATAGAAGCCCGTCCAGTCCGTCTTTGGTGAAGGTTTGGACTGGACTTCTGATCTCCCTTTGCGTGGCGTCAGGATTCCGGCTGTGTGTCAGCTACCGCTTGTATCCACATGAGCTTCTTCGAACGAAAGATGTATTCCATGACGCAAAAACACTGTCCTTACTTCATATAAAGCTTACCACTCACTCACTACCTTGACCCTTTCAGGAATACGTTCACAATCGGTTTGACAACAAGTCCAGCATGCATTAACTGTCGTAACAAAAGACACAATCCAAAGACTGGGAAAATTTTTCGCAGAGAAGAGAAAAAGAGACAAGTTCACCTGTGCTCAACCCGGCCGTTTCAACAACTGCCACGAGCGTTTCAACCCCCCACCTGCGCTGGTCCCTTCGCCTCGTCTCGCCCCCCCCGTCAACAACGTTTTGTTTTTCCCTTTTCTTTTCTGTGTTTGACGATTGTTTCTCGAGGTATTGTCGACTGCCTGGGGCGAAACATGACCTGATACATGCCGTGGCATGAAAATTCGATAGTACGCTTTCGAAGTACAACACTGTAGAAGGGAAGAAGAACAGGTTATCGAGTGATTTCACTTATAGCCACATGGCTTACATACAATGACCGGGAGCAGAGACTTGTTCAACACAACGCCTCGTCTAGGTGCACAAGTGAGAAAAAAAAAAGATCTTATTCACACCGACATTCGACATCATGAGAATCATTTTTTTCAAACACAATCAACTGCGCATCACAGGTAACTGCCCTACCAACACCTTCAAACACTAAAAAAACAATTCAACGTTCTTCACAGAACCACCCCCACCAAGCCACTATAGTAAAACATCCCGTAACAACAACACCAACCCCCCTTTTCGCAAACCCAACAACCAAACCAAATTTTCCCCCATTGCCCATACAGTATTCACACTTTAACCACCGAGAAAGTGACCTTTGGACAAAAAAGCCCAAGGTCTCAAAGATAAAACACGTCACAAGGAAAGAACCCGTCTCCAAGCTGCGCCATGGTGGACCTAGAGTCCGGGGCCTCACAAAGATCCCAAGTCCCCTGCCTTGTCAACCTGCTCCCGTATCTTGCTTCCTACTGATACCTACCTTATCTTGGGGAACCTTGCGCTACTCTTGTGTGAACCACCACCCCTACTCTCCACTCATGCTTGACAGACATATACCTCATGTCATGCTGGTTCCGGCCGGTTGGTCGACCCGAACGATTGCCACATGGCGCTGCCGCAAGCTTATATTATTAGGGGTACCGCGATACTAATCAGATGGACTGCAAGTCAGCTCTCGTGCCGTTCCGAAGATTGACTTTGGAACCACAAGAGCCGCATCATCTGATCAAGCTAGAGAGCTCGCCCGGGCACAAAAAGTATCATAAGTAACCCGGATGACGCCTCTCTCGCGATGCCAAGGGCATCAGGTATACAGACAAGCGGGGGCAGGTAAAGAGGTCAAAGAGGTTTGTATGGAACTATCGTCAAATCTGACGGAAATTATGAACCAATTGATGTCCCCCGAATGCTATCCCAGATTTCCCCCGTTTTCCTCCCTCTATATTACACTGGTTACTAAGATTAGGAGTAAATCGAAATGGAAAAGAAGCCAAAAAAAGGAAAAAAAGGACCAGTTTGCTATCATTAATCATCATGTCTCTGATTTGCCTCATGACCTCGCTCCTTGACACCGAAACGGCAAATGGCCGGAAAGAAAGGGGGAAACCAAAACGGAAATTACCAGAGCATGAAATCACGGCCAAAGAGGGGGCGGCCGGCGCAGAGAGTCGCCACCGCTGCTAGAGGGCCGCCAGTTGTCGGACACGCCAGATCCCCTGCGGCCAAAGTCATCCTGGGCCGGAGGTGGTGGCAGTGGCAGGAAGAGCCCGGTGCCGTCTCCCACCATGATGCTGCGTCGAACCTCGCCCCGGTTCCAGCCCTCTCCGGCCACGTCTGCCGCCAGGCCGTAGGTGCTGACGGGACGTCGCAGCGCCGGGCCTACTGTGGTTAATGCGTCAACCTTGCTAAAGTTCCATTTACCGTACTCGTCCGTCTTGGTGTAGATCTCGAGGGTGGTGAGCGGCAGGGGAGCAGGAGGTTTGATCTGCGCCGCAAAAGGGTTGTTGGAACTGAAACGATGGGCGGCCGGCGCTCGAGGCACGCCCAGCTGTCGAGGGGACACAACCTGAGACTGCGGCGAGCCGGGCGAGCCGGGCGAGGTACCGTACGGCGCAGCAAACGGATTGCCAAAGGTGCTGGACGTGGGCGTGGTCGGCTTGCCTGGAATGGGCATGCGGCCGCTGCGGGTGGAAACCTGAGATGTGTTCCGGATGTGCCCTCCCGCAAAGCCGGCGTTGGGAGGAGGCAACCCCTGGAGCTGCTCGGGAAAGGTATCATCGTGGACGAAGAGTTTGCGCAGCCTAGGCAGAGACCCTGCGAGCACGGATGAGGCGAGGTAGGTATACCAGCTGGCCTTCATGCTCGCGTACACCTCCTTGTCCGATTCGGTGGAAATCTCCCAGCGCAGCGTCTCGAGATTCTGAGATGCGAGAAGCGGGATGCCCGCGTGCTGTGGAAAGCCTTCAATGACCTTGGCCTTCATGCCAAGCGACTTAAGATATGGCGCCATGGTCAAGACCTCTGAAAGCCTCTGCGGGTGGACGCCGGTGTTGGTCAGCGTGAGGACCTTGAGCTGGCGCTGCGTCTCAGGCCAGGCGAGATACTCAATGAGGCCTGCGGCCGTCACTCGAGGAGTCCCCTCCAGTATGAACTCCTCCAACGAGGGCATGATGGGGCCCGTTGCGGCCGCCAGCACCTCGTCCGAAATGCTCTCCGTATCCGTCATCTTCAGGGCCCGGAGGTTCGACAAACAGTTCAACACCGCTCTCATAGTCATGGCGTCGACGCTGATGCCGTTGAGCTCGATGACCTCGAGTTGAGGCCACACCTGACCCGTGGCCAGCGCTGCCAGGCTCTTCTCCGAGCCTGCGTTGTACGTCATCTTGCGGATATTGGGGCATCTGGCTTGGACTTCAAATCGGAGCGTCGAACTACTCGACTCGTCTGAGAACATGCCCTCGGGCAGATCAACATACTTGAGGCTGGGGAGAACGGCGATGGTCTGGGCCAACTCCACCTGGCAGTACTCGCGCACCTGGTAGGGCGTCTTGAGGAACTGGACCCTCTTACCGATGCGGGTCGGGTCCTCACGGACAGTGCGGCGGAAGAGCCTGAGTCTTGCCTGCGCCGGGTCCTCAGGAATGGCGTTGCGGTCAAATCTCGTCTGCTTGCGCCTCTCGGCCAGCCAGGCCTCGAGCTTGCAGTAGTGGACCTGGTCGATCCGAACGCTGTGATACCTGAAAAAGGGGGGGAAGAAATTGAGTTAGGAAACGCGCATGAACGGGTCGTGGTAAGGAGCAGCTCCAGGCAATTCAACTCACAATAGCTTGATGGCATTGTCGTGCCAGGTCCGGTTCACCATCGAGCAGTGGGCCAGGTCGCGCAGGTCACACAGCATGCAACCTTCTCCTTTTCCGCTCGCCTCGCACGCATCGTACGTCTCGTCCAGGGAATGAGGGCAGACGAAGAAGAAGATGCGCTGGAGAACGTTTGCTGGGAGAACGGCGACGAGCTGGCTCGACCTCACGCTTGGGGGGAAGTAAGGCTGCCGGCTGATACTAACAGGGCGGCGCAAGTCCTCAGGAGGGCTGGCCAACTCCGACTTCTTCTTGTCCTTTCGTCTGAAGGGGAACCTCATTGTGGCGGTGATGCTGGGTTGGATGCTGCAAGACCAAGCTGGGCTAGATTATACAAAACCAAACCAGCCCAAAAGCGGGCGGAAAAAAAAAAAGAAAAGGTTGCGGTGATGCTGAAGAAGGAGACGACGATAACGCGTAGCGACGGATCGAAAGGAGGCAGAGGAAAAGAAAAGGAGCGAAGTGCGTCCAGAGAAAACAGAAACCAGAAAATCACAACCAGAGCCGGGAAAAGATTTAAAAAAACAAGATTCAGAAGAGAGAAAACAAAGAAACGAGAGATATTATGAGCAAAAAACAGATGCTGCTGCTGTTGCCGAGAAATGCTCAGGGAAGCGTGACGAGAAGCGATGCTCCGGACCAAAGCTGCTGCTGGTTCCAGCTTGTTTCGCGCATCCCTTGCAAGCTTGCTGGTGCCCCGCGAAACAATTCGGCGAGGCTGAGATTGGGGGTTCCCCCTCCACAGCCCAACGAGAGTCGAGTGGCTGCGGCGGCGCAGAAGCGGGAACTGACGAGAGGATTGCGATGTTTCTGCTGGGCAAGACAAGTGCAAAAACGAGGATCTGATATGTCAAAAAAAGGAGAGGGTATGTCGTGTTTTCGTTGTTTCTGCCTGCTGCCAGTGATTGGAAGATTGACGTTGGGACTGGACGCGAGCAGTAGAGTTGAAGGTTGGGAGGAAGAAAGGGAAAAAGGTGGGAAGTGAGAGAGAGGGAGAGGAGGAGGAAGAGGAGGACCCTGGTGGAGGATTCACGGCAGATGGCGATTGGCGTTGCTGCGGCTCTGTACGCCACAGCGGCTCCTTGGTGCTGACAGCTCGTGCCTGAGAGCCTGAAGCCTCCGCTGGAAAGCCACCCGCCAGGTCCCCAGGCAGCGGCTGGGGCCCTTGCGCTGCGCTCCCTGTAGCGGCTAATGAGAGGGAGCTTCCAGGCACCTGGCGAGCAACTGACAAGCGGGCTGTGAAGGGGGGGGGGGGCGCTCCACGAGTTGGGGGCTGTTTTGGCGGCGTGGTGCCCAAGGCCAGTGCTTTGCTCTTTTGCCCAGGCTGACAACAAACAGATCCCGTTCACGACACGACCTCAGTTCAGGCCAGAAATGCATCACCATTAAAAAAAAAAAAAGAAAAAAAAAAGAAAAAAAAAACGTGAACACACAAGCCCGGCAGAGCACAAGTATTGGCACTCCTTCGCTGGCTGGCATTCAACGTCTGCTGACGCGGCTCTTTTGCCCGGGAATTCCAGCAGGCCGGCCAACTCGAGCATTTATGCGGGGAAGAGACATTGGAATATCAATTGGCTCCGAGGGTCTGATTTGCGGCCTCTCGCGCTCCTTGCTAATTTCAACCCTCTGACGGAGCAGCAACCTGGTTTGATTTGATGGGCAGTGATGAGCGAGCCCTGCAATCTTGCCTCTTGTCCAGCCCTCTTCTCGGCAGGCGCTGGCACGCGCTCAGGCGCCAATGGATTTTATTCTATTCCTGCTTGCATTGCATTGCGTCGCTTTGCGTTGGACAATCGCACGAGGCTTCCTCCCTTGCATGTCAACACAAGCTTAAGTTCATGTTTAGGGAGGACTTTTCACCACCAGCTTGTGCTGACTTATTGGATACTAAAAAGTCGCGGCTTTGTTCTTTTCAGCTGCCCGTCCAAAGGACATGGATGTTCGAGGCCAGCCAGCCTTGTCCTACTTCCTCACATGCTTCATCGCGGCCCAGACATGTGCTCAAACTACATGACACGTCCATCACATACCACATCTTGACACGTGCCTTGACGATGAACGGATCCAACACTATTACAGCTCATTTTCAACTCGTACGCCGATCCTTTATCAAATCTCCGTACCCTCCGCCACGCAGCCCATCTATCGAACTTTTCTCCTGGGCCAGGAGCATGCCAGGCGAATCCAGAATACATACGAATAATTATAGTACAGCAAAAGGCAGAATATGATTAAAAAGGGAAGAAGAACCAAGGCCAGGTTGGCATGACTTTCCTGGCCCGTGACGCTGCCGTACACGTGTACGATTGCAGCTCCGCATACGCGGGACGTTTTCTCGTAACAATAACTGCCGTCTCTGCCTTGCGCCTCCCGTATCATTTGCCTCCGTTCCCCCATATAAGCCCATATAGAACGTCGTCAACCCTCCTTTGTCGTCATGATAGGGATAGACATGCCATCATCGCCCTGTCGGGCGAATCTAAGTGGTTCATTTGCCGGAACAAATGTTGTCATGTCCAAACTGAGATTAAAAATTGTAATTGCCCTTGCAACTGCAAGTGCGTCAAGTCCGTAGTATATAGGTCAAAAGAAGAATACTCGACGTCATTGGACGTCGGAGCTTTTGAGTCATCGAGCCTCTTGGGAAGGAGGCCAAGCAGATGTCTCGACGGCACCAAGCGGGACTTAAGCCTTGCGAGACCGGGTGGTGGCACCGTTGGTCTTGGCTCCAGTGGTGCTGGCACTGGACTTGCCCACGTGGGAAGCCATGTGGACGGGGTCGGGCAGAGGAGCCTGGCTCATGCGGCGCAGGGACTTGCGAGTGGTAGCCTTGCCGTCCTTCTTGTAGGTGGCGAAGTAGAAGGAGATGAAGAGGACCAGGTACGAGCTGAGGATGCCAATGCCAGCAAAGGCAGCAAACTCCTCACCAGCGCACTTGCCAGCATTGGGCATGTAGGGGAAGTAGGTCGAGGTGAAGTAGGTGTAGGAGGCGAAGTAGACAAAGCCTGTTTGCCCAACGAGTCAGTCAATGGCCATCGAAAAGAAAGCAGCAGGGTTGTGGCATAGTACTCACCGAGGTCAATGATGAACTGGATGATCTGAAGACGAGTAACCCACTCCTTCCACCAGATTCGGACGCCACGAGCGCTCTGGAAGTAGTACCAGTACATGACAACGTGGACCGTCAGGTTGAGGACAATGGGGACCCAGGAGACGGAGGTCAGGCCAATCAGCTGGGTGTAGCAGAGAAGAGCGGTGGCACCGTGGTGGTAGCAGTGGAGGAACGTCAACGGCTTCTTCTTGAGGAACAGGAAGACGGTGTCGAGCAGCTCAAGGTACTTGGTGAGGTAGTTGAGCTAAGGATTCATGCGTCGTTAGCTTTCTGATCCTGGCCTTACCGCCACGTATCAAATTGTCTCAAAGGTTTTGTGCTCACATAGTAGAGAACGACCAGGGGCTGAGTCCAGCCGCCATCGTGGTTGCAGATGGCGAAGAAGATGCCCTTGCGGACAACGGTGGGGAGCAGCTGCTCAATGAAGAGAGCCAGGAGAAAGGCGCTGATGGCGGTCAAGTACAGGTTGTGGATGAGGAAGAGAGACTTGAGCTTGAAGGGCTCGCGGTTGCGCATCAACTCGCGACCACCGAAGATGATGATGTAGTAGACGACGATGAAGATGGACGTCGACTTGAGCGTGGACATGGGCGTCTCGAAGGGCACGAACTTGAAGTCATTGGCCGAGTAGCCAACAACGGCCGTCCAGAGCTTGTCAAAGATGGGCCATAGATGGATGCCAAAGGGACGATCGAGCGTCGGGAGCGGCAACTGCTCGTAGAACGTGGCGGGAGCCGAGGCCATGGCGGGCAAGTTGCACAGGCAAATTCCGGGACAGGTCTCAGACGAGGCGATTAAGCGGCTGGCGAGCCTGGGGACAAGAGAAGAAGAGGAGGGAAGAACTGAAAAGACCGCCTCTCTCGAATGGACACGCGACGCGACAAAGCGGAACGACTTGAGGCCAGACTCAATTGGCGAGAGGGCAATTGCAATTGCAACAGCACAGCGAAGGAGCGACGAGAAAAAGAGGGGTAGAGCTTCGACCTCAACGCCGGGAAGAAGAAACAATGGCAGAGCTCGCGCACAACGGGGAAGAGAATGGAGGAGGAGAAAAGAAGACGAGTGTTAGGAGGAGGGCGGAAGAAATACTTTTAGCACAGGCGAGGCCGCGGCCGTTCAAATTGTTGCGGTACGGGCATACGTGTACAAGTACTTGATGCAGCAGAAATCCCCCGACCGGCCCCAGCTGCCCAACAGGTGGCCCTCGACGCTGTGCCAAGGTACCGCTACCTGGGCTACCAAGTAACGCCAGAACAAGTGCAAAAGCGGCTCGTCCCCTTTTTCCAGAGTGGAAATTTGGCGTCTGCAGGCGGTGACGCCAAGTTTGTTGAACGGCGCATGTGATTGGGCCCTTGTGCTGCTCGACAGGCTCGAACAGGCGGCCAATCCGAGGTCTGGCAAAGTTGAGATTCTGTTCCAAGTTTGCTGGCTGCTCTGGCCGCACGTGACTCAGCCCCGGCGAGCGTCTGATGGGCCACAAAGATCTGGAGCTGGATGCGACCCAACCGCAATTTCGGGGCCGCGCGGACGCCGTGCTTGGACGACGTGGTATTAGTGGTCTAGCAAGCAATTTGAACATGCCGTCACTTCATGATGGGTGCATGTGAGACACGGGACAGGGCGGCAGCTGAAAAGGCCAGCATCGGGACCCTGCTGGGCCCGTGCTCGTTGTCTCTAGGGATACAATGGTGTTGACCCATCGTCTTTCAGTATTTACAACTTGTGTACGTTCGCGAACACGATGGATCGGGGATCTACACCTCTCATCCTCAACAAACGGCACCTTGAAGCAGTAACGCAGAGCAGACCGGTCTCGAGACACGTCGACGGGATCGCGATGGCGTCGGACGCCGCTTGCTGCCGCGGCCAAGGATCCCCGACACCCGGAACCGAGGATTGAGATCGCTCGAATCCCGTGCGATCGCACTGATCTTGGAGAGTGTGCAACTACATATTGATCCAGCTGCCACGATCGTTCACGGAATCAGTAGCATCCTATAGCAATTCCGCGCATTCATGTAGGTAGGCTATCATGACATCAATGTATGCACACCGGCTATCAGACAATGGCAATCCGGCCAACCGACCGCCGCTCTCAGCTGCTTGCAACGGAGGTTCGGTATCAGCAGCTGTCGTCGACAAATAGAAACTGGCCTAATTGAAAAAGCTCAACCCATTCCATCGACCTTGCCTCCGTACGCGCAGCGCACCTACACTGTGCCTCTCACCAGCACATCTCGCCCAGCAGTAGCCCCGCCAGATTTTCAATTCGCACCGTGCTGTCCCGCTTTGGCCGGGTAAATCAGGCAATGCCGCACGCTTAGTCATCATGCCGCCCTCAGACGATTTCTCCATGGTGCTTCTGCCAAAATCACCTCTTTTGCAAGCCATCGGACCCGAAAGCTCCCTCAACACCAAAAAAGACAACACGAACGTCTTTTCCGGCCCCCAACTCCTCCTCTCTCCCAAGGCTTTCTTCGCTTTCTCGCCAGCTTTCTCTCTCGACACAATGCAGTCCGCCGCTCTGCTCCGCGCCGCCGCCCGCGGCTCCTCCATGCTCCGCGCCTCCGCCGTCCGACCTGCGCCTTTCGCTGCCCGCTCGGCCATTGCTGCCGCTCGCCCCTTCAGCGTCTCTGCTTCCCGACGGGCCGAGCATGCTGAGGAGACCTTTGAGGAGTTCACTGCCAGGTGAGGCTCGACCAATCATATACAGCAATGCACGGCAGGGGAAGATTGAGAGAGGAATTGCGCTGCCGCGGAGGGAATTTCGAGATACAAGAGACGGAAGATGGAGAGAAAAACAAGCGTCAAGTGGGAGACAAGGGAAAATACAAGAAAGCGCTGGCAATTCCGAACCTTGGCCTCCGTGCATTGCCATCGCCAAACTCTTGCCGTATATCTATGGGAACTGACAGTCGGAGGCAGATTCGAGAAGGAGTTTGACGCCGTGCAGGACGTTTTCGAGCTCCAGGTACGTCGACAACCCACATCGTATGATTTTCAGCTAAAGCTCACCCATTTTTCTAGCGCAACCTCAACAACGCCTTCGCCTACGATCTCGTCCCTTCGCCCTCCGTCGTCGCCGCTGCCCTCAAGGCCGCCCGGAGAGTCAACGACTTTGCTACTGCTGTCCGCATTTTCGAAGGTACGCCCTGAATATTGAGTCATTAGCTCGTCTCCACCCCGGGGGGGGATGATGCGCCACGCCATGTCAAGCAATGTCACGCTGTGATATCATGCCCTCTGTGTCATGCAGCACTCTCACGTCGTTGTACATAAACCTGCAATTCACATATTCGAGGCAATCATACTGACGAGCACATCAAATACAAACAGGCATCAAGGCCAAGGTCGAGAACAAGAACCAGTACCAGCAGTACCTCGACGAGCTGAAGCCCCTGCGAGAAGAGCTCGGCGTCTCATTGAAGGAGGACCTCTACCCCGAGGAGAAATAAAACCTCTCCCTTTTCATTCTTCTCTTCCCCCAACCAAGAGAAGGTTAATCAAAGCAGAAAAGGAAAAAGACTTGTACAATGTTGATGCGGGTGTTCTAGTGCTGGGAAGGGCAAAAGAAGCGGAGGACGGCGAGGGGACGTGAAGGAGGGTTAATGGGAAAACAAAAGAAGGGGGCAGAGAGAAGTGAGCGGGAGATGTAGTTTCCCACAAACCAAATGTTTGATAAGTGTGATTGAAGCATATAGTGTATACTGCTCCCTACTGTTGTTGTGGTTGCTGTTGTTGCAAAGCTTACAGTTATTGCTTCAACGGACAATCTCTATTTATAAAAAGGAAAAAAAAAAAGACACTTTGTAAATCTCTTGACGCATCATCATCTCATTGCTCGACGAAACTACCTAGATACCTACCACTAGTGATACCTCCATACAGTCACATCTGTTGTCCTGGCACGGTCAATAAGGTAGCGTGTGCTATTCGATTCCGCGTGGCCTGTGATGTGCCCTGAGCTACCCTCCTTTATGCCATGTAAATACCGTATCCGTCTCAATCCCTGCATAGAGGCAAATCGCCGCGTGCAAATTCCCTTTAAAACAATAACAAGAAAGAAAGAAGAAGAAGAAAAGGAAACCATTGGGGGGAGAAATCTAGGAAAAGGGCAAAGGAGATAACACAAGACCGAAGGAAAGAAAACGGGGAAGACCATGGCACCTCCCCCAACCTAAAACAATTATCGAGGTAATCGACTCATGAGTAACACAACCTCGTCTCAAATATCCTCCAATATCCCCTTCTCCTCAGGGAAAAGCATACGGGAGTCCAAAGAGGAGTATCTTGCCTTACACCGTGCTTCATCCCCTCAAATGATCCCATCGACCATTTCCCGGCTGCTGTCCATAGAACTGCATCTCGCCGCTCGATCCCGCGGCAGGACTGGCCCCTCTGCTAGACGGGCCTCCGTACCCTCGGGCAATCGTTCGCGGGCTCATCATGCCCATGCGTGGACTCCGTGGTACGCTAGACTGCCGGGTCTCTCGCCGTCCGTTCTTAAGCTGACGAAGCTCGTCACGAGCACGCTCGAGCTCTATATCTCTGCTTTGGATCTGGGCCCTGAGTTCTGCAATCTGCTGGAGATAGATATGCGCAGTATTGCGCTCCTGGATCTCATGGATCCGGACCGAGTTTTCAGCAGCTTTCTCGCTGAGTTCCTCGTTCTGTCTCCTGAGCTGGTTGTTTTCTGACTGCAGTTCAGATGCCCTCGACGCAGCGTCCTGGTACGTCGACCGAATATAGTCTGCCTCCCTGTGGGCATTGTCCAGCCGCTTCTCGAGCATAGCAATCTTAGCCTGCGCTTCCTGCAAGAGCTTCTCAGATCTTGCCAGAGGTGTATCTTGCGGATCGGAGGCATTGGGGTCTTGCGTCAGCCGCGCCACAGTGGCTTCCAGTTCCATGATCTTCTTCCTCGCTTTCTCGGCTTCCCTCTCTGCTTGATCCGCGGCAGATTGCAGGGCAGCCTCAATCTTACGCTTCTCGCTTTCAAACCGAGAGCGATCTTGGAGCGCAACACGCTCGGTCTCATAGATCCTGTGCGTTGACTTCTCGTACTCCTTGACCCGCTTCTCCAGGCTTATGATGACAGCTTTATATTCTGCATCGCGATTGGAAGCTTCGAGGCGGTGCTCGTAATCCGCGAACTTTGAAATGGTTAGCCAGCCCTGTATGCGCAAGATTGTGGTCACTTTGGAAAACACACCTTTTCAGCCAATACCTGCAACACGGTATGTGGTACGTTGATCAAAACTTGTGGTCGAGAGGTGTCTCCCCTCGAAGTGGCATATTTCAACAGCGCCTTGACTTCGTCGGATACTGGAGGCAAACCTGTTCCAATCGCTGATACTACCTCATTCGCAGAGAGCACTCGTGGTCGCTTGTTCTCAAAGTCATCCAATTCATTCTAGAATTTGATATACTGTTAGCAACTCAGCGCGTAAGCCGTTGGCACAGCTTCTTGGGGGACACCTACATGTTTGCGCTTGCGGCCGGTTTCCAGGTCGCGTTGGGCGGTGGTCGGCAATTGTGACCGCGATTGGGAGTGGACATAGACGTCGAGTATGTTTTCTGGGACGGGAATCGGTTCCCACAGAAACGGCTCTTCATCGCTCGAGAGGTACTCGACGATTTGGGCAGCAATCTCATGTGGCTCAGGGTGGTTGGGATCTGGCCTTTCCACAAGGTCTCGAGCGCGCACAATCGCGGAGATCAGAACGCTCTTTCGCTCCAGTAGTGTCAGGTCCTCCGGTATATGAAGGTCAATATGCTCAATCGAATGGGTCGTAACCAGCTGCAAAACGAGTGGATGCTTGCTGCCATCAGAGTGTGTTGATAGTCCTTGTGCGATGGAAGAGTGTCTGAAGGAATGATCGTATCCGATCACGACATCGAATTTTCGGGGGTCAACAAACTCCGTCGGCAATGCGAGGACCATCTTGAAGCCTGAATCGCCGGGATCGACGTGGCCAGTAGCCTTGCAACTAAACGGCATCTTGAGAGCCCATGCCAAATGGCCAAGGAGACGGAGGAGATCTGGTGAGCGAGCGACGATCAAGATGCTGATATGGTTCTCAACGCCTCTCAAAAGTTCACGTAGGAAGTTGAACTTTGGGTTCGCATCGCAGCAATACTTGGCTTGATCCTCTGGAGACAGTTTCTCCAGGTCGCTGCCCACCGCATCCCCCGGATAATCACAAAGGTTCAAGAGACTGTTGAATAGCTCGTCAATGCGCGCAACTAGAGAGTGATCCGGCTCCGAGTAGTCCTCGTCGCTGAATGACCTGTTAAACTCCTTGATGGAGTTCTTGTATGCGACAATGATGCTGTCGTACTTCTCCCGCAAGCTTGCTTGATAGGGGAGAGTTATGATATGCTCCTTGATCGCTGATGGTGGTCCTGCGAAAGATGCCGACGAGTCACTGGGGCTGTGTTCGGCTTGGACGTGCTCCGACGGAGCAGTGTCCGTGAACGACTCATGCATCAAAGTCTCCTCCGGGTTTATGAAAGACGCCAGAGGAATATCCCCGTATGCTGGTTCTGGTTGGCGACTGATGTCGGCGAGGGAGACTGTAGATTGCTCTGCATGTATGTATTCAGGGGCGGTTGTCGGGGGTGGCTCCAAGTTCGCTCCGACGAAAGCTGAGCCGAAAATATCGGCCAACTCTGCGGCGACCGGTCTCTGTGGAGTTGAGACGTGTGGTCCAGCTGCTGTATCTAATGTGGCGACCCCCTCGATTTCAGGTACCACAACAGCCGCATTAGCTGGTCGCGCGGTTTCGTGAGAATCCTGGCCCTGGCTGCTGGGCAACTCGACGGCGAGATGCATATCGGTTGAATGCATGGGCAGCTCGGTGTGGGCATGAGACGCGCTTCCCTCCCCTGTTGGCGCAACGTGCTCGACGTTTTCGTTGACCGACACCTGATCGTGCTGCGGCTGTTGGGACACTGGCTGACCGGTAGCATGCGCGGAGGCAGCTTTCTCGTCGTCCTCGTCGTCCCAGCGGAATATCTGTGAGAGCTCCGCGTCCAACGTCGATCGCCGCCTTTCGGCAGCTTGCTCTGGAGTCTCGTTCTCCATTCTTCGACGTTTGTAGGAACTGAGTGGGGTCGATAGCTTTGTTGGCGGTGTTGCAGTCGCTCTTTGATCCCTCTCGAGACCTGCTGACGCTACGGGCTGTGATGGAACAGCGGCAGCCTCCAATTGATGGCGGATTTGATCAGACCCGGACGGGGATGAGCTTTCCGTGAGATGTTGGGATGGTGGCTCGAAGTCGCGAGCGACGATTTGAGCAGCCTGAGAAGCTCCTGGGTCTGATGCAGATGAAGTGCCAGAAGCAATGGTGGAAACAACCTCCGCAACAGGATGAGCAGGGGATTCCAAGATTCGACTAGGCACAGAACTCTGCGGAGGCTCCAGTACCAGCGAAAAGGGCGGCTGAGTAAGGAACCTCGGGCTCGCGTCTGATTGCGTAAGTATAGCCTCTGTCGAGGTTGATGATCCTGGAAGCTGTGGCGCACCGGCGGCAGGCGTGTTGTGTGACACTGATTCGGAAAAAGCAGGGCTGCGGGTGTCTGTGGCCTCTCTCAGCTGGTCGGGCTGGCGTGAAGGAATGTCAGGACAGCCACTTTCATGAGACTCCTGAATGGGGGCTTCGGGTGCGTTGCGAGGCTTTGACGGTGAAGATGCCTGTCGGTCTCCTGTTGCCCTGGACTGGTGTGTTGCCGTTGTCGGAGGACCCTCGAGAGAATCCGGAATGACGCGGGAGCTAGAGTCTGGTGAGCTGTGTTGAGGCTGGGGTTCAGTCAACGCGTGAGATGAAGGCAACAAGTCAACCTGGGCTTGAGTCCAAGATCGATCCGATGTCTCCTGGGAGTCGGGCACAGTTCCTTGACCCACAGTTCCTTGGCTGTCGATGCCCTGGCTCGCTGGGGCTTGGCTTCTCTGCGCAATGGAGAGAAGGCTGTCCTGACTCTCGACTTCGGCTGCCGGCTGTGTAGAATTGCCGCTCGATTGGGTTTGCGAACCAAAGGCACTCAGGTAATCAGCTCGATCGAAGTTGGAAGGCTCGGGGATCGCCACCACCATAGACCGAGACCTGTCTGGCGAATTGTGTTTCGAGAGAACTTCGTCAGGCAGCTCAGATGCGGCTCCGTCATGCAGATCCGAGACGACGACGTCAGACAGGTCCAAGGTGACTGCTTCGGGTAGCTCCGAGACCTCGGACGGCGAAGGGATCGAAGGTGAGGACACGAGAGATACCGGAGGCTCAAGAGAACCGCCCGTGTCGCTTCTGGGAACTTTACGTGGCGGAGCAAGGGAGCCAGTTGAAGATGCCGAACTCACTGAGGCTGAGCGGGAACGCTTCTTCTGACCTTGGTTGATGCGTCGTTGATGAGCAAGACGCGGCGGCTGGCTATCGTCACTGTCTGAAGCTGACGAGGACTCCTTTTGGTCCTGCTGCTGCTCTTGCTGCTGCTGCTCTTGCTGCTGCTGCTCTTGTTGCTGCTGCTGCTGCTGCTCTTGCAGCACTTTCTTGGGGCCTATCTCCGGGCCCGGCGCTGGTCCCGGTTCAGCTTGGTGTTCAGCCTGTTGCTCAAGCTGCTGCTGCGCCTGCTGCTGGTCTTCTTGTAGACGCTTCTCAGCCTTTTTGTTCTCCCATTCCTCTTTGGCCGCAGGTGTTACCTCAGAAACCTTTCATAAAAGTTAGCCAAACGTCCGACCTGGCGCATAAAAGCATGTAAGTGGGCGTTGCCATCATGTCATACTCACCCACTCAGGAGGGAACTTCTTTCCGCTGACGGGGTCGTCCTTCCACTGGACGAGGTATTTGACGGATTTCTTGACGGTCTTCTCAGCAAGAATACCCGTGATCTCCCAGTATTCTGCTTCCTCCTCGGGGGGCTTGGACTTCTTTGAAGTGGCTCTACGTGGCTTTGACGGCATTGGCCTGAATGAGACGAATCAGCGGATATCGGGGGTGTCCTGCCTGCGAAAGCTGGAGAAGGGCGGAACAGCTGCGCGGCACTGAAGCTGTTTGCTGTAAGCCCGGCGGCCCAAGCCAAGGCGTCCGGCGAAACTCGGCGCTGGACGCTGTGCAGAGAGCTGTAAGTCGAGTGACTGGAGAGGCGAGGCTGAGATGCGCCAGCGGCCCACCAGCGACGATTTCAGAAGGTCGGACAAGGGCGATTGCGACAGAAGGGCGAGTCTTTTGGCTGGGGAGCTGCCGGCTGGCTAATCACGTGGAGGCGCCAACCTCTGGATTCCAGCGAGGCGAAATGCGCTGGTTGGCTGGCGGGGCGAGTTGCAAGGCGAACGCTCCGACCGCTGACAGGGGACGAACGAGGGGGGTGTCAGACGAGACACGAGGCCGGGCGGGCTGTTGGTGATGCAACTGCAAGGCTGGCGGATTCTTGGGCGCGAGCGTGTCGTATCGTACCGTACCGTACCGTATCGTACCTATCTGAGCGTTTGCCGTATCGGTGCTGATGTAATGAAGTGAAACAGAAATATTCGGTACGGGATGATGCAAATTTCGTAGTATTTTGTAGATGGAAAGAGAAGGAGGAGGCGGATGGCCGATCAACGGACTCGGAAGAGATGGAAAGAGAGTAGATCTAGAGGCGGCGCTGCGCAAGTAACAACTGGTGGTCAAATGTGTAATAAGGTCGAAGTGCTGGAGAGTTGAAAGAAGGAGGAATCTCGCTTGGCCTCAACGGCCGACTTAATCTCTTCTGCTGGCCCCTCCGCTCCCTTGAGACGTACTTCGTACCTTGACTTGACCTTGCGCTTTGTGGTGCCGGCACAAACACTCGAGTTATTGTTGGTGCACTGTTGGGCCAAACAAACATGAAAGAAAAGCCAGATGCTGCTCACCTTTGCCCGGCATGCACGACGGATTCCAGTAGGCTGTGGCCGTAGATTCACCTGCGAGGCCTGTGGTGCGACTGTTATACCGCCCAGCAGCTGGAACTGGCCGGCCGTTGGGTTCGTCACTGGCTGGCAGTGACGGAGAGCAGACGATAAAGAAGCTCACCTTGCGCTCAGCTGGTGACTGGGCAGCGCAGCGTCAATTGGTATCAATGGGCTGCAGAGCGAGCGACAATGGGCACCAAAGACAAGTGACGAGCAAAGACGAGCAACGGTCAAACGTCTTGGCTCAGACAAAGAGAAGCCCTCTCTACCTATCAGAAATGACAGATCGATCACACAGATGCTGCTCGAGTCTCTATATTTACCACAACTATCATTCGTAGTTGCTTGCGGTTGCTGTTTCTAAACATGTGCCCCTTTGTGATACATACAGTCACGCTGTCAAACACAAGAGACGAGGCCCATCACCACCACTTGGTATGCCTCTGAGTGGCTCGACGGCTTGCAGTGCAGATTCCTGCACAAACGGGAAAATCTCCGAGCCTCGTCATCCAAATGCAGAATCAACACCCCCCTGCCGGCGAGAGAACCAAACGCCGGCTGTCAATCAATTAAACGTTCTTTAGCCCCGGCCGCGGAACTGCAGTGGCGTCGTGGATGCATATCCGTATCCCGATCCCAGCTTTGGCTGCATGAGAAGCTGCACGCCTTGCCTTCCAACCGCCTTCCAAGGTTCTGCCGGCTGTTTGACCTGAAGTCGTCATGCCGCACTTGTAGCGCTACCTGGGCGCTCACAACGCAGCCCCTGTTGCGCCAGGTATGGCGTACCTCTGGCCTTTGCACAGGGCCCCCAGCTCCCTGGACTTCAGCGGGCATCCCCCTCCCTGCAAACGCGCTAGAAGTGGGCAGGTCTGGACCCCTCCAGAGCGCCTCAACCTCACCCCCAATACTTTGAATATCCTCGCCTTCTCATATTAATCTTGTCTCCACATGCAATCCAGCCGCCTTCTTTGACACCTTTCAACCGCCTGATTATCCATCTGCCACTCATGCTACTTTGCTACGCACATCAGCCGCATGAGGTAGAATATAGCACATGACGACGCGGTCACTCGTGTCGCAAACACGCATCAAGATGCCGCCCAGCTTCTCCGTCCAGCCGGTCATGCGGTTCGTAGGCGCCAGCCAGCCCGTCAAGAGACCCAAGGTAGGGGGCTGCCGAAGCACTGCATATTAAATTGAGTCTTATATCCAAAGTAATTCAATCAACGCTGTTAACACTCCACCTTGAACAGGAAATCGCCTGCTTTTCATACGACGAGAACCATGAGTTTCGCCCTGATGATTCATCCTTGAAATACTATTATCCTCCGCAGCTTGGGGTCGATCTGTCTCGAGGGTTCAACACCTTTGTGAAGCATGATGATTCCCAAGATGAGCATCTCGACAGCTTGCTAAAGGCCATCGTGCTGCACGAACAGGAGACGGGCACCAAGATTGATGCAAAGATGGTCACCTGGAGAGGCATGATGACCAAGGTACGAACACAGACACGAGGTAGCAGCAGTAATAAATTCTGAAGATAACATAGATATTGGCTGCACCGTTTGAAAAATACGACGGGTAGAACTCTCACTTTCTCCTCCTCCTCCCGTCAACCCGATCTGACACGTACAGCTTTGAAATGAACGCCACATTATACCAGGTTTGTTCCTCATTCCGTCTCATTGAAACTTTATTCACATCTCTAACACAATCGACCTCTACAGGGCACCATGTAAGTCGTACAAGCCATCATAGTCCGGCCAAGCAGCCCCTAATCCATCAACAAACAGCTTCATCGAAGAAAACCACGCACACAAGATGCTCTCAAGACAAAAGGAGCGTCGCGGCAATCCTGGGAGAGGACCACCGCCCGAGGTCATGCAATTCTGGGGTCAATACCAACTCTTTACTCCGTCTCTTTCATCGCTGACCATGACAAGGCTATAAATTTGAGACGCTCTCAACGCTCCCCGCTCCATGGGCAGAGACCTCGAGAGACTTCATCGAAGGCAGAGAAACCCAAGTCGTCAACAACAAAGAGCAATACTGCTCCATCGTACGGACAGGTATCGGCAAAACCGTCCTCTGCCTCGGAGGCGAAGTCGATGCAAGTAAGTTCCCTTCTTTCCCCTCCTTCTCACTCTCTCTCTCTTATCCAAGCCATTCGCACAAGTTGCATGAAACTAATACCCTCCCTCAAACAAAACACACAGTCTGGGACAGCAAACCCCAAGAAAAAGGCTCCCCCATAAACTGGGTCGAGCTCAAGACAAGCGCCGAAATCCGCCACCCCGGCGACATGGAAACCTTCCACCGCAAGCTCATGAAGTACTGGATCCAGTCCTTCCTCCTCGGTGTCCCCAAAATCATCGTCGGCTTCCGCGACCGCGACGGCCTCCTCGTCGACATCAAGGAGATTGAGACGCAGCAGATCCCGCAGACGGTCAATGCGCGGCCAAACGCCCCCTGGAACGCGGACGTTTGCGTCAACTTTGCCGCTGCTTTCTTAGAGTGTTGGTGTTTTTCTCTTTTTTTTTCCCCCCTCCCTCTCTTTTGACCCTCCCCCCTTTGTTGATGTCATGTATTAAGTTTTTTTTTATGATTGATCAGGGCTCACGCAAACTATTAATGACGAAGGGGTATGGAGAATATCCCGGCGTACTGCTCACTCCCCCCTCATCGAAGTCTACAAAGTTGAAGAGACAGGACACGGCGATATCCTGACAGACGAGTTTAAGAACTGGAGAATTAAGCTGGATCTCGGAACAAGCAAGTCTTGAATATTATAGGGCGTTGAAGTGAAGGATATGGTACCCAAAATATAGGACACATAAAAGAACCACCTCTACGGAAAGATGGCTCTGGATGATATGCAACCGCTGGCGTCAACACTACTTGCAGGTCGTTTTGCTACTGGTTGTTTTAGAAATCCTTTCTTCTCTGTGTTGGCCTACATGACTGCATACATATATCCGTACCCGCGGGTAGCAAAAGAAATCGAACCTTCCTACCAAACGCCCCGTTCCCTAGACCCTCAAGACAAAGAAACACAGAAGACCTGGAAGAAAAAGTGAGCAGAAGAAGAGGCTGAAGGGGAGAGGAAAAGAAGAGAAAGAAGAAGAGTTCAAAACCAAAAAGGCACCCAATGTTGACAGAAAGGGGCTCATTCCAACTTCCAAAACACGTGCTCCAATTCCTTCGCCAGCCTCCAATTCCAGGCCAAGTAGACACAGATCCTAAACGCCTCGTTTCCTCCCCATTATCGCTTTCCGTCTGCGAACTTGGACTCGATATGCAAAGTTGTGATTACATCGCATGAAAAAAAAACAATTGCAAAAGCCCTTTGTCGGTACCTCCACTCCGCGTGAGATACCCAAGTTATCTCATCCCATCAACGTCGAGCAAAGTCGCATCCTTTAGAAGACGACTTAGTAGACGCAGCCATACAGGCATGTCTCGGTTTGTGAAACTATACGGCCGGCCACCGGATTCGCAGACCATCCGCCCACCGATTGTAGAGCACGTCGGACAGTTGCTTGCAGTGCTCCATGCCCGGCTGGGCTTCCCGTCCAGGATACTTCTCCTCGATGCCCGGCTTGTCTTGTCCTCGGAGCGACTCCCTTGAGAGCGGCGACTCAAGCTGGCGCCGCCGTTGGCTCTTGTAGCGAGGATTTGCGGAACCAGGCACCAACTTGGCGGGGCTGGCTGACGGTGTTGAGTTCTTAACAAGCACCGTCCCCTGGGGAGTGCCATCGTCTGGGACCTTTTGCTCGCGATGGCGTAGCAGTGCCGCGTCCAATTTGTCGTCCTGGCTCACGGCGAGGACGAGGTTGTGCATCAAGTAGTAGGCTCCCTCGGGATCAACTGCGTCCAAGGCAGCAAAGGCTTCGGACACCTTGGCCAGCGCTTCTTGCTTTCGCTTCGTAAACGTCTGCGTGTGTAAGCTGGCAAGCGTAGGTTCCAGTGCCTTAGACCAGAGCCTTCGCCCCAAGACACCCTCCTTGTTATGGGGTTCACACGGCTCAACGGCCGGTGACAGCCTAGTTGCGTTCTCATCGACAAAGACATCGTCATCGGGAGTTGCGCTTCTGCTCCCGCGCAGGCCAGCCGGGCTATCCGCCGGAGCTCCTCGGTACAGACGCATAGTCGATCCAGAGGAATTGCCAAAGGACGTATCGGGCTGAAGGGGCCTTTTGGGGGCAACGACTGGGCCTCGAGGTGAGCCATTAGCGTACGACGAAGGAACCTGTATGATGGAAGGGTTGCGCCGAACTGTCGCCTTACGAACAGTGCTTGTAGCGGGAGACGAGGGACTCAGGGAGCTTTCCTTAATGTCCAGTTTGCGAACTGCCTCTTCTGCAGTGGACAGCACAGAGGATGTTTTGCGATGCTTGACAGTCGGTCGCTTCGGCGGAGCAGCCGATTTCACAGTGTCAAACACCCAGGCCTCAACCTCGCTGTTCTTCGCCGAGATGGGTTGCACTGTTTCCTGGTAGTACATGGCATGCTTTTGGCGATCTCGGTTCGCATCCCACATCTGCCTATGCATGATGAGCTCCTGGAGAGCCTCCACTTTGCCCGCCGAACGGATGAACCTATGTCGCAGCAGCTCCTTGGCCGTGGGTCGACGGGCGCACTCCTTCGTGAGGCATTGAGCCACAAAGTCTCTAAAGTCCTTGCTGAAGTGACCTTCCAGTCTTGGCGGTGGGTTTTTGGGGATCTGGAAGAGCACCTTCATGGGGTGTATATGGCACAGAGGAGGTTCTCCATTGGCCATCTCCATGGCGGTAATGCCCAAGGACCAGATGTCTGCTTTGAAGCTGTAGCCGTCCTGTTGAATCACTTCAGGGGCCATCCAGAACGGAGTGCCAACAAACGTGTTGCGCTGAGACTTGATGTTGGTGAGCTGAGCGGCGACACCAAAGTCGGCCAGCTTCACCTTGCCGGCATCTGACAGTAAAACATTGGCCGCCTTGATATCGCGGTGAATCTTGCCCTCGCTGTGCAGATATTGGATTCCGTAGAGCAGCTCACGGCAGATGATGGCGATGTGAGCTTCGGAAAAGGTTCCCGGTTTCAGCTACGGGGCACAGCTGGTTAGCAACGGACGTCGTGATAAATGAACACGTCATGAGCAGCAGCAATGGCCTACCAGATCGAGACAGGACCCGCCGCCCAAGTATTCCATGATAATCCACAGCTTGTGGCCTCGCAAAAAGGCACCTTTATACTGGGTCACATATTGGCTGGCACAGGTGCTGAGAACAGCAATCTCGGCTTGAATATCCTGGATGTCATCATCACTGGACTCAAGATCGATCTGCGCGGCACGATAAGGTTAGTTTAAGGCTCAATTTCTAACGCTTCAGCCGATCACCAAACAAGAGGGCTCTTACATGTTTAATAGCCACAGTCTCCCCAGTGACCTTGTCGATTCCCTTGTAGACGACACCGAAACTCCCACCTGTGGCCCGGGTTAGCGGTTTGACGTAAATAAAAGCGTCCGTCAACAGGACTGAACTCACGGCCTAGCTCCTCCAGCACCTGGTAGTTGTCGGCAAGGCTGTCGCCGTCTGCCATCTCGGCCCGGATCAAGCGATATTGCTATCCCTTCGTAGCTCTCCAGCGCCGGCACTGACGGACAGGGCAGGGCCCGAGGTAGGTTGAAACAAGGCAACTGGGCGCAAGGGTCGTGGAGCTGGGAATCTCGAAATTGATCGAAATTGGCTTCCCGTCGGGACTGAGCAGCGAGCGGTGGAACTTCAGGGTCAAGCTTGTTTTGTTTCGGCTCTGTCGACGTCTGCGCCGAAACAGGCCAAGAGCGATCCGTTCAGAAGCGTCGACTGGAGCCGCAGCCGTATCACCTTGTACGCAGTCAGAGCCCTTGGGAGGGAGTGTCGTATAATGCAAACAGCATAGAGGCCCGACTCCTCAGTGCGTCGAGGCCAAGGTTGAAGGACTGAGAACGAACGGACGGTTGTCCGGGGCAGTGGAGCTGCAGGCAGCTACTAAGTAAGTACCAGAGTACCCAGGGGTAAGGAAGCTTCAAGGCTCACCTCTTGTTTACAGTGGTCCGCTTTGGGACGGGTACTGCTGTCAAAGTACCTTGGGGCGTAATGGTGGCTGGCGGGCAGCTCCCGTTGGCCTGAGAGCCGCTAGTCGTCATTTCTTGGTACAGGTAGGTACCTAGTACGAGCTAGTAGGGAGCTTTGGTACCTAGGGCTTGAGCACTGCCGAATTTCTGGTACTCTGATGGGCAATTACAGAATTTGCTGGATTGACGGCCAGAATGCGATAAACATGCAGCATACCGTATGCAACGCGCAGCTGAACTGCTGGGAGACGGGATCAACAAACATGCAGCTCGTTGCCCACGCCAATGCACGAAAGAAGTCCATGCAGTTTCCAGCTCCTGCTGCATGGCAGCCCAGCAGTGCATACTGTACATACGGATATCGGGGGGGCTGGTGGCAGCAGGTGACTTGAAGTACGAGAACAAGTGCCTGCGTGTCGCGGTAGACGCGGTACCTCGCGGAGCACGCGCAAGGAGCTATTACCGGGAGGTACTAGCACCGACAGCTTCAGCTGCCATCGTCATCGTTACATGTACATGATGGAAGCGCTTCTACTGTACTGTACCATGTCGGGTGCCTTGCGTCCATTCAGGCTGGCCTCGGCTACAGCAGGCACCGGCTCTCCCAAGGCCGCCGGACTAAGATCTCCCTGGGAATAGGCAGCATCTGATTTGATCGTCGGCGACACAAAAGGGCATGCGCCAAAAAGGGAGGCTCTGCAGCGGTCGCCATGAGAACCCGCCCTCATCCCCAGCCACCTCAAAATGCCAGACACACACGAGCACACAGCAGCTTACATGTCGCAGTTCCTCCCAGGCTCTGCTAGCGCCATCGCACAGCGCCTCGCATGGCGCTAGCAGAGGGGCCGCGCTCCCTTCCGCCAGCCACTCAGCCGCTTGAAGTCGGTCGCCACGGCAACGCCCACCTTGCCCCTCCGTTGTCGCGGGCCTTGCAAGGCGTCGCCGGCAGCTCCTCTGCGCTGCTTCGGCCAGTCCCGTCGCGGCGTTCCAAGGTTTCTAGAGCTCCAGCTCGAGCTCCAGCACGGAGAGGGGGGGAAATGCTGAGAAGCGGACCTTGGAGCTGCGTCCATGCCTTGCCGCAATCTCGCTTGATGCAGCCCAATCCAAGATACTTGTACTCTGTCAGGATCAGGTACGTCAAAATTGCGACGCTACAGACACTTGGCTTCATGTTCCAAGTTCCCAGTTCTTGTGCGACTGGCGAGAAAATAGGTACTTCCGACTGGTACTCGTAGATGCATCCTTAAGACTCATGCGACGCCTGCAGGCACTGCTTGTCCTTGTACATACCTTGCCTGCGCGCACACAGACAGACACAGACGCACTGACAGCCACAAACCCGTCAACAAAGAAAGGCTGAGACTGGGTAGGTATTGATTGCCCAGCACAGCACCGGCGCGCTGGGACACAGAGCAGAAGCCCGCCCTGGAGGTGCTGCTCCTCCTGACGATACCTTGCATCGATTGGCCTGTCCTGCACGACGCCGAAGCTGTACCTTGGGTACATGTAGGTACTTGTGCCTGGCCCTGGAGCTTGTACCGGCTGCCCAGCACTTGCCCTGTGCATTCATTACTCGGTACCTCGTCCCAGGTACCGCTGCAGTCCGGCACTGGCAGAGACAAAGAACTGCAGCAGCTCCAGCATTCCATCCAACCNTCCTGCTATCTAGTTGTCGTGCTAGAATGCGCATCCAAACACACGGACTGAACATGATCGTACACAGCTGCACACGTGCGTTCAAAGACATGCTGTCAACTCACACCTCATGCGGGACCTGTTCCACCGCTGCCTTCACTCCCCCATTCACTCCCCGGTTGTCATCCATTGGCCCCCTTTGCCGAAGCAGAATCAATCCCACAGGCGCGTCCCCTTTCCAGAATGTGTTTGACATCATGCAACGGCGCCAGGGCTGGATGTGGCTGCTTGTGCTACCGTTTGCGGATGCTCGGGTGCTAGAGCCCCTTTGTTTCCACTTCCACCCAGGGTGTCTGTCCGAGGTATCGTCCAATGCTTTTTGCTGCTGCCGTTGGATCGCAGCTTTTGGACATGCGCCGTCTCTGACCTCTGGCTTCCATCTTCGTTCCTCCTCTGATCGACCACCAGCTGCGCCAGTCGAGCTGCGCGTTTGTCGGGCTGGCTCAGAGCATCTCGACTCAGATCGATTCGGTGAGGGCGAGGGTCCGGACGCGTCGATTCCATCAGCTGCCCACACCTGTCCTGTCGACCCGATACTTGCTCTGCCAGACAAGGGATAAACAACAACGGGCATAATTTTTTCTTTCTTCCCTTTTTTCCCTTTTTCTCCCAGACTTTCGCTCCCCCTTCCGGCTCCTCCTCCTCCTCCGCTCGTTCTGCGCTCCTCCGTCTTCAGGGCTGGTCAATTCGGTGACAGAGGCGTGGCGAATCCGTCGACACCATGGCGCTATCACCGCCGCCCCTGCCTTCGCGATTTCCGTGCTGGTGCCGGGCCATCTATTCTTGGGGAGGCGAGGTTCGTATTGTGACGTCGCGTGCTGACCTGCTCTCCATTGCTGACGTTTGCTTGCAGTCAAGACACGACCTGGGATTCGTCGAGGGCGACTTGATAGAGTGTTTGAATGCTGGTGACGGCTCGTGGTGGGTTGGCAGGCTATTTCGAGATCGGAGGACTGTTGGCTCTTTTCCGTCCAACTTCGTCGAGGTACTACCAGAAGACTTTCGGCCAACCAAAACACCGAGCCCCATACCGCCGACAGCATCCCCGTCCAAGTCGGTGCCGCAAAAGTCGAGGACGTTCCGGAAACCCTTCGAAGCTTACGCCAAGGCGCCGCATTATACCACAGCCAAACAGCCAGAAACATTTCGTGAGACGCCAACCTCGCGAGCAAAAGAGAGGCCCTCCCGGGTGGGAACGACGATATCGCGATCAAGGGGAAACTCGACGCCGATTCCTAGCACTGCGCTCGTCCTTGCAAGAGGTGCTCACGAAGATGTTGCTCGTGCTCCTACTCCCTCTCACTCCCCAGCAAATGCCTATGTATCGAGAGCTCCGTCACCAGCGCCGTCCGTCGGCCGTCCACCGAGCCGCATGGAGGATATGGCAAGAGGCGCTTCTCCACCGCCTCCGGCACCACCACCTCACAGGCACGTTGCGCGGACGGATTCTGATGAGGCGGCGCAAGGCTATCACGCATTGTCGAGGCACAGCTCAACTGTGTCGTACAACCAGCATAACCTATCAAGACAAGGCTCTACCGTCTCGTACAACCCGGCCGACATAGCAAGGACAGGCTCTACCGTTTCTTACAACCCGGCAGATTTAACAAGAACAGGATCTACCGTCTCGTACAATCCTGCCGACATAACAAGAACGGGCTCCACCATTTCCTATAACCCGGCGGACTTGCGCTCTACTGTTTCGTATAACGGGCCGGACGTCTCGAGGTCATACGAGCCATACAGCCCGCCTCGTCATCCCTCCAACGGCTCTTACACCGATCTTCCCAATCTGGCAAGGCAGACATCATACAATTCCTACGACGACGCTGGCTACGGGGCCAGGCGCGACGGATATCACACACCCAAGGGCACAGGCTCTCATCGACCATCAATGGAAGGGAGCCACATGACGCCGTCACCGTTACGCGAGGCCATGGACGGCGTGATGCAGCAGCTTGATCGCTTGGAAGGCTTAGGGGGGCGGGAGGCGCAATCGCCAGAGGGGTCGTTCGATCCCTGGTCCCCCGAGTCTTTCGACCTGGTGGCACCGCAGCAGAGGCAGAAGCAACGAGAGCGCATGAGGCCTCTGACATCAATGGGCATAGCTTTGGACGAGGGATACGAGACATGGAGTGGAACCTCTTCGCAGAATACTTCGCACCAGGACGCACATCGCGAAAAAGGATACGACCTGCCCCAGCTGAGCAACTACGTGGAAAGGATGGAGAAGCAGATCCAGAGAATGCACCAACACAGCCAGAGCATGCCGGCGGTGGTGGACGTAGATGACGACAAGCCTCCGCCACCACCGCCCAAGGGGCAGCACTACCTGCGCCCAAAGTCGTCCGCCGGGTCAACACTTGGAGAGCTGATTTCCTTGGACAAGAGGACGCGAGGGCGAAGATCAGCATACGATGTGGCACCGGGCATCGAGCGCACAAACACCACGAAGACGACGCAGACGAACGCTTCCACCGGCAATCAGAGCAACAGCAGCTCCTCGACGCAGAACAGCAACAGGACCCTCTGGAGTGGCGTCTCTGCCAGTGGGTTTAGTGCCACGAGCGCTGGGAGCTTGGCCCGGTCGGGCCAGCGTGCTCAGAGCTCGCTGAGCGCACGCAACGACGAGGGAGACCGCCCAGACTCGCCATTTACAGGCGTTACTTACCACAGCAGCCATGCCAGCAATTATGCCGGAGGCGGAAGCGGAAGTGGGAGCTCTCGGCCAATCTCCCACGTCGGTCTTCTTGAGGATGGAGCCCCCGGTCTAGGCGGACTTGTAGCACCCAAATCGCCGAAGAGAAACATCTTCAAGAAGATCCTCGAGTCGGCCAAGACGGGCGTCGCCAGCAACCGCGGTAGCATCGCCGCCGGCCATGTGCCCACCGTGAGATCCTCGCCGTTTTCTCGCCTGCAGCAGCCGCACAGTGTCTCGCCCGGAACAAGCATGCTTTCGCTGAGCGGCGCCCGCTCCAGGCGCGATGCCGCCCGGGAGATGGGCCAAAGCTCCGGCGTCGACTGGGTCCAGGTCCGGCGAGACGTCAACCGCTCCAACTCAATTAGCAAGATCGAGCGGACCGAGCGCAGAGACCGCTGCCAGATGCAGGACCATCCTACCCTCAACCCCGTTGATGAGCTCTATGAGGGCATCGAGGGCGACGAAGGGGCGGACGGCATGCCGGTTCAAAAACCCGAGAACTACCACATGATCAACCTCGCGCAGGTGGACAAGAACACCCGGTTCATCAAGGAGCCGCCTCCGGGCACGACGGTGACGACGCTTGCGCAGACATACATCTGCAGGCCCTACAGGAGCGATCTGCAGCGCCTCCGCGCGATCTTCACATGGGTCGCAGAGAGGATCTGCTGGGAAGAGGATTTCGAGGGCGATGCCGACACCCAACGAACCATCCAGGCAAAGAGGGGCTGCGCGGAGGAATATGCCTACCTTGTCATGGAGATGTGCGCTGCCGTCGGGATTCACTGCGAGGTCGTGAGAGGCTACCTGAAGGCCCCTGGCGACATAGCAGACCTGCACGTGATGCCCAGATCCAACCACTGGTGGAACGCAGTCATTGTTGACGACGAGTGGCGCATGATCGACACCTGCCTGGCAAGTCCCTCGAATCCCAAGCGAGCGCTCTACTCCAGCATAACCGGGTCGTCGGCGGACTTCTGGTGGTTCCTCACACGGCCGACCGAGATCTGCTGGACCCACGTGCCGGAGCATCATGACCAGCAACATATCGTGCCTCCTGTGGACTATGATACGCTGCTCAACCTGCCATGCGCCTGCCCGGCGTACTTCAAGAACGGCCTTGAGCTGGTCGACTATAACACTAGTTTGACCAGGATAGAAGATCTTGAGATGGTCCACATCAAGCTAAACGTCCCGAGCGATGTCGAGATCGTGGCCGAGGTGGAAGCGCGGGCCCTGTCCAGAGACCACGATGGCGACCTGTTTGAGAGCGGCGACATTGTCAAGAAGAAGGCGCTGGCTCAGGCCGAGTGGTTCAGCGGCGTGAAGCGATACACCATCAAGGCACTGCTCCCTGGGGACGAAGGCCAGGGCATGTTGAAGGTCTACGCCGGCAAGAGGGGCCTGATGCAGAGCATCAAGGACATTCCCCATCCTCTGGCCTTTACCCTGCCCATCATCCACGTCGGTGAAAATCCACCCTACCAATTCGTGACGCGACATCCGACTCCTCATGCGCAGCGGCATGATATCTATGTTGTCCAGCCCCAGTGTCAGCAGCTGGCCCTGAACAACACCTTTGTGTTCGCCATCAGGCAGCACCCCAGCTCCCTTTCAAACGGAGCGCAATCGGCCCTCACGCCGGCATCGAACCCTGGGTCGACAAGCCCAGTCCCCTTCGCTCGGCCGTCATCGGCCATGAGCGTCAACGCTTCTAGTGCGAGCGGCTCGAATCCCAGTTCGGCCAGCGGCACGGTTTCTGGAAAGAAGCCCGCCAAGCTGGCAATCCAGACCCCCGGAGGCAAGATCCTCCGTCTTATGAGAAAGGAAGACCGCAAGGGTATCAGCGTCGGATCGAGGTCCCCAGACGAGGAGGTCAGCGACGGCGGCACTTGGGAGACGATCATCAAGTGCTCCGAGAAGGGCGTCTGGAGAGGCCTGGTGCTGGCCGACCGCACCGCTCGCTGGTGCGTCTTTGCTGAGTGGAACTGCGTGGGTTAAGCAGCCACATACAATCTGTTTTGATTTCTCGCCCCCCCCCCCCCCTTCTTTTGGGCCTTTCCGCATTGTACCCAACACACGGCAAAAGTGTGGTGATTTTGGGTGGTATATGGTGCATATGCATGTCACGGCGTTTAGCTACGATTTGTCTTGTTTTCTTTTCTCTTTCACTTGTTCTTTCTTTTTTTCTCTCTCTTGATTCTGTCTCGAGAACCCCAGAACCGGGTCCGCTGTCACGCGTTGAAAGAACTCACGCCGTTACGCTGCAATGTATGTCATGTAACCTATCCTACGAAGCTTTGGACGGCCTGCGGCGACAGAAGCCGCTGCTCAGGCTACTCTCTTACCTACCTACCTTGTCTTTAGCCAGACCTTTATGTTGAATTATGTTATAATAATGTACGAAAATTAGCTCAAGCTTGCAAGAGTGATGTCGTGTCCCAAAAGTACCGAGTGTAGTTGAGAAGACAGACTGAACCATGCCTTTGTTGTTAGGGGGGCGTTGATGCAGCGTCGATACTCGGAGCTGGGTACCAAGTATTCCAAGACATTTGCATCACAACTCATCTTCATCCAAGATCAGAGATACCATCTCACTGCCAACTCAACGTATCTGCGTCTTTCTAATTGATACAATGACTTTCTATCATCGTTTCGCTCTTTTCTGTTCTCATTGCTCTCTTAAAACCCCGATCAGACTCCAGGGTAAGCCACCACCGCCCTTTGCATCAATCAAACACGCGAGGTCGCACTCGGGTGTCTGTCCAGGTACATCCGGATCTGCGCGCAGTTCCCTCCGCGTACGAGGTACCTTACCTACTATATCCAGAATCCAACCAAAAAATCCAACCAACAATTAACCAACCATGTCATAGCACGGCGCCTTTCCTCACTCTTTAGTAAGTATTTAATCAATTTTTGGAAGTTCGCGCGCGCCTTCACCAGCCGGTTTGATTCTCGCACAGTGACTTCCCGCCAGCCCTTTCAACGATTCGACGCCGTGAAAGTTAAGCGACGTTCGACCTGGACTTTCTCGACGGCCGGAAGAGGGAAAGGCTTTCTTTTCCCTCTTTTTGTTTCTACTGTCTTGATCGACTCTTTGTGTTTCTGGACGCGAAACTTGAGGAGGTCTCGCAACTATCCAGGTTCGTCAGGGAAGGGTGAAGGGAAAAAAAAAAAAGACGAAGGCCTCGCCCTGCGATTTGACACAGACGACAGAAGCACGGTTCTTCGTCCCTCGTACACGCGCCACGAATACCTCAACGAGAACCGGCCACAGCGCCCTCCGAGCCGACGAGACGCAATCAAACAAGGAAGACCTAAGAGAGGGCTAAGAGAGGGCTAGGAGAGGGAGAGGCAGAAGAGGGAGGGAGAGAAGAGAGAAAGCAAACACTCGCGCGCCAACCCTCTTCTATTTTCCCCGGCCAATGAAGTCGACGACGAGGAGGAAAGCATGAGAATCTGCTGCGCAGGGCTTCATTTTCGCACCAGCAACACTGGCGGCCGATGCTGACGGTGCGATGTCGTTCCGGGGGACGCTGCCTTCGGGACAGGCCTTTCCTGGCCAGGGAGACCAGCAGCAGCAGCAGCAGCAGCATCATCATCATAACCAACTACACCATCACCAGCAGCAGATGTACGGGCATCATCTGGCGGGAGGGTATCACTTCCAGCAACAGCAGCAGATACAGCAGCAGCAACAGCAGGCGGCGGCGCTTCATCATGGCCAGCAGCAGTCCATGTATGCCGGCGCCATGGCTCACGAGCAGCAGCAGCAGCAGCAGCAGTTCTACCACCAGAGCCCGCAGCCTCAGCACCCGCACGGCATGTTCATGACGCCGCAGCAGTTCCAGCAGCCGTACGCTGTGGGCTTCAACGGCTTCGCCGAGTACGATGCGTCCGGCCAGTATCTGCCGCCGAGCAGCGTCTGGCAGCAACAGCAACAGCAACACCAGCACCAGCACCAGCACCAGCACCAGCTTCAGCAGCATCATCAGCAGACCATGGCGAACATGACGCAGCCGCAGCCGATGCAGCACCAGGCCCTCACGCACCAGCCGATGCCGCAGCAGCAGCCGATGCAACAAGTCCACCCAGCCCAGCGCCAGCAGCAGCGCCATCAGCCGTCTCCGATATACCATACTCATACACCGTCGCCTGCGCCCTCCCTGCCACCGCAACCATCGCCTATGAGGAGTCAGGTACCGGTGCTTCCACGGCCGCAACATACACCTCAGCCGCCGCGGCACCTGTCACCCGCGCAACACCTGTCACCCGCTCCTCAGCTGGCGCCGCAAGGACAGCAGCATCCTCAGCAGCAACCGCAAGGAGAGCAGCATCATCAGCAGTACACGCCACCTCAGCAGCCACAGCCTCCCATGCCTCAACCCATCCAGAACGCCGAGCAACCGCAGAAAGAACTGCTTCCAGAACCACCGCAGCCGCCTCAACCACCTCAACCACCGCAATATGTACATCCTTCAGAGCTTCAGCAGGAGCCGGTGCACTACGTAAATCTGCAAGATATCCAGAAGCAGCCGTCGATAACCTCTCTACCTATACCAACGACGACGACTTCAACGACAACCCCCCACGCAATTCCAGAAAAGCGCAAAGAGCCTGTCGCCGTGAAGCCCATATATCCCAGTGCGACCTCGATCAAGCAGGAGAAGCAAGAAGATGAGTCGATTGCGACCCGAGTCTTTCAGCAGGTTCCCGACGCTCGCATCAAACCCAGCCCGCATTCTTCAGTCACCAATTCGCCCTCCCTATCCATGAGGTCCCCTAGCATCACCAAGAAGTCGCCCGCAGTTACACCCAAACCTCGGCCTATGAACCCGACGCCCTATATGATCGCCGTCGCGGAGGAGTGCATCGAAAAGGCGCGCAACGCCTCGCACGATGTGGCCATGACCCTGTCTCCGAACCAAGTCGAAGAGTACCAAGGGCTGATCGCGACGGCGTTGTCATGTCTGGAGGCTGCGTTGCAGAGCAACAACCAGCTTGCGCCGCGGGAAGAAGCGCGCGTACGGTTGAGGTACGCTGCTCTCTTGCAAGAAGAGACAGAGAACCTGATGGAGGCCGAGACGGCTCTGGCAAAAGGCATCACGCTTTGCGACAAGGTGAGTTGTGGCTCTTTCGAGATTTGTTTTTTTGACTCGGGACAGGCCGCTGATATAAGGAAACCAACTAGCACCGTCTGCTTGATCTGAAGTATTGCACGCAGTATCTCATGCTCAAGGTTCTATTTCAGAGGAATCACAAAGCAGCGTTGAAGGCTATAGATGGGCACATCTCTAATTGCGAAGTGTAGGTCTTATCTTTGCTCTTGGACGTCACCCAGGACTGACATGCATGCATAGGTTTAAGCATGTTCCATGGTACTATGCGTTTCGCTTGTTAAAGGCCTCCTTTTACCTAGACATTGGGAGCGTATCTGACGCGGGCGCCCTCGACAACATCCGAGCCATCCAGAACGTCGCCAACACCAGAGGCGACATCGCGCTGTCCGTCTTCGCCTCGTTGATAGAAGGCTTCACCCTCCTCAAGACGGCCAAGGAGGGAAACATGGAGAAGATCCAGGCCTGCATCGCGCAGGTGGCCAAGTACCAATTCGACCCGTCGGTGCAGATCACGCAGCTCACCATGATGACGATGCTGCTCGAAGTTGCCGCGAGCCTGCACCACCAAAGCCCCGATCATACGGCGCAAAAGCTGCGACAGCTGCAGGTGTGCCTGGACGACTGTGAGGGGTGGCATAATGTCAAGTCGGACTTTGTGGTGCCCATAAAGAAAGAGCCTTCGGCTGCCAGGACCGTGAGCGACGACACGCAGGCCATACTGCGGGTTGGTGAGGGCGAAGGCGAGATGGACTGTCTGGTTATGACTTTCATGACCAAGATGGAGTTACGGTCGCTCGTGTACGTGTTTCGCGAAGGCGTTGCCTATTCAGGCCTACAAGAGGAATGCTAACGTGGTGTAGATTTACTATCAGCGGCCTGGTCAACTTCCACAAGCCTTCCTCCCAAGGCCGCAGGTCAACTGAGTTCTGGAAGGAAGGCTTGAAGATTCTCGAAACATGTGAGTTACAGCGCGAAATCGTTATTCTACTTATCCTACTCCCCATTACGTGGCGCCACATGTCCACTAACATGCCGATCCAGGGGACGCTTCAACGGCCGGTATCCCATACGGCGCTCCCGTTCCCCTGAACGTGGCAATCAAGCAGCGGGCCTGGCGAACAGAGGCCCAGGCTTACTTGACTGTCCTCCTGGGGCTGGTAGCTGCCAGTCACTGCCAATGGTCAACGGTCAAGCAGATGACTCAGAATCTCGAGACTTTGGTTTCGCCCTCGACGCAGCCTACCGTGAGATTGCTCTCCACCTATCTCAAGGGCGTATACTTTCAGGGCATCGGCAGCCTGCAAGCCGCCCTCGACATCTTCCTCGACGACCGCTTCAAGGTCCAACAGCAGGGAAGTACAGGGATCAAGGCCGGGCAGCAAGAGGTCGCGCTCCTAGCGGGCTTGAACCGGCTGTGGATCATGCAGCACCCATCTTGTCGAAACGACCAGGAAACCCAGGACCTCATCGAGCAGCTCCAGCCGCACTGCGCCAACCACAGCAACATTGATCTCCGGACGGCCTACCACAACGTCATGGCGGCCCTGGTGACGGATCCCCCCCAGCAGCTCAACCAGCAGAAGCAGCACATCCACGCCGCCATGGCGGGCTCCAAGGTCACTAGCAACGTGCTGGGAGCCGCCGTGACACTGTGCATCATGCGTAGCCGCTTCTTCGAAAATGTCATTGGCGAGCAGGCCCTCAAGAGCGCGCGGGCGGCGGCCAAGCAGGCGGAGAGGAGCGGCAACGTGCTGTGGCAGAGCGTGGCGGACGGCATGCTGGCGCAGTCGTACGAGGTGCAGGGGCAGAGAGAGGAAGCCAAGCAGGAGTGGGATAAGGCGACCGAGGAGGCGAGAGACGCGTTTGCCCGGAGCTTGTGAGATTTTCTTCCCCCGAATGATATGCTACGAGTGGATGGATGGTGGAAAGATTCAGTGTTTAGGAGTTCAGAGAGGATGTCATTTGTATGCGATCCATGTGCAGAAGAAGGTCTACTGCACAGGAGTTGAATGGGCTTTTTTACTTTTGGTTTGTCTGTTTATTGGTCTCTCGGTTGTTTTCCCACGCTTTGTCTTAACTAACTAGAACAATGATTTCTCTGACCAGAAAGGATTATCCGGATGGGCTTTTATACAGCATGGGATCCTGGTATACATGGAGAAAAAAAGGAGGGGAAAAAAAAAAAGAAAAGGAAATACGAGAAGAGAACAATCCGTCTGTACGATAATCTGACCTTCAGAGATATGGCCAATACTACAACTTGGGAGTAAGGAGGATAAGGGGGGTTTTTGAGAGTTTTCGGGACACTTGCTGCTGGATGAGAGAAGAAGAAGAAGAATAAGAAGAGTCCCTCGAGGGCGCTGTGTTTTTATCTTTTTCATGCCTTTTTCCCTTTGAAACTTGGGTTATTAGAAGTCTGGAGTAAAACAATGGATTGTGTCTAAATGGTTCCTTTTTTGAATGGCCCTGCTTCTTACCTGATCCGAGTTGCTGTCTCTCTGTTCAAGCCAGGTATCATAAACATTAACTGATGAGAAAAAAACGAAAGCTTTTGAGTATACTTTTCATCGACGGCCAAAGCCAGGCGGAGGCTGGAAGCCCGGAGGCGGCATGAACGGAGGCGGCACCGGAGGCGTCCCTGAAGGTCCAGGCGGAGGAGGCACGGGGAACCCAGGAGGCGGCACGGCCGGGAAGCCCTGCGGCGGCGGAGCGCTACCTGGGGGACCGGACGGAGGGCGGAAGGCAGACGGATGGAAATCCGCAGGATTCGTGTATCCGCCTTGAATCTGGGGAGGTCGCGCGGGCAGGCCTGAGGGTGCTGGTGGGAGGGGAGCCGAGCCTCGTCCGAAGCCGTTGGGGACATGGCCGGGGCCAGCGTTGTAGGGAGACGGTCCGCGGGGCGGAGGAGGAGCGAAGCCACTCGGCATGTTGGCGTGCGTGGGCGTGCCCATCAGCGGTGGAGGTACGCCAGCGGGCATGCCGGCCAGCGGGTTCGAGTCGAAGCCGGCTGGAGCGGTCGGAGGGGCTGCGGCGGCGGCGGCGGCGGCGGTCGGAGGAGCGGCGGCTGCGGAGCCGTTCATGAGGAAGGCCTGGGGCAGCGGCTGGGCCTCGGGCAGAAGGTTTCTTGATTTGGCCTGGGCGGCGAGGGCTCGCTCCGCCGGGTCGCCGTGCCTCTCGCCCTTGCCGTCTTTCTTGAAGGCGTACTGCACCGACACCTCCTTGCTGAGGATGTACTGGCCGTGGAGGTTGGCAATGGCGGCGTCGCTGCTCTCAAAGTCGCCGTAGCTGACGAAGCCGAAGCCCTTGCTGGCGCCGCTGTCCTCGCGCGCGACCTTTGGGATGCTCAGCAGCGGGCCGAAGCGCGAGAAGGTGTCGTAGAGGATCTTTTCGTCGACCATGGGGTCGAGGTTGCCGATGAAGAGCTCGGCGCCCACCTCGGCGGCCTTTTGCTTGTCGGCGCTGGCCTTGTTGACGCGCAGGGACTTGCCGTAGAGCTTGATGCCGTTCATGACGTTGGCGGCGTACTCGGCATCGGCGGGGGTGCGGAACTCGACGAAGCCGAAGCCCTGGTGCGTCTGGGTGACGCGATCGCGAGGCATGTGGATGTTGTGGATGGGGCCCATTTGGAGCATGATTTCGTAGACCATGGCTGGGGTCGCGCGCTCGTCGATGTTGCCGATGTAGACGGTGGCCTCTTTGTCTTGCTCCCTGTGAAGGAGAGAGAGAGGTATGGGTTAGTCTTGGGCCAAGGAATGGTCGTGAGGAGGATGGGTTGGGGGTTGAAGCGATTCCAGGACAACCTACCAATGCCTGTTGACTGCCATGTTGAAGGTTTTGTGGGCCGCGGCCTCACGAGAATGGAAGAATGGATGAGCGTCTAATGCCTAATGATAGGAATTGGTTCACCGGCTGGCGTCGATGGCGATGGAGAAGGTGGTAAATCGAGAGGGATCAGGTAGCTTCGATCTCGTCGTCGCGTTTGGTGAAGCTTTGGATGAAGCTCGGAAATCTCAACCACCGAAATGTTTCGCAGCAGCACCAAGTACCTTGTACCGTGCAAGGTACTAGGTACCTACTACCTAGTATCAGCCTGGTCTATCAGATCGGCCGGAGTTGAGCCGCCTCCGATTAGCTGACGCTTTCCCGTAAGCGGCTTAGGGATGGATGACCGCATTGCCTGCTGGTGGCGCTAGTGGCGGTACGTACCGTCATTATGCAAGTCTCAAAATTTCTTAGTCGGCGGGACACTTGCAAGAGCTTCCAGGACGCATCCATCCATCAATCTGCGCAACTTTGCATCTCCAACCCGGCCCGTTTCTGCTGTTTCGAATCCGTCGCCTGCCGACCCCCGAACCCAAGATGTTTGCCCTGTCGGAAGAGTCCAAGGTACGACACTCGAAGAGTTCCACGCTGGGAGAAAGAGGCCAGAAGATGGGGGAACAGAGAGAGGGAGGGAGCCAGAGGAGGAGGATGATGATGGCGACGATGGTCATGATGATGGAGCAGCCGGTCTAATCTTTGACTTTTACAGGAGCGCATTGCCAAGCTCATTGACATTTCTCGAGTCGCCATTCACTAGTATGGAATTCCCAACCATGTCCGCTCTTGACGTCTGGTAGCTGACCGTTGCGATAGTGGCTATCTGCCTCTGATCCTCTACCTCGGTATGCGACCTCGAAGCGCACGCACGGTATCTACAAAAGTCCGATTCTAATTCTTGCTCGTCTCGATCTAGGCTACACTCGCAGCGACCCTCGCCCCTCAGTCATCCGGTATGCCGCTCCTCTCCCATCAGACTCAATATCAAGCAGCTTTTGTCGCTAACGTGACCGCACGCAACAGCCTTCTTTCTCCCCTCTCCTAAGCGACAGACGGATAGTGGCCATGCGTTGTTGTACGATATACGATTATAATTCGGCGCAATGAGATGGACAAGGGAATGCAGAAATAAGAGTTTGAACGGCCAAAGAGAAGCTCAATATCCGGCCTTCGTGGCGTTTGGGTAGTTCTTCACATTGCCTTTGTTGGAAGAAGACAGGCAGGGTGGGACAAAGCGATCTCCTACATAATACCTACGACGACGACCTTGAAGGCCGAGGGGACCCGAGGGAGGACACGAAGCGCACCGAAATGCTGCCATGTAACACTAGGGAATGTACCATCTGCTGCTCTGTAATCGGACCAAGTAACCACTCTGCAAATGTCTTCGTTCACGCTTCAATGTGCCCAAATCGTAACTCTGATCATCACTCTCTTCATGCCTGAGTCCCGCCGTGCAAGTACACACATAAGCACAAGGTGTCCATGCGCCGATACCGCCTTTATCTGCCGCTGTCTTGCCTTATCAGGACCGGAAGATTGCAACCCTGAAGTTCTGCCACATAATATGGCGGGAGTAAGCAGACAAAGTCGCAGACGCCATAAACGAGCATCAAGCATTGTGAATTGCCAGCCAATTGTGACAAAACTACGCGTTGACTCGGTCCAAGAGCCCCAAACAACCTGTTAAAGAGACAACACAGCAAATCAGCTCACGAAACAATAGTTCTCACGAGCAAAGAACAACCCGGCCGACGACCTCCGACAGCGCCCGACTCAACCGACCGCAAAGCAAGGGAAAAAAAAAAAAAAGAACTGGAAAACAACCGCCCGCCGCTACCCGCCAGTGACCGACCGGTTCCATCTCCTAGGCCAGAACCAAACTACTTGAGAGGCGAAAGATCTGAAGAAAGACCCCCTTACCTAAGGGCCGCAAGCCAGTACGAATATCCACGGCTCTTCTCTGTCTCTCTCTCTCTTCTCTCCACATGAGCGAGCACTCGCCCGTCGCATTCGCGCCGCCCGACAATGTGACCGGACGCAGCTCGGACGCCAACAGCTCCATGCCCGGAAGCCATGATGGAGGCCTTTCGCCGGCCCTGGTCGAGTCGATTGCCGGGCTGAGCGCGGGCACGATTGCGACGCTGGTGGTGCATCCTCTGGATATCGTCAAGACGCGGATGCAGAGTGAGTCTCACAGACGTCCCCGATGGTGTAGAGACAGAGAGTGCGAGACGAGAGGAGAAAAGGAGAGACACCAAAAGAAGAAGAAGAAGAGACCAAAGACACCATCACCATCATCACCACCATCTCCATGCTAACAATCCTCTTCGCAGTCAGCACAAGCGCCGCCTCCGCCGCCTCGCAGAACCTCTCCACCGTCGCCATGCTGCGCTCCCTCTCCAGCAACCCCAAGCCCTTCTCGTCCCTCTACCGCGGCCTCGTCCCGAACCTCTCCGGCAACGCCCTCAGCTGGGCCTCCTTCTTCTTCTTCAAGACGCGCTTCGAGGACCTGCTCACCCTGGCCCGCGGCTCCTCCCGGCCCACGCCCTCCGACTTCTTCGTCGCCAGCGCCCTCGCCGGCGCCGCCACCAGCGTCCTCTCCAACCCGATCTGGGTCGTCAAGACGCGCATGCTGGCCTCGGACAAGGGCGCAAAGGGCGCCTACCCGTCCATGTGGTCCGGCTTCCGCACAATCTACGCCACCGAGGGCGTCTCGGGCCTCTACCGCGGCCTCGGCGTCTCCATGATCGGCGTCTCCCACGGCGCCGTCCAGTTCGCCGTCTACGAGCCCGCCAAGCGCCTCTACTTTGCGCGCCGCAAGAGGATGGGCATCGACACCGGCCGCATGACCACCGAGGCCACCGTCGTCATCTCCTCCGTCTCCAAGCTCGTCGCCGGCGCCGTCACTTACCCCTACCAGGTGCTCCGGAGCCGCCTGCAGGTCTTCCACGCGGACGAGAAGTTTGGCAAGGGGTTCAGGGGCGTCGTGCGCATGACGTGGCAGCAGGAGGGCATCCGGGGCTTCTACCGCGGCTTGATTCCGGGCGTCGTCCGGGTCATGCCCTCGACGTGGGTTACCTTTTTGGTGTACGAGAATGTGCGCTTCTATCTGCCTCGGTGGGTAGCGTCGTGGTCAAGTTGAGGCCCGGCTGAGCTGAGCTTTGAGACTTTTGCGTCTTTCATGCTCCTTTCTCTCTTGCATTGCTTCCTACCTGTTGCCTCGTTTTTGAGCTTGGTTACCAGCGACTGGCTGTTCATGGTCATGCCAGCATGTTTGTGTTACACGAGGAGCATCTTTCGGCGTTCTAAGACAGGGGGATCACTCACATATAGACCATGAAAGGATGGGAAGATAGATCTGGTCATGCAAATAGTCGTTGAGTCTGGAATACATAACCGTCATTTATTCCTTTATTCCTTCTTCACAACTTTGCCGTTGCGTGCCATGGCCCGTCAACGGCATTCGATTCGACACAAGGAGTGATCCAAGAAGTGTTGTCATCGATCTTTGCATTCGATTCAGCTGCTCGTGAAAACAACCCTTCCTTTCAACAGTGGTAGAGGTTCTGCGTTTCTCTCTCCCTCGATCTATTCTACAGTTGTTTTCTGGATAAAAAGATGGCTCTATGACGACTCCTATCCTTTCTCGCTGCGCGGAGACCTTATCTGGAAATACGGAGATCACGACCACAGTCACAACACGACGACAACCACACCACGAGATCTACCTCCAATGCCTCCCCTGAGAACCCATCAAGCATCAACCCTCAAACCGCAACACCCCCCAACCCTTCCACCTTGTAACCATTCGCATACCCATCAAGCACGACACACCTCAACAACATCAAAGCTCCCCACTCCCACCCCCTTTTCCCACAGTCCGTCCCCCCGCCGGAGTGGCAACTCCACGACGGCACGATGAAAGCAGGGAGAAAGAAGAGGCAAAACCACAAAACCCCCGCAGCCTCTCTCTCTCTCTCCTCTCTCTCCAACTCACACTCAAACAAACAATTTGCTCCGGAAGCCCTGGTGGCAAAAAGCCGAATTCATGCCAAGTACCTACAAGAGAAGGATACAATAGAAGGATCGTCACACAGGAGCGGAATGAATGACATGAACGTGACACACCAACGGGTCCTTTGAAGGAGATCCAACGTCACTTGAAACGGAGAACGGAACAACGTCTTCCAAGTGAATTGCATCATATCCCTGAGATCGTCTACCTCGTTGGCATCCCCTAACCACGCCCATCATTTCCAAGTAGATACAGTGGACGATGCTCAGTTGTACCCAAGCAAGAGGAAGATACTCGGAGTCCTCCCCTTCCTCTGTCACCGGTATATTACAGAAGACGACTTCTTTCAGAATTATACACAACTCCGAAATAGAACGTGTCCGGCCTCAGAAATGTAGTGAATGCAGCCAATTCAGAGCTACCCCTGCCTACTTCACTCACTCACTCACTCACTGACTCACTCACTCACTCACTCACTGACTTACTCACATGAGCGTATGAGCATGTACATACACGCACGGCAACGGATCGCTCTGCATGAAGACCGTCAGTAATCCTCTGCATATGCAACCCTTCTTCGTAGCTCGAAAACGCAACCTGCAAAGTAATAGCAGGCATGTCAACAGCCGCAATGCTTCTCTCGGTGTATCTATGCTGTGAGTCCATCCAACACGACAGCCCGTCGCCCCGTAGCCCGTACGCACATACACAATACACATATTACACCAGCAAACTACAAACACCATGATCCAAACCAGCCGTCCACCCTCGACACCCCCCGCCTCCCCAAGCCCTACCAATTCAACCCAACCACAGCAATCTCCAAGTCTCCATACAAAAGCTACATGTAATCCAAACGATCAAAAACCGCCAGCACCCTGTTTAATAAAAAGAAAGAGGGCCCAACCGGGAGGCCCGCCAGCTGTGATGAAAGTGGATGCATCTCATCTCGATGGGACCTGATCATCCCAAAGTCACTGACTGTCGAGAAAGGGAAACAAGATGGAAGAAAACTGACACGTCACCATATATGTTGGGTCATACATGTCTGTGCTTGTACTGGATGGGAGTATGTCAATGGAATAATATTCGGGCAGAGAGAGTCCACAATGTGGGCTAAATCGGAGCAAATGCGACGGAGATGCGCGGTTCCTGAGATCGTGCTTTTTGCCCCGGACAGGGGGGGACTGAGATTGAATCCGGAGGCGAGGAGCATGCTGCTGCTGAAAGGGAGCGTGTGCGAGAGAGATACAGGACCATGGCAAGTATACCAAGAAGAAAGAGGGCAAAGGTGGGAGGAGAGAGACGGTAAAGGAGCACAACACAGCTTGGCAGATACCGACAGCGCCCCCAAAGCCAGCCAGTCCTACAGAGACATCCAATCTCAATATTTAACAGCCCATCGACAAAGGTCTCGAGGTGACAGCACTAGGTCAGTACGATACAGCCCGATCCTCAATCGAATCCTCTCCGACCGCCATCGCAACCCAAAGCGGCCCGCAGATGCGCCGCCCAGACGCATCATCCTTGCCCTCCTGACGCAAACAGCGCAAGGGGGAATTAGCATTTGCAAAAGAGAAAGTTCGGGGACCGATCCGTGGGCTTCCAAGTCTCCGATAAAAAGTCCCCGTGCCGTTCGTCTGGAGATTTCCGTGCCGTGAAGAGAAGCACTCCGCGGTCAGCTTTCAGAATGGCATTGCTGCAACCCCTTTGTGAAAGGGGAGGGGTGTGTAAGTCTTTGAGCGCTCCACCATCAGATTCCGAAAGCTGTATTGGACCAGGACGCCTGATTACAGGCTGCCTCTATTCTTCATTTGGATCGGGCCTTTCGTCATGAACGTTATGAAAAGGTACAGCTTGGAGTGGCTGTTATAGCAAATCTTGCTGCTAGTACCAACAGACGTGGACTGTAAGATTATGCTCGGGCCAACACAACATGGCTCAAAGGGAAATACGAGCTCGAGGAACTAGAGGAGGAGGAGTAAAAGGCGAAAGACGCAGTCCCCAAAGTTGGCTCTGGTTGCCACACGTAGTTCAGAGGGACTTGTCCGATCTGATAGGCAGAGCTTCAGCGGTTCTCGACGGGGCCTTATGCTGCCAAGATGAACGGATATGCAGAGATTCGGAGGTTGATGGCCACCGGCGCAAAGGAATTGGGACAGGGACAAGGGGATTTTGTCAAGGGACTGGGAATGTATCAGCCGCAATAGTCTAGCATATTCACTATGAAGAGCTCGATTCCCTTTTGCCATTCGCTGGGTCGGTGAGACTCTCCTCCAATGGACATCTCTGCCTTGCTTGGGAGGCATAACATCATTCTGCTTCGACCTATCCCATCAGAACACCGGCCGCTGGTCGCCCCTCCCGCTGCTTTATGTGCGTCTGAATTCCAAATTCGTAGTGAGAGGTGGGAATACTTACAGTGGGAAGGCGATAGGTGTAAGAAAAACTGAGGATGGAGTCAGTTGGAGATGTCTTGACAGGGACAGGGCAGCATGTACGTCCACCAGAATAGAACTATCTGAAACCCGCATATACTCGTACTCTAGCAAGTAAAAACTGTCGCCATGCGAAAGGGGGTAGACAGATGAAGAAAATTCTCAACACACAAAAGGTAGGACCCTTGAGCTGCTGAAGCACTTGCCACATACAAGTGTATGAAGCGGAGCAAGATGAGGTAGGGGAGTCTGGCTTGGCTGTCAGAACTCATGCGGGCACCGTCCACCGCTGCATGTCACATATAGTAGACGCAGGATATCATGCATACGACCACACACACACTTTTGGAGGCGACATGTACCATGCATGATTGCTCCCGAGACAGTCATGTAGCGTCGAAGCCAGTGCATTTCGCCAACTACTTCCTGCATCATGCACGTCAAGAATGATAGCGTCGTAAATGATAGAGCGTCCTGATAGCTGCATAGCCATTGACGAGTCGTCCGCAAATGGCTGAATCACGCCTCGACACTCCAGTCGCCGTCACGATGCCCGCCTGAGACATGACACGACTCCAGTTCTCACCACAAGGCTGCGTCCCCCTCAGCATGGCCGAAGGGCTTCATGTTTCTCCTGCAGGATTGTGATGAACACTCATGGGGTAGTGTCGATCGTTCTCATGCGAGTGCACGGCAATCACACCGCAGTGTTGCCTCACTTGACACTGTCTGTCAGTATCACCATTGTCCGGCAATGGTCTGATAGTATCACAATTCATTTGAGAAAATGTTACAGCCACTATGACTTGTGTCACATCTCGCCACAATGATGGCCGGAAGGGAGGAAGAGATGAAAAAGTCTCAAAGAGAGAGAAGCAGAGGAAAGAGACGACGGTGACGTTGTCACAAAATCCGAGTAACATAACCCGAGTGAACCACGACAGGCAATTCTCCGGTGCCCATGGCGGTAGAGATGCCTCTTGCTCATACACCAAGCTGTTTCCCACATGCAAGTTTCCAGATGAACGGCGTAGGTAGACGGCTAGGAGCAATACTCACCGGAAGAATCTCCCCAGCAAAGCGGCTCCTCATGCGTGCCAACGATGCTCAACACACATGCATGTTTGTCGCCAACGGTGAAGACAGTTACAACACGTCAAAGACTGCAGGTTTCTTACCGCTTCAACGTACCCAGGCAACCTCATCCGCCAAGAGAATAGGAGGAAAATTTCCTCCTTCCTCCGCTTGACACGTCATGATCGCCCCCAGCTGTATGTAAGTGCAAAGACTGCCTAAGAGTAGGGATCAGCATTGGAGCAGAGGAAGCAGAGAGGAAATTGAACCTACCGGTGAGCACGGAGCAAGAGCCATCTTCAGCTCGCGTTCCTGCATCTCTGAATACAACAATAGCAAAGCCAGGACCAAGCAACGGCCCCTGATCGAGTAAAAACTGGAGACGCGCGTTGCTTCGTCGGTCCGCCTTGTCTTGCCGCGCCACGACATGCAGCTCGCTCAGACGAGAGGCCAGATGCGAGAGACCGGAGATGCGAGGAGACCGGAGATGTGAGAGACCGGAGCATTTGTTCGGTATTGTCCGTTGACAACAGGCGTCTCCCTGATGATCCCTTGGCCGGAGAGCCCGCCGGCTGGGAGGGCGTGTAGATACTGTCGGTCATGGGCTGCCAGAAGTCACAGCGGGAGAAGCCATTGAGCATCTGGGCCGTCCCGTCCGGCCGTTGTGCTGCTTGGCGGAGTTGCAGGGAATTTGGTTTCTCCTGTTCTCTCATTTCGTCCCGTACCTCCCATCTCCTGAACAAGCAGACGTCGCCTCTAACACTGCCGTTGGTAGAGGAGGTGGTGGTGGTGGTGGTGATTTTCGCTTACGACCTAAGACCGCCTCACGGGAGGATCGCCGAAACAGATGCGGGCAAAAACCTCGATCGCCATCTCCCATGTCGGCCTCCCACGATCGCAGACCTTCGGCGGCGCATCGCCCCCCGCCCTTCGGGGAGATCTATTGCTGCAGCCGCGTGTGATGCTATGCCAGGATGCTGCGCGAAAAAAGAGGGGGGGTGGCCGTGCAAGACGGGCAGCAAATAGGAGCGGCTCGTACCATGCATTTCAGCAGAACGGGCCGGCACTAGACATGAAACCGATCAAGTCGCTATGCAGGGCTGCAGCCGGTCAGTGTCTGAGCGGCGATGAACTTGTTGGAGCATAAAAACTGACAGCCGGTATTAGTCTCTCTGGCTCTCTGTTGCGTCGCCAGGGACCAGGGCAGCAACCAAGGACACTAGACATTGCAGCCATGGGGTTCGTTTGGAGGGCGGGGAGAAGGACAGGACGAGGAGAAGCCAAGCACAGAGCCCATGTTGAGGCCAAGCTCAGCTGCTTGGCTGCCTCGCTGATTTGATGTTGTTGTGCGTGTTCGTCCGAGGCTGAGCACGAATCAACCCTGCCTGGAGACGAGGGCTGACGTTGGGTTGATCCCCCCCGGGGGACCAAAGATTCACCGGTCCCGACGTCAATCAAGGTACACGACTGATTGTACACCCTCTAGCATGTTTCATCGGGCAAGCCGTGATACAGGTATCGCTCTTAGTAACGGTGTTGGCAATGCCAGTGCCAGGCGTGTACTTCGTATTCCACTCCAAAACGGGCAACAGCGAAGATGCTCCCTCTCAAACACAATGTGACGTATAATCTTTTCCCTCCTATCTGAGCTGAGGAGCTGCTCGCAAAGCTAGTTGTATGCGGTAGCCGATTCCAACCTCCCGGGAGCAGGTTCTCGCCTCCATGCAAATTACAAGGTCGCCATCTTCAGCTCTGAGGAGCTAAACGACTGTATGTATCTCGCATAATAGGAGTGAAGCCCCGTCGGCGCGACCCAAAACAGCACCACGGAGTTGCCTCTTCCTAAAAGGGATCGCATAGTAGCTGAGGCAACATGACAGGTCTCTTTCCCACGATCCTCCAGCCCTGATCAAATCTGGCTGCCCAGCCTGTAGACTGCCACTGGTACCGGGGGTGGGCCATGTTGATAGACACGAAGCCACGGCAGATAGATTAAACCTGGTGAATGCTGGGCATTGAGTACCTGGTCGGTAATATCGAGCGCAGTCAGCATTGCTGCCCAATTGCTACTCTACCCATACAGGCATATACCGGTATGCTACTGCGGTTATCCCGTAATTACCCTGTATCGTGACTTGAAACGGCATCGGCTTGGACGAATATGTGACCGACGACACTGGACGCAAGTACAACTGCTCGGGAAGTGGCTGCTCAAGTGACCAAGGTCCATGCAGCGACAAGATTAGATCCCCATGGCCACTCCATACTGGGGGTTGGCTGGTTCCCCTGCCTCGCAGACGGGTTCGGTCAGGAACATGAATAACGACGCCGCAGAAGCACAGGCTGCCAAGCTACTCCAATGCTTCGTACTACTCGTACGCCACGGAGTGTGGATCACCGATGTTCAACCTACCTCCGCGGCGTCTGTCGGTAGTCGCCGTAAAAATCTCACCCCTCTGCCTAGCATTGTTTTCTCCTTCTTAACTGAAAGGAGACTTCGGTGGCCAGGGTTGGTCAGCGTAGGATTTCGTCCCCGAGGTCGCAGTGATGGCGCCTGCAGCTCCCCCAAGGTTGTTGTTCAGGAACCCGGAGCAGTGCCTGTAGATCTTTGTGTGAAACCAAGTTTTGATGCCCACTCTCTTGTGTCACCATGATGCCTATCACACATCATTGACGGCCATTCTTTACATATGAACTTATCATTGAGGTCCAAGTTCTGGGACTGGGCTAATCACGCAGCAGCCTGCATCTCATTTACACCAACATCACTGGTAGAGTTCATCTCTGATTCCGACCTTATTCCACCTCAGTACCTACATGTACCTAACCACCATCGACTTGTACGCATACATACATGTACCCAAAGCCTCGGGACCAGCTCATCTATCTCTCACAAACCCCCTCTTCTTCACAACCACGCTGAAAAGTGACATGTACCGCCATCCATGCAGAAACCCTACCTTGCTACAACACCGGAATGCTACCGTAATCCTTCCAGGTCCCCCATACCCTCTCCCACAGGCCTTGTTCTGTCCCTGACATGCCCAATTCTCCTCAACCGTGCATACCGTCTGTCAAATATCATCTTTTTTGGAGCTTCCTTTGGGCCAAGGCCTTCCCTCCTGTGAGCTCCAGAGACTTGGGTCGCCCCTGGCTGGATGGAGGAAACCCATGCACTCGTCATCGCAATCGACTGTGCATGGCAACTGATGTCTTCAACGATACGGACTGTTCACGACCTTCCAGGTTGGTATCAAAGTTTCCCACAACAGCGGTTGATACAAGCACTTGCCCCCTTCCGTGCAGCTGAACAAGCACCCCCGCGTCGTTCCTCATTTTAGCGGCTCGCTTGTAGCGGCTCCAGAGACATCCGAACGAGACACAATCGCAAACCGTCATTCAACGGATTTGGTTCAATGGGCAAAATCGTTCTTCGCATCTCCCCGTTCAATTTCCACCATGACTGGGCCCCGCAGACGACGCTACAAGTATTCTCGTTAGGTATAATCTTCCTACCTTATCACGTTTCTCACAGAGCCAGCCGGCGGCTATTACAGGTTGTAGAATCCAACGATGTTGCAGGCCGCCCAACGTTCAGGTGCAGTTCGAACCAATACGACAACCTGGCCCGTGAGGCTGGCTCGACGGACGCCTCCAGGTTTGAAGCCATCTTGCTGCGTACAAGCAGCCGCATCCTTCGGTTGCACCTATGACATCTCAGATAAGTTAGGATGCCACACCAGCTGCCTGCCAACTCGTATCAGCGTGCTTTGCCAATTCTTACTCAACGCAGCGGCACCTCCTGCTCAGCACCTCGCAGCCACAGGAGCTTTGGGGGGAGGGGGGCAGTCTGCATGGATCCAAGCTGCTTCCCGTTCATGGCAAGCTGGAATACTGTGTATGCACTCGTACTTACAAGTCAAGCTCTCACTCTGACGTATCGTAGAGCAGCACACGTGCCTGGAAATACTGATACCTACCTAACATGTAGTTGGTCTAACCTCCTGAACTAAAGAACCGGTCTGCGGCAAGTGGCTCACCGGATGCCAGATGCTCATCTCCCCGGTGGTGATGCGCGAACCTAAACCGCCCTGGGGAAAGCACCGTTTGTCCCGCACGATCCAGGGCCCTTTGTGGTAAAGACCTCAAACTCCTTCTCGGATCAAGCAATATCCGTGGCATCCTGTCACTAGTTCGGTTGCCATTGACCCGACGATACGGCTCGCTGTTAGTCACTCGTAACAAGGTGAAATTACCCTGTGTCCTGTGTCCTGTGTCCTGTGTCCTGCGTTCATCATAATGAGGCACCCATCCAGGAGCCACGGGAAACCTCAGAACTTGGAAGAGAGGGGGACCATCGGCAAAGGCTCCACCGTGGCCCATACACCTCAGCTGAGCCAGATGGTTTCACCGCGTGCAGACATTGATGAGACGTGCGGGAGTCAAAGTACTCCGTGCTGCCTCGCAGACATGTATCGGTAGGTGGTAGACAGTCGCACGTAAGAATCGTATAAGTGACGAAAATGGGCGGCTCCCTCGCCATGTCAGGTTGAATGCACGGCAACCGGAGTCAGTGTCAGCCGCCCAACCAATGTGAGACAGCCTCACTTTTGTGCGAGAGTTGCAGCCAACTCAGAAACAGCCCATGACTGGCAGGTAGATCAGTCAATCATTCCGTCAGTGCAAGGTAGGCCGAGTGGGGGATAGGGGAGGGCGAGAGACCAACGTATGCCTCCATGCGCCCACACGCACAGACAATAAGTCAAGTAAGAAAGAGGAAATCAGCTCAATGACCGCTCGAAACGACCGGATCGAGCGAACGAATGGCTGATTCACGCGGCTCAGCTGTAGGCGACATGTCAGATTCTGCAAGCACACGGCATGAGAGGCGTTGTGACTGCGACTTGTTGCACCTGTGGCCGCACCGTTCGAGTCTGACCTATGTCCCGGGCAGCAACAGGCGTTAGAACTGTTTCTCATTCGGCGATTGTTGGCAGATGGCCCATCCCGAGCTCTTCGACCGCACCAGTGCCGTCGGTCTTGTTGCCAAGGGGAAGACGATAAATGACGACGGCCGATGAGGATATACATGGCCCGCTAGTCCTGTAAGTGCCCTCTGAGGTCCGCAGACGCTCGTCATTGACATCCAATACCCTGCAACTATTATGCAGACCAGTTAGATCAGCGTGCGCGAGGTATTCCGTCACCAGCATCATAGAAGCAACAAAGTCGTTGCGATGCGGTGGGCAGATATGGGCAACAGAGAACATAATTGATACTCTGTAGATGGCTGAATGGCGTGAAATCCGTCCAACAGCAACCAAGCAGACTCGTAGAGTGACCTGGTGCCTTCGGAATGCGGGAGCAAGGACTGTTGATTCTCCAGAATGGGCGTCGCATGCTGCATATGCAGCTCTGACAGCCCTACTGGCTCGGATCTTGGACGCTGCCCCCCGCTTGTCGGCATGGCCGCGTTTTCTTCTTCAGTGCGTGACCTGCAATATTGCTCCAGGAGCAGTCGCAGATCTGTTATTCCCAGCCCAATACCATCCTCCTTTGCAGTACCGGCCGAGAAGTGCTTTGAGTAAACCCTCCGTCACGAAATGAAAGGCAAGGTTGCCAGGGGGCAGTGAACTCGATAGAGAAAGTCGTGCCCGACCTGGCAGTCGCGGCGAGCGAAGAGAAGAGGACGCCTGGCAGCCCCAGTCCCTGATGAGGGCACAGGGCCGGTTCATTCAGGCGAGAAGATCTTTGTGCACGTGCGTAGTACGGTGAGCGTTGGTTGCCATCAATTGGCATCGTCAACGCGTTGGTACGAATGCAGGTGATACCTTAACCTTAACGGCGACTTCAATGTTAGCTGGCAACATAACCAAAGAACGACCAACGGCTCTTTACTAGCAAGCCGTTATAGTCTCAGATTTGTCAAAGCACTGTTGCAGCTTTTCAGCGGAAAGCACTATTATGTGTCCTGTTTGTTGATTTCATTCAATGACATCGTTCGCTTCAGCCAGAAGCACACACAGCCTCTAGCCTGACGCACTTTTCAAGTCTTGGAGTGACTTGTTCAATGCAATCTCGAATGCCGGCTTCGTCGGGCCCATTGGGGCACTTACCAGGACTGCAAGATTAACGTCATCTCCGCTTCCAATGCTAACAATGAATGTGATTCCACCGTGTAGTGGAAACAGTACCTAGGCATTGATTGTACGCCGTTTTCTGGACAAGAAGACGTACTGTCTGTCTCTGAAGTAGAAGAGGCAACATCCAATCAGCGGGCTTACCTGTTGCTAGGAGAATAAAAGGGGGCTTTTGACCATTAAATCGACAGCGTACTCGTACGAAGTAACAGCCCTGAGTTTGCACTCTGGCCTGGCCGCCTGGCCGCATCTCTTCACTTGAACACCATCACCTACAGATCGTCCACTGTCCTGGGCATATCCACCGAGCAGGACTTGTTGCACTGACGGAGCTCGGATGGCCGCCTCTCCAGGGAAGATGAACTGCCATAGGCGCTTTGTGAACAGTGCTTGACGACGTTCCGTTTACTTTGGGCGGGTACCCTCAGGCGGGTAAAAGAAACCAACAGTTCTCTTCCCTGTACCAGCCAGTAACTTGCGGCCGAGAGGAATATCCCGGAGACTCTATGGCAGGCGTTCCTCGGCAACCTTGAGAGTTGGCCACTCTCGACACGGCGAAGGCCATCTGCCAACCCCCCCTTTTGTCATCGCCACAGAAGCCATTGGCGGCAGGCCTGCATGTATCGTTCTAAGAAACAAATCAGCCAAACGTAAGCGGAGAGGATTGTGGTGCCTGGCGGCGCTCAAAACAGCCGAACCTCCGACTTCCTTCTCTATCCATGCTCTGGATCAGGCAAGCGAAGAATGAGTTGCGGCCTTGCTGCTCGGCGTATGATAGCCGCAAAGCCGATCTGCCACTGAGCTTTTGAAGCGCCTGTCCAACTGATACTTCGTGCATGCGTGGATGAAGCCAATCTCTCATAAATGACCACAATCGTTGCCGCACACGGTGCAGGCGAGCGGAGTACTGGCGCAAGTGTACAGGCAGGTTCTCTTTCTCCCTCACTCCCTCTCTTGCTCTCTTGGGCGCTCACCCTTGGACCAGAGAGGCACGTCTCGTGACTTGACTGGCCAACCGGGTGCAATCCCCTGGCTAGGATCTCTGCATCCATGTCAGAGACACACCCCTGGTGGTGAGCGATGCTCACAGGCGGATCGGGTCCCAAGAAGTCGGGTCCCCTGTCTGTCCCCTGCTCTGCTGGTCACCACTATTCTGTGCAGCCAGCATGTGATTGTGCGCGCCGCATAAAATGGACGCGTTGATTTGTGTACGCGGTCATTGGCGCTCCGAGTAAGGTGCGCATGCGGTCACATCTAGCCCGGTGCCTCGTTTGAGGCCTCCCTGCATGAGTAATATAAGGGATAATATTAATGTGAAATGACACCGACGCATTTCTATTAATAGTCGGTATGCCGTACAGTAATTCACAGCAGGAGGGATACGGGAGGCTGTATTTTGTGCCTCGACGGAGCACGGAGTAAGAGTGTGGCCACGGCCAGCCAATACATGTTCAAGCATGCCGACGGTGACCAAAGGTGACGAGGCTTTTTTTCTTGATACCGAAATGACGGTGGCCATGTTGCGCATCGCAGACCGCACGGATGGTTGTTACCGACCGACCAAGGAGAGATACCACCGAGGTGGTGGCAGTACGTTAGTAGTGATAGCTAGGTACCCAGACGTGACCCTGCTGAGGCCGGTGAGTAGGTTCTTACGAGGTCGCCGCTGGAGAAGGCAGGGTAAGCCAGGTCACTCACCTGGGCGCTCGTTGAAACGCTCACATGTCGATACTGAGACGGCCGTTCATGCGCATGTTCAACGCGAAACAGCGGAGAGAGCAATCGCAGAGCATCCGCGGTCCTTCAGGCTGGTTGGAGCTGGGCGTGTACTGTGCAAGTTTGGTGAAGTGAGAGAGGGGAGGCGTGAAAAAAGAGTGAGAGAAGAAGTCTAGCCTCAAAGTGGTAATCATGATGCACGCCTCGCCTTGACGAATCAGACGACCGCATCAGCATATTATTACCCAATCCGGTTGCGAGGTTGCTCTCGGCTCAGCTGGTGTGCTCTTGCCCGTATTCCAGCTGGAAAACCCCGGCTTCAATGTTGCCTCTTCATACGAACACCAATCGAGCTACTGGTGAGGTGCCCCCTTCCAGAGCATGACCAACTTTGACGACATTCGCTGGGCTTTTGAGGACAATCAAAGACAGTACATGTATGACGCCCTTCTTCGTCAATGCATACCTACCTAGGTATATATATGTATTTACGTCCAAATGGGGATCCAGAATGTGCGAGATGAAGCGCCCCTCCCCCGAGCACGGGCAAGGGAAATGGGATCCACCGGCTGAGACCGTCCGGAGCGGCATGACTGGACCGCCGACCGTCCAGGGCTCACGGAGGAGAAGGTGAGCATGCTTGGACGGTTAGGCGTAGAGCTCAGGGTTCGGTCCATAGAAGATGTCAGTACTGGGTAGCGGCTGGTAGCTTAAGGTAGGTAGCGCCTTGAAGTTTAGATTGACATGAGTTGTTAGTGCTGCCACGGAACAGCATTACAGTCCGTGTAGTCTGGTAGCTGCGTCTCTGTCCCCTGGCCTAGGCCAAAGCTTACTGCCATTCCCGCCCAGATTGTGCACACGGCCTTGTCTGAGCGGTAGCCGGGCTGGGAACTTGCCGTGACACTAGCAGGCGATCACAGGCTCCGCCTTTAGGGCCGGAGCGTGTAAGGTAAGGCGTATCCTGTGTAGCCTGCGCTTCGTACGGAGCATGAGCTTGCAATGTAGGATGCATCTGCTGCTGCTATGATGGAGCCGGCATGCGGTTTGCAGGTAGACCAAAGGCTTGTGGTGCAGTTGACATGTGGCTGCGAGGTGCAAAGATTAGCTGTAGTCCTTAGAATATCCTCATCAGTTCGAAGCCAAGGTCGTAGTATAAGTGTAGCATTGAAGGGTGAGGATGGCAACGATATTGATGATGCTCCTACACCAACAGTTTGATGCTGTACGAAGCATGACGCTGCCGCGCTGGTGTCATAATTCAAGGCCGCATTGAAGAGCTGTTCGACGGCGCAGTTGCTTGCGCGAGTAGCACGGCACTGGTGAGAAATCCACCAACAGACTCGTTGTGTGCAATCGTGTGGTTTGTGCTCTTCTTTTCGGGCAGAAGCCATTGGATCTCCTCGGCATCGACAGCGGCATGTTACACATGTTTACTCACAGAAGCAGACGCAAGCCTCGATGTTCCAAGGCAGTGAATCACGGGACATTTGGCATCTTCTGCCTTGGCGCTTGCGCTCAGACAGACAAGCTGCCGATCATATTAGGTAGGTACGTACATGCAACGGTTACCCCAACCATCAATTGCTCTGCAACAGCAGACGGCAGGTGGTGCTTTTACCGAGGACAGTCTGTATTACCTGCCGCCCTTGCCCTCCGTTTGTACGAAGTACTGTAGAACCCCTAGAATCCGGCTGTCATCAGGTAAGGACCGCTGGGCAGGGATCCCCTGGCTTCCCGAAATGGCAAGATATGAGCCCCTCCCTCGCACCTGCTCCAGTCCACCAGTCCACCGCCTCCAGTCGCAATTCTCCTTCGCACCTTCTACAGTGCAGTATGTACTCCATCCACCCTTTGCTATGGCCACGCCAAGGCGTTCCTGCCGCAGACGCACGCAAAATGTCAACCACGTCTTCGCTTCTTGAATCACCCCTCACAAGCCTCTGGAGACACGCCACACTGCTCCCCACTGGTCATTTCCAAGATCCTGGCCGCTCGACACCTTGGGAGCTCCAGTCCCTGTCAATCGAATGGCTCTGCTCTTCATCCCACTTCGCGGCTCTTTGCTTTGAACCGGAGCAGCTTCATCTTCTTTCCAGACGTCGTGCCGCTTGAAAACAGCATGCCGCGAGACGGAATACACCAACAACTGAAGTGAACGCATCAAAAGAGGCGATACGGGACCGTGGACCAGAAGAGGGGGCAACGGCATACCTGGTCATTCTTGGAATTTTATGCCTCCGCTGCTTGGATCCAACATTCAATTGGCCACTCGTTCAGTTGAGCTTCTTGCTCTCCCAACCCCCACGGCACCCGTGGCATCGTCAAGCTGGGTCCGGGAATGATGGACACCCATCCTTTGTCTCCGTCCGCTCTCCCTCCGCTGCTGGTGGCGACGAGTGACCAGAACACACATCGCCTGCAGCAAGACCACAGTCCCAGTGGCCAACTAGGCTCGAGATATGTCTCAGCCCACAGAGAAGCGACGGACTATTGCATCCGGCCAGCTGTTCTTCTTCAGACATACATGCGACTATCGCTATATCCGAAGCCTAATGCGCGATGAGCATGTACGGAGGCACTGACGTGCGTGAGAGGACCAGAGTGGGCTGCGAGTCCATAGAGTCCATACAGGCTTGGATGGGAGACCGTGGCAAGGGCCTGAGCCTTACTGCTGTGAATCTCAAGCGACTGTGGATACGCTCATATGAAGCGCTTCGTACGCAGGTCACGTTGTTGCGGAAAGTTCCATCTCTTGGGTCCGATGTGAGGGTGCCCGCCAGCGATGCCACTGCTATCCTGGACCTGGGCTGGCAAGGAGGCAAAAAGTCCTGTAGGGACGAACCAACAATCCTGGTACGCAAAACATAGCCTCCTTCTTTTCTCTTTCTTTACGAGCCCCCCCCCGTTAGCCTGTCGTCTGTCGTCTGTCATCTCTTGCTGTTCTCTTTGACGGAACTATGGCCAGGTACCGGCGTCGCCTGGCTTCTCCAGCTACCCAAGGCACCCTACCTAGTAGTCTTCAAAAGCCGCCCTCTCATGTACGTCCTACCCCCATGCCAACCCTGTTGTCCCCTGTCCCTTGTCACACCCCTTCCCGCAAACTCACATCTCAATCACTCAGCTAATACCGGGGGAAACTGTTTTAGCTCCCATTTAGAAGGGGGCGTGTGAGAAGCTAGCTCCAGAAGCAACAGCTCTCTTGACCATTCTCCCAGCGGAAACCCTCACCCCAGATATACTACCGGTACCTTCAGTCAGAAACAGGCTGTCAAGTATTGTACCTACTTGTCGTCTCTACAGCTTTGCCTTAGCCTGTCCTTTCCGCTTTCCGCTTCCCCCTGGTACGGAAACCCGTGCAAGCTCCGTGCCTGGCTGGCTTCCTTGCCCACATCCCAAAGGCCGGGCCCCCAGTCACATCTCGAATGTGGCTATATCCAACCCAAGATCTCCGACTCACAGTCCCAGACGATTGGGCTTCCATACAACCCCAGTCATCCATCGGCCTGGTAGATTGCCTCTCATGCCAATTATATACCACATCAGTCTCCCAAGATCTTCCCATCCCGGGCCCCCAGTATATAACCCCTCCATACCGCCTTCCAGAAGGCGGTCCCCTTCTCCTATCTGCCTGCCAGAGACATTCATTCTTAACCTTGAGTACTTGTTCATTCGCATCGGCTATGATCAGTCGCTAAAAAAAGGAGCTTCTTGTTCATATCTACCATCCTATCTAGTGCTTTGGCCTTTCCTAGACACCTGTACCTCCAGTCACAGCAAGATTTCTCCAGTCCGTCAGGCTTGGGTCACAAACTATGGCTCTCGCAGCTCAACAGCAGACTCATGCCGATTGGGGCCGCTGGTCTCACCAGATTCCGCAAACCTTTCCCATGATGGGCTCTCCGGGATTCATGCCATATGATCCCAGAGCCCAGGACGGCAGTCAGATGCAGCGCCAGGTGTCTGCTCAGTACCTGGTGAACTCGAACTATAACCAGCCCCCGATGACCACTGTTCCGTCTCCTCAGTATCAACACGCAGGGACATTTTCCTATGTGCCATACCACAGTCCACCGCCGTCAACTCCGCTTGGTTCTCCATTCAAGAGCGAGTTTCCTGAGCACCCTCTTGCGCGTATGACGAATTCGACGGTCGACCGACACCATTCGCAGGCTATGAGGGATTACCAACCTTATTCTCCTGTCTCGAGGAGGGGATCCATCTCTTCGGTCGCTACCAAGCCTTCAGCAGCTCCCGCCACCCCAGGTCCAGCTACTCCCAACGCCCAAAGCCCCAGCACTCCGAACCACCAGGCTGCGTCCCAGCATATCAGCTCCAAGACTCTCACTTATAATGAGACGATTCATCCGGGCGATAGGATCAACTTCAGAACTGACGTTGATGAGCTCATGAAAGCCATCCAGAAGACACAGACGACCGAGGAGTGTCAGCAGACTCTCACGCCTGCGCGAACACCAAAGGACTGTGCCACAAGCACTCCCGTACTCCGTACCCAGAGCGGGAAGCCGAGAAAACAGTGGGTTTGCGATGGCCCCAACTGCGGCAAAGCCTTTGTCCAGAAGACGCATCGCGACATTCATCGACGCACTCACACCGGCCATAGACCATATGTACGCACCCAGCCCCTCTTCACAGCAACATCGACTAACTCTTGATAGGTCTGCAGCATGGAAAATTGTGGTCTTACATTCTCCCAGCGAGGAAACCTTAAGGTAAGCTCCAGCCGCGGAGAACCGCATCCGAGAACACATATACTGACCAGCTGGGATGTGGACAGACTCACATACGACGCCATACGGGTGAAAAGCCATTCTCTTGCGCTGCATGTGGCAAGTGCTTCGCTCAGCGCGGAAACCTTCGCTCCCATGAGGAGACACACAAAGGCCTGAAGCCCTTTGTCTGCCGGCTCGACGATTGCAACAAGTCATTTTCTCAGCTTGGCAATATGAAGGTATGGATTATCTGACACATGAAAGCAACGTCGGAACGCTCTAACACTGAAGAAAACTGCAGACTCATCAAAACAACTTTCACAAACAAACACTCCAAAAACTCACGCACATGTTCGTGCAATTCTCGGAGCATGGCGAGGTGCCCAGGGACTATAAAGACCTTTTCGAATACTTTCAGAAGCACTACAAGAATAGCAACAAGGGAGTCAAGGGCCGAGGGAAGACTCGCGCTGTTGCAGCTCGTGGGCCTCAAGATTCCGCCCTTCGACAGGCTGGCTCACCGGTGCCTGCGTTACTCAGGACCCCGACTACCACGCATTTGCCCCAGATGACAATGCCAGCTCATCCTCATGGCAGACTCTCACCTTATGCCATAACCCAGGGAGCCGCCAACACCCTGAGCAATGTTCTGCGCAACCCCAACCCCTCTTATGGCCTTTATGGACCCGCGTTCACCCCAGGCCATGTACGAGATGGCGTTTTCCAGATGGGGATCACTAGCCACCTATCCTGAGAGTCATTGATAGCTTGACATCTCTATTGGTATTACGATGCGTTTGAAGCTGCAAATGCTGTCAAGCACCTTACGATTTCAACGGTCGGACGCTCAAACACAACATTCATACACGGGACACGAAAGAACGATTGCGATTGAAGATTTCGAAAGGGACACAACAAGGCTCTGCCCCCGGGAGAAGAAAAGGGAGAAAGAAGTATACGACATATGTAAATTGGGTGGTTTATTCTGATTTCGTCATCTGCTGCGATCGACCTCAAGGCGAACTCGACGCATCGCTTGTAAGAGATGGGTGTGGTTTTTTTTTTTTTTTTCGGAGGGAGCACTGTTTTCTGATCGTTTCAAAGGAGGCAATATTGTTTATCCCTGTTTCATTTGTTTGGGTATCTGCTACAATATCTGGGTGCGGTTTTCTGTCTTGTCTTCAGTTTTGGTGTCTTTACTTGTTACTGGCGTGTTTTATGGGTGGCTTGTTCGTTTCTGATAGTACTTTGTACGAGTTGTATGCTTTATCACAACAAGAATGTTTACATAGAACGAAACAAGGGCGGATAATACTGGGCATCAAGCGTGAGTCTTTTTTCATGGCTCTTGTTCTTGGACAATAGAAGGCAAGGAACTGCTTGCTTTACTCTACCTTGCCACTTCCTCGCCAGTTTGTGATAGTAGCTTTCCCTTGCTGCTGCAACACGATCAGGGAGAACATGTCGACGCCGGGGTTGAGCGAATGGCATCGGAGCGCTTGTATCTCCAGAGCTGGAGGGGGGCGTGGCATGTCACAGGGGAGCCGTCCCGGTCGTTCCTAGTCTCTCTCATCGACAAGATGAGACGACACGCCCCTGTAGGCATCCTGACAGAGAGCAACGATATGGGGGCGTGTGAGTTGAATGAGCTATGTGTTGAAGGGTCCTGGATTTGGGGGGGGGAGGGGAAGGGGTTGCATCATCACTTTCAGGGCATGCAGAAGAGTGATCTGTAATATGCCAGGTCTATAGCCTGGGAACTGCTGGAGAAACAAGCCTCATAAAAAAAATTTTTTTTTTTTCCTTTTTCTATTTTTGCGGCTGGCCCTTGCATTTCTGGTGTAGGTATTGTGTGCTTGGCGATTGGGTGATGTACACCAGGATATGGGGGGAAGGGAGGGGGATGTATCAACTTGTTGTGCCCTGCTGTGGTTCTTTGGATCCTCCGGGGTATAAGTTTGCTGCATGCAGAGAGAGAGAGAGAGGCTTACACGTGTGCCGTTAATGGTGTTGAAGAACCATGTCGAGATGAGTCAGGTCCTGGTGGGACGTCCTGACGAAGTTTTCTCCCTGCTTTGCCAGGGAGATAGTAGAAGCCGCGGCAATATCGTCACCAGCAGAGATCGTATTTGGCCCATTCATATCGTGTGCTTCGTTCTTGGCGTGGAGGGCTCAAAATAAGCGGACAGGTTGCTGGTGTGGTGTATTGCGAGTCCCAGCAACCCGGATCCAGCTCCCCAGTCAGATTCTTAAAAAGAAACACGGCCGGCACGCTTCCATCTCAGCCGCAACAAGCTAGGAAGCAGTTGTTGTAGTAGCCGATTAGGAAATTGAATAGAAATGCAGCTAAGAGCCTGCTTGCGCGCCCCATCAAACCAATCTGCGAAGCCGCCCCCTGTTGCTTGCGGGCGCAAACACGGGGAAGGGGAAGACGGTTCGTGCTGGGGAGCCTTGAGCAGCTGAAGTACGTGGAGATGGAAGAAGGATACGTTGGCCCAAGTCTGCTCTTATTCGTTGCATGGGGCCGGGGGGGAGGGGTTCGAAAGTTGGGTCGACAGGATCCAAAGCTTTCACCTGGTTGTTGTGATTGTTTTGTGACAGAATGGTTGTAGCAATAACGCAAACAGCAAGGGTGAGAAGCAGGAGGGGGGATGCTCCCCAAAATGGTGGGATATACTAGTGGGATTGATCCGTAGGGCGAATCGCTCCCCAGTGTTTATGCCGAGGGGGTGTCGCAACACCCAGACAAGCAGCCACCCTGGATCAACCGCTCGGTATGGGTGCAAGGCCGTACGTACAGAAGAAGAGGGTAAACAGATAAGAAGAAAGCGACGGATATGTGGGGGCTTCGGTCCGGGGCAGCAAAAGGTCTGGAGAGTCGACATCACTTGTCTGTGGCCAACGCGAGGGATGCCATTTTTCGTGTACACGTGTGAATAGGACAGGGAACATGGCTGTAAAACGACCACACCTTGTTGCGTTTGCTGGCTGCTGGATGGACGACATCCCTCGGATTGCGCTTCCTAGTACTCCGTAGTAGTACTCCATGCTCCCCCGGCCCCCAAATATCCATTGGCCCCCATGGGTTGATATGGATCGGATGGGTCCAACATTGTGAAAGAAACAGACTGAAAGTGAGAGGAAGGCATATCGTCAAGTGGAGTTGGCCGTGTGGGTTTCCAGGAGCATGGCTCGTATACGAGAAGGGAGACGATTCGGGGACTTGGATTTTGATGCACGAGCTCGACATCGCCGAAGATGAAGGACGCCCACGGGGAGAATATTACTTGTCGAAAATCCAGTGCAGGCATTCGTCGTAGCCGAATGTCAGCTCTTACTGCCCTGATGCATAGCGCCGTTTGATTCGCACACTCCAGCTCCTCGTTTTCACCGCTCAATGCTGGCGCATGTAAACGTTCACCTGATATTCGCTGCAGATAGAGCTGCATCGAATAAGACGTTGAAAACACCCGTGAATAGCATCATCGAGCATCAAGCCAGAGGCCATCGATGACGACTGTATGCATAGCTCACCGCCAGAACCACGTTAAGAAGCATTTCGAAAGAAGCATTTCGAAAGAAGCATTTCGAAAGAAGCATTTCGAAAGATGAGCGTCGGTCATAATCAAGAGAGACGACGAGCCATGTGAGACAACGTGGGCGTATAGATGTGTTTAGAAGCAGATTTGTTGTTGAAGCTATCATATGCACTGGATGGTGAATCAGGACAGCTTCCCGAACCCGCGGCGAGACAACAACGCTAGCATCCACGGCCTGGACAGAAAATCATGCGCGGGATTGGGCATCAACCGGGGGGG